>NC_090754.1:18635355-18660355 GCF_036898095.1 Palaemon carinicauda
ATAGCGCAGTATGTCCACTATTAAATCATCAAATATGATTTTAGCAGATTTCATGTACTATAATATATTCACATCGATTTGTATAGACGTTGATTGAAATAAATAGTTAATGGCGGCATATAATTTATGTTTTAACATACAATCCCATGTATAATTGATGTACTTGTTATGTGTGTAATCATAGGCGATAATTCCTTGACACAATCTTCAAGAAGTCGTGTCGGGATAGGGTCGCAATCACATGATTTTGATGTTGTCATAATAACCTGAACATCTCTATCTGATACAGGTTTGAAGCTAGAAAATTCTTTATCATACCTCTTTATGTTTATGTCTATGTCAATATGATTAATTTGGTCTATGTTTGCAAGATCACTGAATCCTTACTATTTTGTCCACACCAAAATTGTTTGCTAATTGCTTCGTGTTATTATGTGGAGGTAGGGGTGAAACTTGTTCTTGTCTCCTAAGATTGTTTATTATATCAAATATAGCCTTCTCACCACCAGAACTTTTATTTATCCTCCCAGAGTAAAAGCTCTTCTTAGCTTTCGATATCATATTTGCCATTGACATTCTTTGATGTTTGTATGTTTCACGGTGAATAGTTAACCGAGTTTTCTCCAGTAAAAGGCTATTGTATTTATACATGTATGAATTACAAAGGTATATTACATAGAGTTCAACTGGCGTTAATTAAATATTCTGACCACCTATAAATACCAGATGGCAGGCATTGATAACTAATTTTTAGGAGCCATCTTTACAAATGAACTTGCATGGGACCTCCACCCTCATTTCTTGTATATTGCTAGCTTTAAGAAAACGTTGGAAGAGTTTTGGAGCCAGACATTAGGAGGTTCAATTTCAAGAGATCATCAATACAAATCACTTCTCTATTTTTTGTGACTTCATTATAAGAAAACCTCATCACTTAAAAAACTGATAAAGTACCAAAAGTTAAAACCATCAACATCAGTAATTTCAAACACGTATCAAGGATAAGCATGCACCCTTTGAGCAAGCTAGAGTAGTTATCAGGCCTGAGTCACCTTGGATAAATGATCGGATGAAATCTGGGCGGAAGA
This sequence comes from Palaemon carinicauda, assembly GCF_036898095.1. NCBI lineage: Eukaryota > Metazoa > Arthropoda > Malacostraca > Decapoda > Palaemonidae > Palaemon > Palaemon carinicauda. The sequence goes on from NC_090754.1 coordinate 18,636,444, forward strand.
AAAGACGCCAGTTAGAATAACTCTGTACCTGGTAGTAAGACGATTGTGGTTAAAGTGACCAGTGTTAAAAGAAGCATTCAAGTGTGCAACCTCATCCTAAAAAAAAAAAATTGTAAATAACCAACTACCTTTCGAAGAAGTAAGCACAGAATTGATCCCTCTGGGCATGCGCAATAGACATACAAATGGAAGCTGCGCAGCTTGATGCCTATCCTTATTTTAATGCTTCGTCCAATCAACGTCATCGAACAAGGAGTAACCCTGACCATCTGTCGACAGTAAGCATATAAAATATTGCGTAATTTTACCAAGAAGTTTGAGCGATTGTTATGGGTGAGAGAGATCAACGCAAACGATGCTTTCTAACGATACCCGAGTTGATTGGTTTACTATTCGGTATGAATTAACATGAGTTTAGCCAATGAAAGATATCTACTTGGAAATTAAAGCTCTCTAATAGAGAATGGAAACAGTATGCCATTTTCTCATTTTTTTTCCAACCTAACTTTTGGATTTCCTCCTCTCGACCCACGTCTTCGGCTGTCCTAGTTTTGATTAAAACGACACAGGCTTATGTTAGCCACGTCGAGATTCATAGAAGATCTGGGATAATCATGAAGTGTTCTTAGAGACTCTCTCTCTCTCTCTCTCTCTCTCTCTCTCTCTCTCTCTCTCTCTCTCTCTCTCTCTCTCTCTCTCTCTCTCGTCATAACTTATTTCGGCGTCAATGACATTGATGTCAGGATGCCAGAAAACCTCAAATCAATCAACCAATCGTCATAACTTACAGTTTGATGAAAGATTATTTAAAAACTGAAACATTCTGTTGAAAGTTTAATCGCTAAACTCTTAAAAATATCCTTTCTGATATAAATATCTATTTTTGTAAAAACGAAATACTTATACATTCTCATTGAGAGAGAGAGAGAGAGAGAGAGAGAGAGAGAGAGAGAGAGAGAGAGAGAGAGAGAGAGAGAGAGAGAGTGGTTAATACTTGCTGTTGACTACTACAAATCATATTATCAATGCATGGTGGTGTTCTTGATAAATTGATACCCATGTCATCTTCAATCCTTAATCATGAATTCTAGATTCAAGTGTTGTCATGGCTAAAAAGCTTGACTCGGATATGTGGAGGTGAAAGGTGATGCCACTGAACTCAGAAGGTTTATAGTGGCACTACATTGAATCAAATCTTCATGGTACCATCAGATAATAGGCCAATGAATTTCTCCAATAATTTTGACAGTGAGGCTTCTGGGAGCTTCATCTCAACCTTCTCAAAGAAGGGGTTTTCTACTCAATGGCAGAAGCAGCCTGCTTCTCAGTTAGCGCAGGGAAATACCTGTTAGAATTTCCAACGAACAACCTTGACAGGTGCATTGTTGTTACCTGTGCTTCTGACTACATTGAAACTAATACCTCTGACTTGATTCAATGCATATTTTCAAACAGAATTAATTGCCGATGAAGTAAAAATAGGCTTCAACTTGAGCTTTCAGTTGGAAGCCTCAGCTTTATGGTACTGAGAAATGTTTGTGTTCAGCTTATTCATTTCTCTGAATATGTCTGCCAGGTAGCTCAGCTGAAGAAGCCAGTTATCATCATTGAATAAATCTGCAAGTTCAGGCTTCTTTTCTGAGAACAATGTATACAGCTCCTTCCTTAGGCTCAATAAAGGTTCCAAAATTATCGTATTTCAATGAAAATAAGAGTGAAATTATCGTACACTTTGTATTTTGTCATATTCTATGATATATATATATATATATATATATATATATATATATATATATATATATATATATATATATATATATACAGTATATATATATATATATATATATATATATATATATATATATATATATATATATACAGTATATATATATATATATATATATATATATATATATATATATATATATATATATATATATATATATATATATATATATATATACATATAGTTTTTTTTTGCATGGAAGGACTGACTAAACTCTCTGAGTGAAAAGATAAAAGTATAATAAAAATATATGTGAAAGCCTTTAGTTGTCGTATCGTACTTACACCCAGTGAAGATACGTTAACCCTGCCCCGGGTTGAGCTCTGGACAACGCACTGTATAGCTATTGCATCAGGTTATGCCATCCTGGAAGCTACGTTGCGAACGAATATAATTTCCTCAAATTCTAAAGCCTTCAGTGATAGGAACATTATAAAATACTATAGAAAACATTGCCACACTTTGAGACATAACTAGCCAGGGTAGGGCTAAGTGCAAGAAGAAACTGGACATCTTGTTTGAAACACCATGTAATCAGGAATTATAAAAAGCCATGACAGGATTAACTATGATATATTAAATTCCACGTTCTGAGGACCCTTTGATAGAATCAACGACCCCCTCGTTGAGAAACATTGTTCCAGAACATTGTCCTGTCCCTTGTCGCTCACGAGACACCTTCAAGCATTTAAACTAGTTTCTCTGATGTTTGAATAATAGAGTAATTCCTTAATAAAAAAAAAATAAAAAGGGCTGAGAAAACGAATGTGATCATTCTCCCAATTGAACTGGACGCAAAAACTCGATCCGTTAGTGAAAGTTGGGTGTTCCCCCCCTCCCCCCCTTCCCCCCCCTTCCAAAAAAAAAAAAAAAAAAAAAAAAAAAAAAAAAAAAAAAAAAAAAAAAAAAACTCGCTTTGAACGGGGTTACCTGACTCACACGATTACGTTTTCGTTTTAGGAAACATTTGGGAATCATTTAAAGAAAAGAAAAGTGACGCAAGATTTTTTTAGTCCAAAACTCTCGCCAGTGGTCCACATCAGGCCCTTCTATCCCTTCCATTTATACATTCCAGTCACGGATTGCTATGTTAGAGAGACGGGTTGGCAATTTTTTCCCGCCATAGTGTATATATATATACATACATATATATATATATTCATGTATATATATATATATATATATATATATATATATACATATATATATATAAATATTTATATATATATATATATATATATATATATATATATATAATATATATATATATATATATATATATATATATATATATATATATATATATATATATATTACATTTTATATTATATATACATATATAAATATATATATATATATATATATATATATATATATATATATATATATATATATATATATATATAGATACTGTATAAGGTATATATATATATATATATATATATATATATATATATATATATATTTATATATGTATATATAATATAAAATGTATATATATATATATATATATATATATATATATATATATATATATAATATACATACACACATATATATATATAAATATATATATATATATATATATATTTATAAATATATATATATATATATATATATATATATACATGAATATATATATAAATATATATATATATATATATATATATATATATATATATATATATATATATATATATATATAATATTTATATATATATGTATATATATATATATATATATATATATATATATATATATATATATATATATATATATATATATATATATATACCTTTCTGAATAGGGATACCTTAACGTGGTGAATAAGTTTGGGTATCGCTATGATCAGTAAGGCTATACTAGTCAAGGCTGCCTATATTACATTGGTTTGTTGTGAGTGATCATAGAAAAAGTCTCCCGCCGTCACCAATTCGCAGTGGCCAGCGTGGTTATGACAACTGGCCGAACCCCAGACATGAATAAGGACACGTTTTAGGCCTTTGTCCTACAGTAGACAAGAAACGGATGCATTTGTTGTTGTTGAAGATTAGACCTCAGATTGTTTGCAATGACAACAATATGGAATAAGCACATGTTGAAGAAAACATTTCAACTTATAAATATTGATGACAAAACTAAGGAGGCTCATATCTTCGGCCACTTCGAATTGCCAATATAGAGGGCAAAATTTGAGTTGGCTTACTCATTCAAGTGGATGTTTTAAGTTATTAACACCGCCCCCCCCCAAAAAAAAAAGAGGTCCATTTAATGACGGATTCATATCCGTATAATGGTGTCACACAACTGAGGTCACCACAAAGATTTAGATATATTCATTTTTATCGAAGACGACATCGTGTTGCTTCATATATATATATATATATATATATATATATATATATATATATATATATATATATATATATATATATATATACATACATATATATATATATATATATATATATATATATATATATATATATATATATATATATATATATATGATTTGTGCGTGTATGAATATGTGTGCGTGCCTGTGTGTATATGAATGTGTACGTACGCTTGAGTTTGTTCACCTTGTATATATGGCTATAATGCACCAGGAGAGAGAGAGAGAGAGAGAGAGAGAGAGAGAGAGAGAGAGAGAGAGAGAGAGAGAGAGAGAGAGAGAGAGAGAGAGAGAGAGAGAGGTTGTCTTTCAATTTACCTGAAGAAAAATAAAACTTTAAGATTGAATCAGAAAATTACAGAAAACAAATAGCTAACAAGTTCTGGGGATAAATTGCAAAAGCAAGTGAAGTGTATTTCTTGTAAAGGATCAGCATTTATATGTACACCTAAAGTTTCAGATCCATAAGTTCAGTAAAAAGCAATTCCCTTTTGACACATTCAACATAAAAATACCATAGAAGCATAATTTTGCACTTACCTCTGTGAAGGATGTTTAAGTTGTGTTTTCAAATTCCATTTCAACGTTATGTTCTCTTATCAATAGAAGGATGGTGTCAGGGTAAAAATCTTTCTAGATTAGTCGAACGCAACTGTCTGGGCTTTAGGTTTCTTCTGGAATGTTATACATTAAATTGATAATTTTCAGAATTACAATTTTTGATTGTCAGGAATAACCATCACTAAACTTCACTCATCACAATTGTCACTAAATTCTACCCATAGACAGAATGTATTTGGCTGACACCGTTGTTTTAAAGGCTTATGGGTAATCATATAGAATGAGTACAACTGAATCCCCAAGAAAAGAATTGGCCCAGCAGGTCACCTTTTCAATGCTGCCAGACGCACGATTAATGACAACAGCAGACCGCGCAGAGAAAGACAAATCTCAATTCCCACATGCAGTTTTTTTCCGTCATTCTCACATTGTCACGGTACGTAAAAATAAGAAAGAAACCTAGTTCATGTGACCAAAAATCCTCTTAAATGTTGCTAATTGTGGATAGATAATGTCTCCCTTTCCATCGAGTACGAGAAGTCCTATCCAAACAAGACGAAGTCCAGCAGCTATGTCTTCTTTGAAACAGGTTTTGAAGGATCGTAAAAGGTGGAGGACAAGGGAAAGGTACAACCCAAGAAAACCCAAATGCCTTCAGACCCCCAATAACAACCCAAGAAAACCTAAATGCCTTCAGACGCACAACAACCCAAGAAAACCCAAATGCCTTCAGATCCCCAACAACAACCCAAGAAAACCTAAATGCCTTCAGACGCACAACAACAACCCAAGAAAACTCAAATGCCTTCAGACGTCCAACAACAACCCAAGAAAACCTAAATGCCTTCAGACGTCCAACAACAACCCAAGAAAACCCAAATGCCTTCAGATCCCCAACAACAACCCAAGAAAACCTAAATGCCTTCAGACACACAACAACAACCCAAGAAAATTCAAATGCCTTCAGACATCCAACAACAACCCAAGAAAACATAAATGCCTTCAGACGTCCAACAACAACCCAAGAAAACCTAAATGCCTTCAGACGTCCAACAATAACCCAAAAAAACCTAAATGCCTTCAGACGCCCAACAACAACCCAAGAAAACGTAAATGCCTTCAGACGCACAACAACAACACAAGAAAACCCAAATACCTTCAGACGCCCAACTGCAACAACCCAAGAAAACCCAAAATGCCTTCAGATGCCCAAAAACAACCTAAGAAAACCCAAATACCTTCAGACGCACAACAATAACCCAAAAAAACCCAAATGCCTTCAGATGCACACAACAACCCAAGAAAACCCAAATGCCTTCAGACGCACAACAACAACCCAAGAAAACGTAAATGCATTCAGACGCACAACAACAACCCAAGAAAACGTAAATGCCTTCAGACGCACAACAACAACCCAAGAAAACCTAAATGCCTTCAGATGCACAACAACAACCCAAGAAAACCTAAATGCCTTCAGATGCCCAAAAATAACCTAAGAAAACCCAAATACCTTCAGACGCACAACAACACAAGAAAACCCAAAAACCTTCAGACGCACAACAACAACCCAAGAAAACCCAAATGCCTTCAGACGCACAACAACCCAAGAAAACCCAAATGCCTTCAGACGCACAACAACAACCCAAGAAAACCCAAATGCCTTCAGACGCACAACAACAACCCAAGAAAACCCAAATGCCTTCAGACGCACAACAACAACCCAAGAAAACCCAAATACCTTCAGACGCACAACAACAACCCAAGAAAACCCAAATGCCTTCAGACCCACAACAACAACCCAAGAAAACCCAAATGCCCTCAGACGCACAACAACAAACCAAAAAAATCCAAATGCCTTCAGACGCACAACAACAACCCAAGAAAACCCAAATGCCTTCAGACGCACAACAACAACCCAAGAAAACCCAAATGCCTTCAGACGCACAACAACAACCCAAGAAAACCCAAATGCCTTCAGACGCACAACAACAACCCAAGAAAACCCAAATGCCCTCTGACGCACACCAACAACCCAAGAAAACACAAATGACTTTGAACGCTCAACAACCTTTGTTAGTAAAACAGGTTATGCGGAGTCTACAGGTCCATGCCAGGCCCTTAATGCCTTCAATATCTCACATCATGAGATGATCCTAATCTAAGTTATTCTCAAACAGCAACTTCTTCTTCCTCGGGAGTTGGAGGTCGAGGCCAGGTGGATTGCCAATATCCAATCAGGGTTACTTTAACAGAGGTCTGTATTTTATTTTCTTTTTTTCAATATTGTGCGAAGTGGTTGTTAAGACAGAGGCGAGAAAAATGCAAGTAGCCTTTATTCAACAGAAAACGAGTTCGTATACAAGCAGTTCCGAGCAAGAATGTCACAGAAATACAAACCAACTAATACATGATAAGGCAAGCTTAAACAGGTTCTGTTATCAGTGTGGGGAAGAGCGGGAGATAAAAAAGGTGATAACGTTACAGTGTACAAGCGTGTATGAAACACGTGCAGTACAATATCTTTTATTTTATAAGGCCAATATATCCATTTGGAAGCATAGCGATGACACGAATCGGGGAATATATAGGAAACTAGCGAATCCCGGATTACATAGTACAAGGTCTAACTCTACATGATGGTTAACACTCGATTTTGCAATATCCCCGCAAACTTTTAGAGAGAGAGAGAGAGAGAGAGAGAGAGAGATGGATGAATTTCAGATTCGAAGCCGTGTGTCATGTCGATAAAGGATTGTTTAAACAACCCAATTGTTCATCAGAACTTGATAACAATGATTCTAAAAATGATAACAAAGCTAGATTCTTACAGTAGCCTTTATGTAATACTTCATCCATTTTGCAATACGTATATTCTTTTAAATCTTAAGCAAAGACCACAAAAACACGTGGACATACACACACTTGTATATATATATATATATATATATATATATATATATATATATATATATATATATATATATATATATATATATATGTGTGTGTGTGTGTGTGTGTATGTGTATGTATGTATGAGTGTGTATGTGTATGTGTGTGTGGGTGTATGTGCTGCTATCTAAATAAGTATTTTGTGTAGTGTCGCCATTTCAAAACGAAAACATCAATACTTCTATTGTGGGGCAAATGAAATTTCCTATAATCTTTTGCAGATGATGCGACCTGACCCCAGTCCATTCTTTTTCCGAAATAGTTTTTTCCCATAAAAAGGGATCGGTTTTTTAGCGGTAGAGTTATAAAAATTGCAGAATATAGAATATAAAAATTCAGGACACGAATGACAAATATGAATTGCGGATGAAATTTTCTAGTGAAATTATTTTGGTAAAAGAATTCTTCTTATGACAATTAATAACAGATTAATTAGCCATTTGATATGTTGTTGAGAAGGTAAAAGGAAATCCAAGTGTATCATGTGATTTTAAGTGCAATTATATTGACATGAAAAGACCAACTATTATTTCTCCAGGTTTCGAACATCCAAAGTCACTATGACTCGTAGTGAATTGCAACCTGCATCTTTTATAAAAAAAAAGTTGAAATTCGTGTATTTCTCTTACTACCTGGAAAGCAATTAAGCCTTGGCCTCTCTTCCCCCTAAACCCAAAACCTGGTTGATTTCATGCCAGCGGGCGTAAAATTATGAACCGGTTCGCTCGGGTAGTTTTGCATAACCGAACGCAATATTCCGGACGCGAATTTAAAAGCGAAAGCTGGACGGAGTTGTGGAGTTGACGTTCATTCCCGACACTGAAATCCAGAGGGTGGGATTTAGCCTTCTTTCCTCTACCATCCCAGACCCTAATCCTATCCTGATAGAAAGGTACCGCTTACAGTGGTCCATGCGTGGGAGTCGCAAGTTTTTCGCGATGTTCGCAAGTCTACAAGAGGATAGATCTATGTCTTCCAAATTGTATCCGTTCCTTGGCGGTACTCAGATCTCCTTTAAGGATGGTCCCCCTGGGAGAAGCCCTATAAGAACACGGAGAAGCAACACGCCAGTCTCGTTAAACTAATTCATGTCCGAGAGACACGCGAAGGATGTCTTGCTGAGATCATTACTGAAGGGTAATTATTTTGTTCTCGCCTTTGGTGTTTGAGAAAACACGTGCAGGATCATTTCCATGAATAGGTTGATGTTCAATTTGATCAGAGAGAGAGAGAGAGAGAGAGAGAGAGAGAGAGAGAGAGAGAGAGAGAGAGAGAGAGAGAGAGAGAGAGATAAGATGTGGTTATGGAGTTGAGGGAAACAAAATGTCTTGAAGTATGCTTTTAAATTCTGCTTGTGAAATATCTTCCGGAGAGAGAGAGAGAGTGAGAGAGAGGAGAGAGAGAGAGAGAGAGAGGAGAGAGAGAGAGAGAGAGAGAGAGAGAGAGAGAAAGAGAAAACTGAATTCAAGTTGTGGTTATGGGGTTATAAGAAACATGTTTTGAATTATACTTTTAAATTCCGCTTGTAAAATATCTTCTGTAGAGAGAGAGAGAGAGAGAGAGAGAGAGAGAGAGAGAGAGAGAGAGAGAGAGAGAGAGAGAGAGAGAGAGAGAGAATATTGAATTCATGACGTGATTATGAGCATATACCTGCTACTGTGATCCTTGAACAGAGGATTATAGTAGTGTTTTTCCTTTTTTAATAATACCCTTTTCCTGCCTTTTCTCTTTTTTTTTTCTTTTTTTTTTCAGCCAAAATTCATGGCTGTCTCCCTCCTGAGGTACCGAAATCCCTAAACAATATTTTAGAATTAATTTTCCCCTTTTATTTCAGAACGTTCATTTGATCAGACCTCGGAAACACAAATGCACAAATGTGAATCAATGGTTAAATTGCTTTGTAATGAACATAATAAGAAGAAATGGGATTCAGTTACAATAACAGATATTATGATACCAAGGATCAATAACAGAAAAAATTGTCCATATCAGAAGCATTCTTGAAAATAAGAGTAGTTATTCACATCACTAGTGTACGCAACCCGCCAAAAAAGGACGGCTAACTATTTTGATAGATATGCACACTTGCACACACATGCATCCACCTCTCACCAGGGTATGACTACTCCTTCTTCCCTCTACCTGAGGGACGGGAAGAGCTTAGTGTGACCGGAAATATATATATATATATATATATATATATATATATATATATATATATATATATATATATATATATATAGCCAGACACTTTATGCTTTTATTTAGGGAAGTTTAACCGAAAAAGTTTTCCATTTCCTAAATAATCTTTTTTCTTTTTTTTTAATCAAATATAAAATGGGCTTTATAAGTTTATAACCTCGAAAATATAGATGCTTTCAAAATCGTGCAATCCAATGCGTGCTCTTCATATATACGTACATCATGAAGTCTCGTATATGTGATTTAATTATATAAAATGTGTTCTAATAAAGCTCCTATACATGATGTTCCGGTAATTACATGCAATTCTCGTTTTCCTCCATCGTTGAGGGCGGATCCCTCAAGGATTCGTTTCTCGTTTCTCGTGGAATAAGTCAACATGGGTGAATGGCCGCTTTCTGTCACTAGCTCTGAAAGTGGGTCAGTGGAGTCGACGTCTCAGGCTAAGAGGAGAAGAAGAAGTTTGCGTTTACAAAGAGAATATTTGAACATCGCGTCTGCTTTCCATCTCGGACATTCTTGGTGCGGTCTGGGTGAACAGCAGAGAATTGGAAATACTGTTGTGGTCTTGCGAATGTTGGCCTTTCAGCATATTCCATTTATTCTGGTGATTTTCTCGAAGTGTGTATACAGAACACGTCTTTGCGGCCGAGACCCTAAAGGGTGGTTTCTCCATAATCACAGTATTATGGCTATTGGACAGACAGTGAAAGGGAGTTTCACTGTATTGGGTTTTTGTTTAAATCGAATGTGGATTACCTAAAACGTACTTAATATATTTTGAATATCTGTAGACATTATTTTGATATTTTGAAGGAAAATCTTCAACAGTTTTGGTTCTGCCCAAATTTCTTAATGGAAGATTTTCTTTGAAGGTTGGTCTTTTCAATTGTGCTTCTTTCTCTCAAAAATCTCTGAGATGAACTCATAGCTTTTAGACAAAAGTAATCATTTTCAAGCAGATCCTGGATAGCGAAGAAAGATATTTCACTGACTGTTCGTAATATCTTTATAGGATTTTTCATAAATAGAATTCAGAATCTGTCACCAAAACACAAAGGAAAACAGAAGCAGGAATAGAATTCCAACACTTGGCAGAAGAGGAAAAAGATCAGTGATCGAGTCACGGGAAAAGAGATCTTCACTGAGCAAACGATGAGAATTGGTGACTTGACGGGTGCTGGAAAGCTTTCTACTAGAAGTGACAGCTTCTTTCAGCTAAATGTATTGTAGTGATCGATTGGAAACGTATCTGTATAGCAATATGTTAGACGAGAGTTCGAGCCCCACATAAGCCCATTAGTTTCTAGTTCCCGCTTGGTAAGGGTAGAAGAGACTCTTTAGCCATGGCAATCAGCTCTTCTTGGAAAAGGGGACTCCAAAATCAAACCATTGGTCTCTAGTCTTGGGTAGTGCCATAGCCTCTATACCATGGCCTTCCATTGTCTTGTGTTAGAGTTCTCTTGCTTGAGGGTACACTAATCTATCTGTTTCCTTATTGCCTTTTCTCACAGGGGTATTTTTCTCTGTAGGAGCCCTTGGGCTTATAGCATCCTGCTTTTCCCCTATGGTTGTAAATTAGCTGCTAATATAATAGTGTGTGAAACCTCACCGTCTTTGTGAGCTAAGGATGGCGATGATGGGGTTTGCCTGCTGAGTCATTACTAGCCATTGCCTGGGCCTTCCTGGATCTAGCTTGGGTGGAGAGGGGTCTTGGTCATAATGTTCATGTATATATATGGTTGATCTTTAGGACATTGCCTCTGCCATTCATGGGCGGCCTTTAGAACTTTAATGGTATTTTGTACTATTTTTGTAGAAAAGAGACGTCAATGGCTCCCATTGGCATACCGTAATATGAATAACCGATTGCTTGTTTCATAAAAAGTCGCGTCAACACCAACAGGTAAGTTTAAAGGCAAATCGTTGAATTCAAATAAAAGAAAAGTGAAATAGGATCTAAATAATGGATTACTTGATTAATAAAATCTATCATCACAACTAAAAAATAAGTCTATTGTCAAAGGAAAAGGGAAAAAAAGAAACAAAATTATTCTCGATTCTGTTAAAACAAACTTCGAAGTATATTCCCCCTTGTGTGGTGTAGCATCAGCCACTGACAGCAATTCCATCCTACATTTAATCCAGCGTTGCCTCTTATTCTCCCCTTTCACTTAATGACACTATAATATTCATCACAGTGACTAATTAGCATTTAATTATACTCAAGGCGTTTCATAATAATTACGTTGTCTGTGAAATCAAACGGGGTCTTAATTCCATGATACAAATAGCCTTTAAAAGCATGAGAATTTTGCTGATGTCAGCTTTCTTTGCAGGTATTTATGCATTATAGGAAAACATTTTCGTCTGTAAAAACAAATGCATGTGTGCGTAGCTAGCAACACAGGCATATTTCTTGAGAGGGGAGACAATGCAAAGTGACTGGAATGTGTGGTGGGAGTATTAGTTTTAGTAGGAATAACATTAATTAACAATAATTTAGAGTACACACGCGTACGCGTACATACACACATACTGTATATATATATATATATATATATATATATATATATATATATATATATATATATATATATATATATATATATATATATATATACATATATACATATATACACACACATATAATATATATATATATATATATATATATATATATATATATATATATATATATATATATATATATATATGTGTGTGTGTATACATATACATCATATAGTATAGTATATATATGTATGTATATGGATACACTATATATATAAGATTTGTATATATATATATATATATATATATATATATATATATATATATATATATATACTGTATATATATATATATATATATATATATACATATATATATATATATATATATATATATATATATATATATATATATATATATACATATATATATATATATATATATATATATATATATATATATATATATATATATATATGTATATATATATATATATATATATATATATGTATATAAATATATATATATATATATATATATATATATATATATATATATATATATATATATATATATATATATATATATATATATATATATATATATATATAAAAGAGAGAGAGAGAGAGAGAGAGAGAGAGAGAGAGAGAGAGAGAGAGAGAGAGAGAGAGAGAGAGAGAGAGAGAGCATTTCAAACTAATTTTAAGCCTTGGGTTGGGACAGTCTTTCAACGGCTTCCGTCTTTACCCCACCTCTCTCTCTCTCTCTCTCTCTCTCTCTCTCTCTCTCTCTGACTTCGAACCCCAAGATTGGTCATTCCAAGGAAGGGAACTTTGTCGGAACTTGACCCAGACTCAACTTTGCCAATTCGCTTTATTCATAGAATCTGACTTGGGACTCCCTCACCCCCCCCCTCTACCTCCTCAGGTAACCCCAATCCTCCAGGGAGTGTCTTCAGATGCAATACAGATTGAATGCGATTGAATCTTTATATCCTCTTCTGCTTTCCATTTATTCTTCTTCTTCTTTTTCTTCTACTTCTTCTAAACCCTTTTCATTTTTTTTCTTATTTTTAAAGTTTTCGTTTCCCCATAATTACTGTTTTACATCAGACTTTGTTTTTTTTTTTTATTCTGACATATAATTTACTGTGCTCTTTGTAAACTGTTTTTTTCTTATATTTTATTTCGTGAAAGCTTTTTGTTTGTGACCGAACAAAAATAATTTGAGCACCGAAAATTAATCACTGTGTCATTCATGTACACATCTTACAAATGCGGTGAAACCACAACCTTGCCATAAATTTCGAATCTACACCTTGATTCTTTTCATTAATATAGGAATTATTCCTCGGTAATTTTTCAGTTCCGCCATAAGATTTTATGGAAATCCAATAGGGACCTTTTTATAGATCTTAGGGACAGATGTCTCCGATGCCCATCGTTCAATTCACCCCCAATTTTAATATATTCTTCCATGGTACATAACGCAACACTCCAGAACTTTTAATGGAATTCCATCAATTACGTATAGAAATAAATTTTTTTTCTTGTGGACAGTCAGTCCGATATCCGAAAAGAAACTAACTGGATGTGTAAAATAAGGGCTCAATGGAGATACTGTCCGACGAAAGAAAAAAAAGGGTAAACTAACTGGATGTGTAAAAAAAAAGCCTTAATGGAGATTAGCCATTTAATAATAAAAAGGAAACTTTAAATGAATTAAAATTTTGGTCAGATCACAAATACAAGGCGTAAGTCCCATACCTAAAGAATCTTATATATAAAAATGAAATAATGGAGCCTTATACAGTATATGAAGTAACCAAAAAAGAAAAAGAGAAGGATTGGACTGGATTGGTATCAGGATATTAGCGGGCCTAGAGTATGCTGATGACGCTGTCCTTAGCAGAACACAATATATATATATATATATATATATATATATATATATATATATATATATATATATATATATATATATATATATATATATATATATATATATATACTGTATATATATATATATATATATACATATATATATATATATATATATATATATATATATATATATATATATATATATATATATATATATGCAAAACCTGCTTACCAGAATGCATGAAGTATCATATTAGGTTGGGCTCAGGGTAAATTGAAGAAAGACAGATATGATGAGATCGGAATATGCAATGGAAGATGAAATATCATTGGAAGGAGAAACATTTAATTTTTTAGGAACTATGATTTCGCTAATACAGGATATTTACAGCAGAATTGGAGTTTAATGAAAGATTAAAAAAAAAAAAAACAAATAAGGCAATGGTTTGGTTGGGTAAAATTTGGAAATCAAATCCCCTGAAATTACATATAAACATTAGGCAATATATCCGTTTAATGAGATTGGTGTTACCGTATGGACACGAGTCGTGGTATGGCAATGAAACAATATCCAACAGATTTTGTAGATTTGAGAACAAAGCCCTCAGAAGAATATTGGGAGTTAAATGGTAGGACAGGATTATAAATGAAATTATAAGAGAGATTATTCCAGTGCCTTGGGCTTCACAAGGTACTAGAAGAGTTGGAAGACCCAGGCCTACATGGTTGAGGACTATGCAGTGTGAAGTGGATGATGGTGAATGGAGATGTATTGCATTAAAAGCTCAAGATAGAGACGACTGACGAAATCTATCCGAGGCCCTTTGGGTCAATAGGCGTAGGAGGAGATAATGATGATGATCATAAAGTGTAGAAATACCCAAAAGAGGTTAAAAAATAGCATCGGGTAAGAGTGTTTTGAGATGGTTTAGTCATACGTAAATAATGGAGGGCAATAAAGTTGGTGAAAATAGTGAAGGAAGAAAAGGAAAAAATAGTTGGAACTTGGATACATGAAGTTGAAAAGGAATTGTAAAGGAGGGCTCTTAATAGCCTTGATGCGTGAGAGATTGAGGTAAGTGGCGGACTGTGGTTCGATGTGCTGCTGTTAAGACTTAAGTGTAGGTGCACGTAGTGGCTTTTGAGATTTTTTTTTCTTTCAAAGGGAACTTTTCCCTGATTCAGCAATACGTTTAAGGATGTGGCAGTGACTAAGGTGTCACTTTCTCCACGAAACCAACCTTGCTACAGATAACAGGTAATGGTTGATTATGTATAAATACTGTATACCCACATATAAATAAGAATGGCGTCAGAGAACAAACAACAAACAACACAGTAGTGACTGATACAGTTTTCATACTTGAGGAGTATAAAACCAAAGGGACTTGAATCTAGTTTTACTAAACATTTTGGGATGAATTTATCATCCCTTTGCCTTTCTGCACCCTGGAGAAATTACACCCACCCACACACACACACACACACGCACACACACACACAGAAAACAAAACACATTCACTGCCACATTCGATCTTCAACTGCAGAATGAAAAATGAACGTCCTAATCCGTAAAGCTTCCATAGCATTGCTCACCTCATACACATCCACAGAAGGCTCACCAGGAGTATATCGAGCCCATCTGCATGCACTGCACCACTCACCCCTATCTTGATGCACTGCACCACTCACCCCTATCTTGATGCACTGCACCACTCACCCCTATCTTGATGCACTGCACCACTCACCCCTATCCTGCCCGGTGTCTCTTGCTTCCTAGATATCAGGGTCCTTCCTCTCCAATGTGTTTATCACACCATGTAACTCTTTCTAGGAATTTCTCTCTGCATATATCATAGCACTGTTGAATCAAATACTCTCTTCACCAACCTTATGTCGTCTATAGTTTTCTAACACGACCGAACCGCTTAAAGATACTATGATTCATCATTTATCCTCCTATCACTTCCTATCACACCACACATGCTATGCAAACATTTCCTCTTAACGGTTTCAACCCTTTTTGTTTCACTCAATTCACTTCCATAGAGAAGCGTTAGTTTGACAATACTTTCAAACATTTCTAATTTCATATGCAATTCTTTTGCAAACATCCAGCTGTCTATCTTACTTGACTTATTCTGACTTGTATCTTCTTCCTTTCCATCAGCATTTATATTTACTCCTCTGTCCTTTTTAAAATTAACCATATCATTTATTCCATCTTCCAAGTTTCTATTTACCCTTATTTATGCATTACATATACATATATACACTATATATATATATATATATATATATATATATATATATATATATATATATATATATATATATATATATATATATATATATATATATATGCATTAAATTAACTGTTTTCCTCATGACGTGACCAAAAATTAAATGAAGGCTAAGCATGGGATGGAGAACTTTTGGTAAACAAAATGGGGTTATGAAAAGTCAGATGCCACTTTCTCAAGAAGGAAAAGTATTTAATCGTGGCCACGATTTAAGCAGATGTTCCTACCAGTTTCATCTTGAGCATCAGAGACCTGGAGCCTTACTAAAGGTTTAAAAGGTTTATGTCTCTCACGAATGGCAGAGGCAAGGGACAGTGACATTGCCCTATCAAGCATGACAATGCCCTAGAGACTGAACATATGATCTGCGTCCAAGCCCCTTCTCCACCCAAGCTAAGACCAAGGATGGCGAGGTTGCAGCATCTAAAGGAACTAACGAGTTTGAGCAGGACTTGAACCCCAGTCTGGTGTTCACCAGTCATGGACGTTATCGCATTGGCCACCACAACCCTAAAACTTAGAAGATAAGTTAGTTACAGCCCAATGATCTATGGTAAGATGAATGATGGGATTAACACTAAGAGAAAGAAAAAAGAACAAAATGGATACGAGACCAAAGTATTGCAGGTAGTAGGTTGGCTAGGGCACTGGCCACCCTTGAAATACTGCCGCTAGAGAGTTATTGGGTTCTTTGACTGGCCAGACAGTACTACATTGGATCCATTTCTCTGGTTACATTTTATTTCTAATTTGCCTTCAAATATACCGAATAATCTGGCCTATTATTTCCACATTCTCCTCTGTCCTCATACACCTGATAACACTGAGATTACCAATCAATTCTTCGCTTAAGGGGTTGTTTACTACAATGCAATAGTTCGGTGGCTACTTTCCTCTTGTCAAGGGTAGAAGAGACTCTTTAGCTAAGGTAAGAAGCCCTTCTGGGAGGACACTCCAAAATCAAACCATTTTCTCTAATCTTGGGTAGTGCCATAGCCTTTGTGCCATGGTCTTGCACTGTCTGGAGTGGAGTTTTCTTGCTTGAAGGTACATTTGGGCACATTATTCTATCTTATTTCACTTCCTCTTTTTTAATTATTTTATAGGTTAGGTATATAAAAGATTTATTTCAATGTTGTTACTGTTCCTAAAATATTTAATTTTAATTGTTCATTACTTCTCTTGTAGTTTATTTCCTCATTTCCTTTCCTCACTGATCTATTCTCCTCTGTTGGAGCCCTTAGGCTTAAAATATCCTGCTTTTCCAACAAGGGTTGTAGCTTAGCTAATAATAATAATAATAATAATAATAATAATAATAATAATAATAATAATAATCCAACAACATGTAAGAAAGAGAAATGAACATGGGCAAGACGATAGATTGACGAACTAAGAAAATTTGCGGGTATAGACTGGCATAGAGATGACATAAACAAACGGAAGTGGAAAGATACGCCTGAGTCCATCGTGCTACAGTGGACTAGCAACGGCTGATTGTGATGATGCTATAAATTTATATACACATTTATTTATACAGGATGTCAACTGAGAAATACAATTAAAATTCTTACAAAATAAAAAAAAAAAAAAAATTTAGGTATTTTAGAAGAAAACTTAAATGCATATTCAGAAATCAACTTAAAGTATAACCAGAGACCTAACCAAACTTGAGGCTTACTTAAAAACTTATTTCCACCTGATATTACAAAATTTCCTATTATATTAAAGTATTTTTGCCCATCCTTCTCTTTCTCGCTTATCAAAATCGACCCCATCTCCTTGCCTTGTCTTGGAAGCGGAGAAGATGATAGACGGCAAATTGTGGTAGTGAATATCGCATATCGCTCAGATAATGCTTTCATTAGACTGCCAACGGCCGAGCAATCAAGAAGCAAGGAGACCATCCTCCAGTCTCTCCCCTCCCCTGACGGAAGGAGGCTCGTCTCCCTTCCCCTTGCAAAGCACACCCAAGCAACGCCTTCATTCCAAGAGCAACTCTTTTTCAAAAGGTTCTCCACAATATTAATGATTATGCATCACCGAAGGTTTTAACTTCATTCAAGGTTTATGTTGCCACTAATGTTTTTCTCAGGTGAATTTTTCCATATAAGATGAAATGAGAAAAAGTTTAATTTATTACAAATAAAAATATTGAATTGAATGCAGGATATTAGCCTCACCTGTGAGTCCCAAGATGGTAGGAGAAGAGGAGTTGAATGTGTAGGGTCAAGGTCAAGGTGGAAAAGTACTAATAATTTACTGATAACCAAATGAGTGATACTGAAGGCAAGGGAAAGTAACAATGGCCTCATGACTGATCATATATACATATGATCAGCGACAAAGGCTCCTCTACATACAAGCTAGGTCCAGAGAGGGCCAGACAATAGCTGCTGATGACTCAGCAGGTAGACCTATAGGCTCCCCCGACGCCCATCCCTAGGTCAGAAGGATGGTAAGGATGTAGATAGTGCAAGAAGTTATCGAGCTTGAGCGGAACTCGAACTCCAGTCCAGCAGATTGCCAAGCTGGGATGTTTCAAAGCAAGGAGAAAAGGAATAACGGAAACATACAATAAGAGGTCAATGAAAAATGCGCAATTAATTAGTCACGTGTCATCCAACTTGTCATCTGTCACATCGGGTGTGGTTTAGGGAATTTGGTTCATGTTTCTTGGCGCCCCGACCGGGGAGGCCATTTTTGTCGATGAGATGCAACTAAGGGGGAAAACTCTTAGTTACACACAAGGCTAAGAAGTGGAAGCATCTATTTGTCAAATAGGGCTTTGGAAATATCCTTTAGTAATGCCTGCAGTGCTCCACGTGAAGAGAAAGCTTTGATTATTGAGGATCATGAAATACCGGCGTTGCTGAACAAGGAAATGTCAGTGATGACATGTTTCGAAAATCCCATTTTGCAGTGTCTTCATAAAGTGAAATTCACATTAGAAGCTACATTGTTTACTTTATATTTAGAAATGAATGCTTCACTAAATCAATCTTGAAATATGTCTGTTAAGGCTGGATTTACCTATTTTCACAATCATCACTATTTTTTTAGGCATACCTATTCTGTATAACAAAGCGAAAAACCAGAATTCTAAAGAATTGCAAATTATGTTGCGTTTATATAATTCTATTTTCATTATTTGCCACAATTACTTACTTCACCCTCCCCAAAACTTTAGACACGTCCCTGCCTGGCAATCTGCCGGACTGGGGTTCGAGTTATGCTCATGCTCGATAGTTTCTTGTACTGTCAGTAACTTCACCATCCTTGTGAGCTAAGGATGGGTGGTTAGGGGGAGCTTATAGGTCTACCTGCTGAGTCATCAAAAGCCATTTCCTGACCCTCCCTGGTTCTTGCTTGGGGACAGAGGAGGCTTGGGTGCTGATCGAATGTATATATGGTCAGTCTTTATGACATTGTCCTGCTAGGGCATTGTCACTGTCCCTTGCCTCTGCCGTTCATGGTGGCCTTTAAACCTTAAACCTTTAAACCCTTATCTTGGCTGCATCTATGATAGTGATAAGGAAAACCTAACTTAAGATTCAAATAAGCAAATCTCCGTCATACATTGCATCCCTTTATTCTTTTTTTTCTATAATCAAATTTGAGTTCTGTTGCAACAGATGCATTTATGCAAGATGCCAAAATCCAATGCATGCATTACCAATGGAATGCCATGCATACACACTCCACATGGATTTGAAACTTATTGCCTGGAAAAGAGACGCAAGTCAAATCCGCTATTTTGCAAAGGATATTGTGACGGGGCGAGAGAAGGTTGTGACTCAAAGGCAGGATGAAAGCAACTGAGTAAACTTTATTACAGAACATCCGTTTATATATACACAAACTCCAGGCAAAAAGGGCATACAAAACATAACAGGCAATTTCATGTTCAACCGACAAGCTCACCAGTTAACAGTTAACGGTGCGAAAAACAGACATGTTATTTCAGGTTCCTATCAGTGCGAGGGGAGAACGAAGATAGAAGCATAATACATACAAAAAATGAAATGTCATTACTATGTATGATCGTGTGACACACGGTTGGTACATGGCTCCCCCCCCCAAGAAATAACATACTGTACATGTTAAATAGGACGCCCTGATCTAGAGAGGCGAACTGTAGGTGGTTCATCTGGCAGGAGATAAGCAGGTTTTAGACGATGAAGGGAGACCCAGTCTTCTTTGCCACGAATGTTTAGTAGGAATGCTTTCGGACTGCGTTGGATCACAAGGAAAGAGTCCATGTGAGGGGGCGTTAGCGGTGGCTTGCTAGTGTCGCTGCGTAGAAAGACATGTATTGCAGAGTGCAAGTCTGTCGGTATGTGATGCTTCACTGGGGGCTTGTAAGTCTGGCAGCATGGAGTAAATTTTCCCACGACGTGATGTATGCGTTGGAGATCGTCGGAGGAGGTTGCAGAGGAAAAAATTCGGCAGGAACTAATAATGGGTCGCCATACACTATTTCAGCTGCCAAGACGTCGAGGGCGTCTTTAGGAGTGGTCCTTAGTCCCAGGAGGACTCAGGGAAGCTGAGTAAACCAGTTGGAATCTTTGCAGCGGGACATCAAAGCTGCTTTGAGAATAACCTGATTCTTCCTTAGACAGTTTTATGCTGAAGAAGACCAATGGGCAGGGCGAGCCGTTGACCATCTGCTCAAGTACTGCACCAATAGCGACGTCGCTGGCATCGGTGGAGAGAAGGAGAAAGGCATGTGGGATAAGAAAAGTGAGAGCTGCATCGGTTGATAGGGCCTTCTTTGCATTGCAGAAGGCCGCTTCTTGAAGGGGACCCAACTTCAGGTCCTTTGGCTCATGAATAAACAACATATCAATAGCACAAACATGGTTTCTTGTTACACACGTGATTAAAATAGTCCAGATTATAATTTTGCATTACGATCACCCTTTAAAACACTCAACTATAAACAATGCTTTTATATATTTTTTCCAGAGGCATTTCAATTTTACAACATGAAATTATTACTTACTGATTCGTGACCGAAACACTTTTGGCTTTGGCATCTTTGAAAGAAATGGTTACCAATTAGCATTCAGAAACAAGTAAACATAAATAGTGTATCATAATATCTATTTGATGAAGGGGCTTATTTACACAACCAAACATTTGTCCTGTTTATTATACTGTCTTTATATTTGAAACTTTTAGTATATTGCCTTAATTCATGTACAATTGGAAACATCCATGTATACCTCCATTTGCTAATTCTGTCATCAGATGGATATTTTTCAAGGAGTGAAACTAAATCTGAAGAATAGGATGGAACTCCTTTCATTTGGTAAGTCCGAGTCAGGAAGGTTTTTGTCCTTTTAGTACATTACCAATACTGGGAAAAAGTCAGCTTTATCTGAAGCAAATATTAACCTCGGTTATGGAAAAAAAAAGATAGACACGTATTTCTTGGTTCGATCACACGCACCAGGAAATGGTTGGTAACTTGCACTGCACCCTGAAGAAGTTTATATAATGCACACGAAAGCGTCATATACTAATGAGTTTCATTACTTCCTGCTGGCTCTTGCACTACATTTAGTAACGTGATCCTTGTGGCAGTGTATCATATGAAAGATCCTTCCTTTACGACATACAAGGGCACTGACCCTTCACGGTCTACTTCCACAGCTTTTAGGATTAATTTTTAATGACCATATGCTCAAGGGGAAACAACTCTAATTCACGAATCTGTGCTCAAACCTCTAAATCACTGGGCATGAAAGATGTCTTACTTTTTCTGATTCTGAAGATGTAAAATATTATCAGTAGATATAATATTTGAGTATTTATAAATGATATCGGTAATTGTTTACAACACCACACTCTCCATTTACTCCAAAATAATCCAATCCTGCAGCTCTCATCTTCTTGCACAGTAATTAGGTGGTTATTCAAATTCTGGGAAAGCAATAATTAGCAAGAAATGTTGATGAAGGGGGAAGGGGTTATAAAAAGAAAATAGATCGGTTTCCTCACTAAACGACTTGGAACTGACATGTCAACATAGTCAACCAAACAGAATTCGCGATGCCAGCGTACATTTGATATACTGTATATTCAAAATATACTAAATTAAACATCAAGTTATTACTCAAAAGTGTCACTAATTGTAAATTGCATATTTTCTGGACACTTTTGAGTAATTAATCCATTTTTAATTAAGTATATTTTGAATATACAGTATATCAAATGTACGCTGGCATCACGAACTTCTGTTTATGTACGCTGGCATCACGAATTCTGTTTAGTTGACTATGTTGACATGTCAGTTCCAAGTCGTTTAGTGAGGAAACCGAACTATATTCTTTTTATAACCCCTTCCCCTTCCTCAACATATCTTGCTAATTATTGCTTTCCCAGAATTCAAATAACCATCTAGTTACTGTGCAAGAAGATGAGAACTGCAGGATTGCATTATTTTGGAGTAAATGGAGAGTGTGGTGTTGTAAACAATTACTATGATATCTTTGTCAAAATATGTGAGAGAAATCGAAATTGATATTTAAAAAGTCTTTTCGATTTGATGGAAAATAAGCTAACATTCTATCACATTACAAAATATACCACTTAGGTAAGATCTAGAGATATGTTTACAACGCCCTTTTCAATCATATTTTTAGCACATTTTAAGTGTCACTATCACCATGAGGATGTAGACATAGGTTGGTTAATACTTCATGGACATCACAGTTCATTATTTAACCACTTAATTATTTTCTCCTTGACGTCTAAATTTCTGTATCTACATTCTACATCTGGGATCTTGTATTACACTCTACCAAGGAGTTTCAAATTGGCACGATATCAAAAGCACTTAAAACAAAAATGGGCATATCTATGAACTTATTCAACCACTTACTTATTTTCCCTTGACGTTTCTATTTATAGTGCACCTGGGATCTTGTAATAATCTTCACTAAGGAGTCTCTACTTTGGCACAAAACGCAACAGCACTTAGAAAAAAGAAACCTGGGCATGTCTATGAAAGGCTTTAAGTTCTACACATTGGTATCTTTTTCTTTCATATTATTAGACCCATCGACACCTGTCGTCTCCTCGTCATGCTGGTAACCAGCATTAACTACGCCACTGCTGGGCCCATAGGCCAAGCTATTTTCTTGAGCTTCCAGAAGCGAAGGGTTATTCCGGTTAGAACCGGAGTGTTGAGTCCCCGCTGGTATACTTGCCATTTCCTTGGCAGACTGCTCTGTGCTGCCTGTGGTGTCTTTGGAGGTCTCCGGAGTATCTGCCACATCAGATCCCTCAGTCATGATGCTGTTGAGTTTCTGAAG
>NC_090754.1:18662855-18687855 GCF_036898095.1 Palaemon carinicauda
TATATATATATATATATATATATATATATATATATATATAAATAAATTAGATGGTGTTTTCATTTAATATAGCCTGAATTTGAAATTTGAAAAAAAATTTGTATATTTATATTAAAAAAAAAGTGTCAAGGTTTTGGTGATGGGAAATTCAGCGAAATCATAACAGAATTATTTTGTTTAGATGGTGTTTTTAAGGTATAAAATGAAAATTCTCTGTATATCTAACATTGGATAAAAAGCGTCAAGGTTTGACAATGGAAAATTCAGCGAAGCCATATCAAATATTTCTTTTAATTAGATGGTGTTTTTAAGGTATATCAAAATAAAATATCTCTGTATATTTACGCTTCCAATCAATCAAGTAATTCCTGATGCACCCAAGGGGATGTCATAGCTCTGATGATATTTTAACCAATCAATTAATAAATGATTACATTTTATTAGACAAAATGATGGGAATGATTTCATCCTAAAACGTAAAGAATCTCATTCAGAAAATATGGTTATTCTAATATACAGAAACAAACAGTGATTCCATACTCCAGCTACATAATATTCTTTAGATCATGTGGGAATTTTATTCCGTAGAAACACGTGGGATTTAATTTTGTAAATCTTTAATGAAAGAGAAAGAGGAAAAGTTTATGATGCAGTACGCTTTAAATAGCGGTAAGGATTCTCCTAGTAATGTGATGTGCTATTTCACAGAAAATGCATCTTCTATTTACTAATGGTGAAAATAGGTATTATTAGAATATTACAATTATTAGTGGATGCTTGAAGTAAAAATAATGACAAAACAAGATGGATTTGCATCGCAATTACAGAAGGTCAAGTAAATACTAAGTAAATACATTAAGGCAATCAAGTGCAATTCTTGACAAAGTCAATAAATTTATATAATGTAAAAAATTAAGTTTAAGTAAAAAGATTTGTCTCGAGTTCCTGATAAAAATGTAAAATGTACATTTTGCATTATACTATATATATATATATATATATATATATATATATATATATATATATATATATATATATATATATATATATATATATATATATATATATATATATATATATATATATATATATATAATCCATTTACCTGCGAACCAGCAAGACTCCTCTCCAAATCCTGGAACGATCAACCCAGCAGAAGCCTCGGGAGAAAGCGACTGCATGCAGAAGGTCACCACAACGATGATAAGGGGACAGCCGAAGGCGTAGGCGGAATACAGCAGGAATTTTTGCATGTCCTTCTCCAGGATGCCCGTCAGAGGAATACATTTTACGGTGGATCTGTTGGAATAACTTGAGAGTCAATTAAATGAAATAAAAGGTTAAACATACTATTCTCTTCCTGGATTAAATATGGAAGGCAACGTTCATATCTGGAAAATGACTCAGGGTATTTCTAGGGTATGATCCTTCTCCCCTTGGGAGGAGGTTAGGGTGTTTTGGGGTAGAAGTGGTGCTGCTCGTCGCATACCCTTTCTTTGGTCCTTTAGCCGATGCTGGCACTCATCCATAGCTAGGTCAATTGAAGTTAGGTTTTGCTGAGGGCTAATCACGAACCATACTATTACTAGATCAAAGTACTGCCATTGAACCATTGGTGATGCGCATACACACACACACACACACCCACACACACACACACACACACACACACATATATATATATATATATACATATATATATATATATATATATATATATATATATATATATATATATATATATATATATATATATATATATATATATATATATATCACAAGTGAAGCCGTTTCTAGTCTACTGCAGGACAAAGTCCTCATCATGTCTGGTGTTTGGGCAATTTTCATCGCCGCGGAGTGGTTATGGTGGGAGATTTTCGTCTTATTGTTCACAGAAAACCAATTTAGTATGGGTGGCCCTGACTAGTACAGCTTTCCTGATCATGGCGATAAGCAAATACTTTCACCACATTGTATGTGTGTATTCACATGTGTATGCATGCATGTGCGTATGTATGTATTCTTTTATACGTGTGTTACGTATGTGCAAGAACGTAATATGTTCCTACCTGATCACTCTCCAGATATCAAAGGACATGACACTGAGCCAGAAGAAAGCAGCGTGAAGTGTAAACTGACTGAAGAGTCCTGCAAAAGAAACAAATTTCATGTCAAAATGGCTATAAAGATCAATTACATTTAATAAAATTATCTTTGACATTCATCCTTCTGTGATGGATAGAAAAAATATTTCTATTTTAAAAATTTTCACCAGTCATAGAAGCTTCTCTTTAAGATCACCAATCAACGCTCATTTATCCTCTTCATTTTTGTTCCTTATTTCTTTCTTCACTTATATCAATAGATGGGTGTATGCATCTGTTGAAATTATGTTAAATACTGCAATCACTTGTAATGTGTAGCATAGAGCCACATAGTTACATATGTATGGAAAGAAAAATATTAAGAAATAAAAGAAGACAAGTGATAGCGAAAGCAAGACTTCCTCAATGAAATTGGTTCTTTCTAGTTACTTGTTTGACAAAGATTTAATAGAGTTTTAATAATAACCCAAATTTCAATCACAGACTGTATAAACTTGATGCATTCATCTAAAAATCAATTATGATTTTTTATATTAGGCCTGATGTCGGTGATACATGCTATTTATTCAAAATATTATACACGATCATGATTTAGACATATTTGTGGCATTAGTCTAAAATGTCTTGTTTATGAAAAAACAAGTTATGATTTTCAAAGTACCTTTCCTTTGTGTTTTACATATATAAGCATGTATATGTTATATAAAATTATTATTATTATTATCATTATTATTATTATTATTATTATTATTATTACTTGCTAAGCTACAAACCTAGTTGGAAAAGCAGGATGCTATAAGTCCAGGGGCCCCAACGGGGAAAATAGCCCAGTGAGGTAAGGAATAAAAGGAAAGTTAAAATATTTCAAGAACACTAACAACATCAAAATAAATATTTCCTTTATAAACTATAAAAACTTTAACAAAACAAGAGGAAAGGAAACTAGATAGAACAGTGTGCCCGAGTGTACCCTCAAGCAAGAGAACTCCAACCCAAATCAGTGGAAGACCATTGTACAGGGGTTATGGCACTACCGAGGCTAGAGAACAATGGTTTTATTTTGGACTGTCCTTCTCCTAGAAGAGCTGCTTACCATAGCTAAAGAGTCTCTTCTACCCATACCAAGAGGAAAGTAGCCACTGAACAATTACAGTGCAGTAGTTAACCTCTTGGGTGAAGAAGAATTGTTTGGTAATCTCAGTGTTGTCAGGTGTATGAGGACAGAGGAGAATCTGCAAAGAATAGGCCAGAATATTCATATATGTGTAGGCAAAGAGAAAATGAACCATAACCAGAGAGAAGGATCCAATGTTGTATTGTCTGGCCAGTCAAAGGACCCCATAACTCTCTAGCGGTAGTATCTCAATGGATGGCTGGCATCTTGGACAACCTACTACCTACTTATATTTTCTCGTGCAAATGCATGTATAAACATATCGATTCAAAAAACATATATATACATATTTGTATACAGTAGATATAAAGACCTATGGAAAAATGATGGGAATAAAACTAAGTGACAAAAAAGAGCAACATTGATACGAGGGCAAACTAAAGGATGAGGATGTCCTGACAACATGTACATACATACATATACCAAGGCACTTCCCCCAATTTTGGGGGGTAGCCGACATCAACAAATGCAAAAAAAAAAAAAAAAGGGGGACCTCTACTCTCTAAGTTCCTCCAGCCTAACAAGGGACTCACCCGAGTTCTGCTGGTACTGCTAGGGTGCCACAGCCCACCCTCGCACATTATCCACCACAGAAGAAGCTTCATAATGCTGAGTCCCCTACTGCTGCTACTTCCGCGGTCATCTAAGGCATCGGAGGCAGCAGCAGGGCCTACCGGAACTGCGTCACAATCGCTCGCCATTCATTCCTATTTCTAGCACGCTCTCTTGCCTCTCTCACATCTATCCTCCTATCACCCAGAGCTTCCTTCACTCCATCCATCCACCCAAACCTTGGCCTTCCTCTTGTACTTCTCCCATCAACTTCATCACCTTCTTTAGCAGACAGCCATTTTCCATTCTCTCAACATGGCCAAACCACCTCAACACATTCATATCCACTCTAGCTGCTAACTCATTTCTTACACCCGTTCTCACTCTCACCACTTCGTTCCTAACCCTATCTACTTGAGATACACCAGCCATACTCCTTAGACACTTCATCTCAAACACATTCAATTTCTGTCTCTCCGTCACTTTCATTCCCCACAACTCCGATCCATACATCACAGTTGGTACAATCACTTTCTCATATAGAACTCTTTTTACATTCATGCCCAACCCTCTATTTTTTACTACTCCCTTAACTGCCCCCAACACTTTGCAACCTTCATTCACTCTCTGACGTACATCTGCTTCCACTCCACCATTTGCTGCAACAACAGACCCCAAGTACTTAAACTGATCCACCTCCTCAAGTAACTCTCCATTCAACATGACATTCAACCTTGCACCACCTTCCCTTCTCGTACATCTCATAACCTTACTCTTACCCACATTAACTCTCAACTTCCTTCTCTCACACACACACTCTTCCAAATTTTGACACTAATCGGCCAAGCTTCTCTTCCATGTCTGCAACCAGTACAGTATCATCTGCAAACAACAACTGATTTACCTCCCATTCATGATCATTCTCATCTACCAGTTTTAATCCTCGTCCAAGCACTCGAGTATTCACCTCTCTCACCACTCCATCAACATACAAGTTAAACAACCACGGTGACATCAAACATCCCTGTCTCAGCCCCACTCTCACCGGAAACCAATCACTCACTTCATTTCCTATCCTAACACATGCTTTACTACCTTTGTAGAAACTTTTCACTGCTTGCAACAACCATCCACCCACTTTATATAACCTCATCACATTCCACATTGCTTCCCTATCAACTCTATCATACGCTTTCTCCAGATCCATAAACGCAACATACACCTCCTTACCCTTTGCTAAATATTTCTCGTATATCTGCCTTACTGTAAAAATCTGATTCATACAACCCCTACCTCTTCTAAAACCACCCTGTATTTCTAAGATTGCATTCTCTGTTTTATCATTGATTCTATTAATCATTACTCTACCATACACTTTTCCAACTACGCTTAACAAACTAATACCTCTTGAATTAAAATACTCATGCACATCTCCCTTACCCTTATATTGTGGTACAATACATGCACAAACCCAATCTACTGGTACCATTGACAACACAAAACACATATTAAACAATCTCACCAACCATTCAAAGTACAGTCATACCCCCTTCTTTCAACATCTCAGCTCTCACACCATCCATACCAGATGCTTTTCCTACTCTCGTTTCATCTAGTGCTCTCCTCACTTCATCTATTGTAATCTCTCTCTCATTCTCAACTCCCATCACTGGCACCTCAACACCTGCAACAGCAATTATATCTGCCCCATTATTATCCTAAACATTCAGTAAACTTTCAAAATATTCCACCCATCTTTTCCTTGCCTCCTCTCCTTTTAACAACCTTCCATTTCCATATTTCACTGTCTCTTCAATTCTTGAGCCAGCCTTCCTTACTCTCTTCACTTCTTTCCAAAACTTCTTCTTATTCTCTTCATATGAATGACCCAATCCCTGACCCCACCTCAGGTCAGCTGCCCTCTTTGCCTCACGTACCTTGCGCTTTACTTCCACATTTTTCTCTCTATATTTTTCATACTTCTCTACGCTATTATTCTGCAGCCATTCTTCAAAAGCCCTTTTTTTTTTTCTTCCACTTTTACCTTCACTCCTTCATTCCACCATTCACTGCCCTTCCTCATGCTGCCTCCAACAACCTTCTTGCCACACATATCACTTGCAATCCCAACAAATTTTTCTTTTACTAACTTCCACTCCTCCTCTTACTTTCACTTCGTCATATGTCATTTTCAACCTTTCCTGATATTTAATTTTTACCCGCAGTTTTATTAGCTCTTCAACCCTCACTAGCTCCCTTTTACATCCACCTACTCTATTCCCCCACTCTTTTGCTACAACTAATTTTCCTTCCACCAAAAAATGATCAGACATACCGTTAGCCATACCCCTAAACACATGCACGTCTTTCAATCTTCCAAACATTCTTTTAGTTATCAACACATAATCCATTAATGCCCTTTCTAATACTCTTCCATTTGCCACTCTTACCCATGTATACTTATTTTTATCTTTCTTTTTGAAAAAGCTATTACTTATCACCATCTCTTGCTCAACACACATATCTACCAGTCTCTCACCACTCTCATTTTCACCTGGTACGGGACGAGGGGGCTGGGAGCCCCCTCGCTCGTATCTACATCCTGTGAGACATCAACTGACAACATGTAAGAAAAAGAAATAGACTTGGGCAGGACATATGATAGGTGGGCATTAAGAATAACAGAATCGGTCCCTGGAGATTGCAAAAAGAAGTAGGGGAAGGAAGAGAAGACGATGGATTGACGAGCTAAGAAAAGTTTCTGGCATATAGTGGGATAGAAAGACTAGCAACGGCTGATGATGATACAGTATATACTATATATATATATATTATATATGTATATATATTATATATATATATATATATATATATATATATATATATATATATATTTATATATATATATATATATATATATATATATATATATATATATATATATATATATATATATATATATATATATATATATATATATATATATAAGTGATACCTTGGTACTCGACCATAATCCGTTCGGGATCAGTGTTCAACCTCCGATTTGTTCGAGTACCGAAACCTTTTTTCCCATAAGAAATGATGGTATTTATTTTTATACGTTCCTAAGCACTCCAAAATGCCCAAAATATTAATAAAACGTGTACCTAAACAACAAAAATTATTTAAATGTGTACGAAATTGGTCGGAAAACTATATAAAACAATTTTAAACCATTTACTGTACATACCTTTGAGCAGCGGTTCGATGGCATACAGGAATGGATGTGGAGAGGATGGAAGGGGGATGTTACTGCTTGGAAGGAGAGTTCCCTGCCATGATGTGGCTGGGTAGTTCTCCTTCAGGGGTTTTTTCTCTCTGCAGTAAAAGGTCGGGCAAATCTCCCTCAGGGTTTTTTTCTCTTCTGTTTCTCTTCTTTGGAGGGCAATCAGGCTGGGATGTAGCAGCTCTCTTTTCTTTTATGAAAAACATGTCAATTGTCAGCTGCTTCTTCCTCTTCTGCACTATTCTTCTAAAGTGAGACATAACATTATCATTAATGTAGGTATTGGCTGGCATTTCCTTCCAAAATAACCCGGTCTCATCGCAATTGAAGACTTGCTGCGGGATCAAATTTTGTTCCTTAATGTATCGGTCGAATTCAACAACGTATTTTTCAGGTTCTGCCTGATCCGAACTAGCTGCCTCCCCATGCCTAGTCACACGGTGAATACCAGTTCTGTTCCGGAATTTCTCGAACCAGCCCCTGCTTGCTTTAAAAGTAAATGACAAATCACTTTCACTAGTACTGGCACTTTTCTTCACAAATTCTTCATAAATATGAAGAGCTTTCTCGCAAATGAAAGCTTCACTAATACTTTCCCCGGCCAACTGCTTTTCTTTAATAAATATAAGGAGCAACTTTTCCATTTCCTCAATTACTTGTGGCCTTTGCGTACTAATTGCTGTCACTCCCTGTGCAACATTAGCTTTCTTTATCACTTCCTTATTTTTCAAAAAGGTCGAAATGGTCGACTTGGCCATGCCATACTGTAAGGCAAGGATCAAACACTCGTACAGCATTCTTGTATTTCGCAATAATTTCCTTCTTCAACTTGATCACTGTTTTCCTCTTATCCTTCCCCTTATTATTAACTTTCTTGGGGCCCATTATTATCGGCAAAAAAACACAATAAAACGCAATAAATTACAATAAATTCTCAACATGTGTTGTCGGACTGACGCTCTCTCTTGAAATGATGCTACCCGACCAAGCGAGAGTAGCCGAGATGGCCGCTCATCTCACTTGGCCACGCGTTCGGCTGTTCGAGTTCCGATTTTTTGTTCGAACACCGCAGCAAAATTACTCGAATTTTTTGGTCGAACTCCGATTTGTTCGAATTTAGAGTCGTTCAACTACCGAGGTATCACTGTATATATATATATATATATATATATATATATATATATATATATATATATATATATATATATATATATATATATACACACATACATACTATTTATTTATAAACATATATAAAAGTGCATGTATGTGAGGGCACGTGTATATGTATGCATAAGTATGCATGCATTTCTGAGTGTTCTTGTATTCATATATATTGTGTTTATACATGAGAATATGCATCTGCCTGCACTTGCTTTTGTATGTAATTATATATATATATATATATATATATATATATATATATATATATATATATATATATATATATATATATATACATATATATTTATATATATATGTAAATTATATTTAAATATATATATATATATATATATATATATATATATATATATATATATATATATATATATATATATATATATATATATATATATATATATATGTATATATATGTACAGTCATATGCACGAAAAAAGTATAAATTAGATGCAATTAATCAGAGTACAAAAAATAATTAAAAATGTTTTTTACAGGTTGGAGGGTAGACACTTAAATATGCCAACAAAATAGAATGAATTCTACTTATACTTTAGTCTCCTTGTGATATGAGCTCCACAACCTTTATATATATACATTACATATATATTGTAAAACTCCTCCTCCCCTTTTTTGTTCTCCAAATGTTTTTCAAATTTTTCATATTTTTACTTTATCATGTATATTGTAAAACATTTATTTCCATATCACTACTCGAGAAGATGACTTGAAAATAGACAAAACCGGTCAAGAATGAATTAGTGTTTTCATTTTTCCAGGTGACTTTTTTTTGTCTAAACAACATATGTACCTTTGAGTTTTAAGCACACAAACACACTAAATATTTATTCATTTACAGCATTATCAGTGTTAAGATTTTGCTTTTCAAAACATTATTAGAATGTTTCTGATATGTGAAGTTTCCCACTACCTTGAACGAACATGAGACCAAGAATATGAAAATGGTAATCATATCGACAACGAGGGGCTTGGAGAGAGAGAGAGAGAGAGAGAGGGAGAGAGAGAGAGAGAGAGAGAGAGAGAGAGAGAGAGAGAGAGAGAGAGAGAGAGAGAGAGAGAGAGAGATATTTTCGTCTAATCGTTCACAGCAAACCAACCTAATATGGGCGGCCCTGACTAATAAAGCTTTATTTGACATTGCAATACACAAACCCTTTCCTCACGTTAGTGTATCCCCACTTAGACTGTGTGTGTGTGTGTGTGTGTGTGTGTGCAAGTGACTGTGTCTGCGTGTTGTAGTAAATAAGAAAGAAAGAGACAATAATAAAATGCTACTCAAGAAATAATAAATTAACGAAGCTCACAATGGTTAGAAAATGGAAGCATTAAAAACACCGCGTTTGCATAGAGAGAGAGAGAGAGAGAGAGAGAGAGAGAGAGAGAGAGAGAGAGAGAGAGAGAGAGAGAGAGCTTGTGCTTGTAAGGACTTACCATTGAAAACACAATGCTTATGCTCCATATGCTTCGCATACTGGAAATTCACGAAGAACCCAATGTAGGCCAGTAGGAGCGACGTCGAGTAGGAGAGGAAGCAGTAGCCCTGGACATTGAGGAGCTTCTTGGCGAAGAAGTGGAAGAGAATCAGCAGCACCAGACAAGCGATGGAGATGAACATCCCTATGGGGGCTATTTTGAGCTTCCAATCTTGGACTGCAGAAGGCTGACTGATGCAGTACATCACGATGTACTCATTTGCTGGAGGAAGGTAATGAAAGTCAAAATTTAATTTGAGAGGATATAGCCTATCTATCTGGAAGCTCTCAAGAGAGAGAGAGAGAGAGAGAGAGAGAGAGAGAGAGAGAGAGAGAGAGAGAGAGAGAGAGAGAGAGAAAGAGAGAGAGAGTATATCACGGTCAAACTATTAAGAAAGTCATAATATTTACTATACTTACATGGGTAAATATATGACTTTTGCAATTTTCATTTGATGAGGGAAAAATGGATGGAATAAGGTTATAAAAATTAATGACAGAATTTGATGTGTTTCAAAATATTAACATTTAATGCCCCAAGTTAACATATAAACAGCTTACCCTCTTTGTAATAATCAACGCAAAACATATCGTTGTCAATTATCTGTTCACTTCCAGGCAAGTAGAGTTTGCCATTCAGGAGCAGATGATAACTGTCTTCGAATTTTAACGTGGTTTTGTAACGGCAGTCTGGGACCAGTGGCAACAACTGAAGGTCCGTAGGAGCGTCAGAGACGTCCCCTGTTAAGTTGTAGAAGGTAAGGTTTGAATTCGGGCTTCCAGATACGCAGGTGGAGTGAGATTTAACTTCTCCATGACCGCAACATTTCTTAATGCACGTGGCTTTATCGCATATCTGAAATGGATGCTGATAAGTTAGGAAACAGGAGTGCTAGTTTAAAGTTGTGTAATTTTAAGGACTACAGCATTTGCTATGCACTTTAAAATACATATCTGTGGTGGGGTTTGATCCTTCACTTATCAATAAGACACACACATATATATATATATATATAAAGTTATTTTCTATATACACCAAAACTGAACGCCCTTCTAAGTAAAGTAGTAATAATGAATGGCCTTCCATAAACCCCAATGCAGTTTTAAAATATCAGTTACTGATGATAACTATATAGTCCTTTGAGTTGTACTAGCGTCCATTTAACCAATTTACTTTACCTTGGTAGTATTTTTATATATTATTACTGAATCTCTGAAAATATGTCACCACCTAAATTGAGAATATATACTCAAATAATCTTATCGTACTCAAAACGTTCATAAAGATTTAGTGAATTTCAACGTAACATAATCACTGGTGTGTTAAAAGTGTAACACTTTGAAATAACAAAAAGCTCTTGGTTGGTAGGGCTAATCAATTGTATATACTGGAAGATATGAAGCTAAGATACATAAGCATGACATGCTTTAGAAAATGATTAGTAACTAAGCATCTTTTGTAAAGAAAGAAAGAAAAAAAAGCATGACAAGTACCAATACTTTATAGAACTGAATATCAAAAAGTAAATCTATAGACTGGCAACATCATCATATTTCTTTTTTCCTACCTTCTCTTTATCTGCCATGCACATCAAAGCTGTGTAACCTCCATCTTGTTTCTGATCTATACAATACTGCGAGGTCTGCCTTCTCATTGACAAATCGGTCCACTGGAAATAGCTTTGTACCCCGTTTGCGCCCAAAGGCACTCCCGTGTCAGGAAGGCTGATCTCTCTGTACTTAAAGTTTTCTGGACAGGTCAACATCATTGTGTCCCAAGAAAAACCGTGTGGAATAGAGTCTGAATCCTGTTTATTACCTATCAGAGGATCAAATGGAGATGAATTTGTTTTGGCAGCACAATCAGTACCATGTAAAATTTCACTGTTTCCACAGCACTTCTTAGCTATGACAGTTGGCTTGGATTTAGTCTTAATCCCTTCTTCAACGGTCTCATTTAATGCCAGTATTCTTTTCTCCAGTTCATGTGGTTTTGTCATCTGAGGGGGGTGTTCTTCTGTCTGAGATGAAACGAAAGAAAGGGAATCATTGGTTGAAGGTCTAGTGCTAAAGGCTTTAGTTTCATTATTAGCTGAAAAGTCATTGTTTGAATGATTTTCTTCTCTTACAAATTCCACAATATGTGAAATATCTTCTGACAAAAGAGATGTGTCATTGATCAATAGAGCATCTTTATTTGTTGATGGGGAGAGGGAAGGCTCTATCTCTCGAGCAGTAGCCAGAGGAGCCTCTATATTTGTTGAATTATGGGAAGGCTCTCTGCCTTCAGTAGTGGAGTGAAGGGCCTCTTCATTTGATGATATATGGGAAGGCTCTCTCTCTTTATCTGTGGACAGGAGAGCTTCTCTATTTATCGTTGAACCATTGGATAAGTTTCCTTCTCGATCAGCGGATAGAAGAGCTTCTCCATTTGTTGTTGGACTTACGAAAGGCTCTCTCACTGTAGCAGT
Organism: Palaemon carinicauda; assembly: GCF_036898095.1. NCBI lineage: Eukaryota > Metazoa > Arthropoda > Malacostraca > Decapoda > Palaemonidae > Palaemon > Palaemon carinicauda. The sequence continues at coordinate 18,675,095 of NC_090754.1, forward strand.
GGACTGGAGAACTTCTTCATGTGTTGCTGGGCTAGGGAAAATCACTTCCTTTGTAGCATTAATCAACAGAACGTCTCCACCTGTTACAGGACTAACAGCAGATCCTACTTCTGATGAATTAATTACTTGCGAATGAGTGTCATTCACTAACGTCACAGATGAGATGAGCTTGTGATCTGTCCTATCTGAAATATTTGAGGATTGTGTTACCAGTTCCACTGCGGAAGGAGAGAACTGTAATGAATCCAGTGTTGTAGATCTGTTGGTGACGAAATTCAAGTTCCAGTCGATCGCTCCATCCGGCAACCCAACTACATCGAACGATTTTGCTGTCGACTGTGGAGGCAAAGAGTGGACGACTGTGACAACGAAGAAGTAAATGAAGAGAGAAGACATTTTGGGGAGCATGTGAAGGAAAAACAGTTTAACTGGAAGTAACGCCGTGGTTTGTCTCCTCGCCGTTCTTGGTGCATCAGGTTGAGCGTCTCTAGGTCATCACTCCTGTAAAAATCAGATAATATGATAAAAAAAATATCTTAATGAAACAAGAATAATAATACTGCAACCAACCACTAAAATATTTTATTCCTTATAAAACTCTTTTATAAAGGACATATGAATTTCAGTCTCTCCTTTAAGTCCTCAAACATCTCTGCTGAACTAATACCTTTTCCTTCTCTTTACAATATCTATGATAGTTTCAACTGGTTATATTGTATTTAGTACTGAATAGGTTTGAACAGTTATATTGTACCTGGTATGGAATGAGTTTAACTAGGGATACTATACTTTAAGATTTAAAGTCACTCATGAATGGCAGAGGCAAGGGACAGTGAGAATGACCATATATATATATATATATATATATATATATATATATATATATATATATATATATATATATATATATATATATATATATATATATGATCAGCGCCAAATCCACCTCTCCACCCATGCTAGGACCAAGAAGGGACAGGCTGCTGATGACCTAGCAGATAGACCTACAGTCTCCCCCAAACACTCCATCCTTAGCTCACAAGAATAGTGAGGTTACACCGACCAAATGAACTAACGAGTTTGAGTGGGACTCGAACCCCAGTGTGGCGATTACCAGTCAGTGACATTACTTCAGTGGTCACCACAACCATACTTTAGGTGTAAATAGTTATATTTATAGTTATGGTTATAAAATTGAATTGTTATATCATTACTGGTTTAGTCCATCATCTATAATTGGGCTCTACTGAAATAGAGTGGCGACCAGAAAATTCTGTTCGATTTTGTTGAGGCAGAGGCCGATGGTGAAGGCAATCAATTGCCGGATTCATTCAAGAGTAATGAAAAACAAAAAGATGCATGAAGAAAAGAGAAAAAAATGGTGGCTGAATTAATGGGTTCATTTTAAGGAGAGAGAGAGGAAGAGAGAGTGTAAGATTAATGATGAGAGAGAGAGAGAGGGAGAGAGAGACTGTATGATAAATGAAGAGAGAGAGAGAGAGAGAGAGAGAGAGAGAGAGAGAGAGAGAGAGAGAGAGAGAGAGAGAGAGAGAGAGAGAGTAATACAAGCTTTTAATAATAATAATAATGATAATAATAATAATAATAATGACCCTTTAAAGATAAATATAATTCCCCATAAAATTCCCAATGCTTCAGTCCCAGTGAGGCAGGAGGGAAAAGCGAAAATAAAGTTAATATCCATTTCCCTTCCGTTGTTTCCTCTTTTTATTCTCCCTAACAGAATTAAATTGCCAAGAGAGATCATCAAACAAAACATCCACAATTTTCAAACGCAGTGCACCACACCACACCTATACACATCCACATATACTGTATATTAACATGAATAATTATGTCAATTGGGATTACAAAACGGCCCAGCGACTGATTCTTTCATTCTACTGTCAAGATTCGGAACTCTCTTTCTGCCTCAGTTTTACATTTCCTTCTTTCAGAGGTAGAAAAATTCTTATTCACTGAAAGGGTTAACTACTGCGCTGGAATTGCTAATGGCTACTTTACTCTTGGTGAGGAGAGAAGACTCTTTAGCTATGGTAAGCAGCTCTTTTTGGGGAAGGACATTCCAAAACCAAGCCATTGTTCTCTAGTCTTGGGAAGTGCCATAGCCTCTGTATCATGGTCTTCCACTGTCTTGGGTTGGAGTTCTCCTGCTTGAGGGTAAACTCAGGCACACCATTTTCTCTGCTTTCTTATTTCCTTTCCTTACTGGGCTATTTTCTCTATTGAAACCCTTAGGCTTACAGCATCCTAATAACCCAACTAGGGTTGTAGCTGAGCTAGTAATAATAATAGTCTGTCGCCTTCCTTCCCTTTTGGTGAAGACGCAAACTTATTAATGCTTGTCTGACACTCTTTGACTTACAGCTTAAAAATCTTATCATTTCACCCCGTCCTATGGACATCTGTATTTGAAAGGAATCAAAGTAAAACACGAAACGTTCAAAGTGATGATGAATAAAGTCCAGATAAAGTTACATTCTTATCTCTTCCAAAATCGAGGTCCACTTAGGATAATTGTTTTTGTAATGAATATGAAACATTTATGTGTGTAATAAAGAGGTTGCAATAGAAACAGAACATTCATATATTGTAAGTAGTTCCGAGAAAACAACAAATAGAAGGCATAATTACTAAAATGAGTCATTAATTCTCTGCAGCACTTGTTTCAAATGACTTCCGTTGTGGTGTCAACTGGCGTTCCTTTGGTACACACTGAAAAGGACTGGATCCTTCATAGCTATATGAATACATAGATTTGTATCATTGATGGTTTTGTTGCTACTCAACATGAGGCCACAATTATATTGCAAAAACTGTCCCTAACCTGTTAAGAAAGATTCAACTGCAAACAGACTATGACTATTTGAAAAAAAGAGAAAAACAAACAACAAAGGAAAACACACAGAATGATAATCAGATACCAATCCACAATAAATAAACATTATATGCACTTACAACTAAAGTGAAAAAAAGGCCTGGAGTTGATATCAACTGGATGTGTGAATTTCAGTCACTATTTTTAACTCTGTAGGCGCTTTTCGTTTTCATTTCGACAAGATAACACCTGCAGAGTGCAAGGATTCCAGTTCTATAGACAAAACACAGTAAGTGATTGTCAGAACATCACAACTACTATCGACACAAACGGCACTTTTAAATGTTTTATAAAAAAAAAAATTTCATAGCCGACTAATTTCATCGTTTTACGGATAAACAATGAATATGGTTTCTAGCATTTTGATTATATATCAAAATAACTCGACTAACACTCAAAGATTTAAAGTCTGCTCATGAATGGCAGAGGCAAGGGACAGTGACATTGCTCTAGCAATCATGACAATGCCCCAGAGACTGACCATATATACATATGATCAGCGCCCAAGCCACCTATCCATCCAAGATAGGACCAGGGAGGGCTAGGCAATGGCTGCTGATGACTCAGCAGATAGACCTACAGGCTTCCCCAAACCCCCAACCTTAGCTCACAAGGATGGTAAGGATGCAGACACTAAAGGTACTAACAAATCTGAGCGGGACTCGAACCCCCGTCTGGCAAACACCAGGCACAGACGTTACCAATCAGGCCACAGCAACCCATTATCCATTACCTTGTAGTGTCACACATGTTCCATTAAAATGTTAAAATTCGAAGGAAAATTAGTGATGAAATTCTTATTCCCAAATGGGGCTCGACCCAACACGGTGGTCAGAAAACCAATAAGATGGTCTTCCATTGCCTTGGGTTCGAGTTCTCTTGCTTGAGGGTACACTCGGGCACACTATTCTATCTCGTTTCTCTTCCTATTGTTTTGATAAGTTTTCATAGTTTATATAGGAAATATTTATCTAAATGTAATTGTTCTTAGAATATATAATTTTTCCTTGTTTCCTTTCCTCACTGGGCTATTTTCCCTGCCGGGGACCCTGGGCTTATAGCATCTTGCTTTCCCAACTAGGGTTGTAGCTTAGCAAGTAATAATAATAACATCATCTAGTCGTTTTTCATTGGTGTCAACATATTGCATATGCTCTCTTCTCGTTATTGAGGGAGCATGTATGGTCAGATATCCCCCTGACTGGTCTGATTTATAAGCGATATATTTATGTAAATCTGAACTGTTAAAAATTTGCATAAAAAAAACGGCAAATGTCTGGCAACATTTATTCCAGGATTTTTACCGTTTTAAAACGGACCTCTATACATAAAAGAGGGATATTACGGTCACCAACCCGTAGAAAATAACAAAGTAGGTGAATTAACAGTCCCCTGTATTTTACTGAAATACGGTTGAGAACTACATTTTTACGGAGAAATTTCGGTTAAAATTACCGGTTTTTTTTCTAACAGTGTATATAATAACTAAAATAAAACAATATTCAATCTAATGTTTTCTTAGTTTGCTCTTAGTCATTAGAGTTTAATTTTTTCTACTTCAAATAACAGAAAATTGCAATAGAACAATTGACCTCTGACTCAAAAAGTAACGTCCCCCTAAATCATCTTGTGCATAAAGATTGGAAAATATAAAAATTAAACTAATAACTGATTGTTAGGTTCGCCAACTAGCTTAAGAACGGCCAATACCATACGACCTCAAACTACGGCAATATTTAACAGAACAGAACAGGAGTTCAATTAACTAATAGTAGTAGATTTATATTGTATATCCTAATAAGTAATGATTCATTTAATCACTTTACCTGATAGCAATGTTGTTGTGAATTCTGATACTAGGTCAGGACTGAAGCATGTTCGCTATTACTTTTTTTCTTATTATTATCTTTACTAGCCAACCAACAACCAAGGTTGGAAAAGCAGGATGCTGTAAACCCAAGGGCTTCAACAGGAAAAAATAGCCCAGTGAGGAGAGGAAATGAAGAAATAAGCACTACAAGATAAGTAATGAACAATTGAAATAAAATGTTTTAAGATCAGTAACAACATCAAAATAAATCTTCTATATATAAACTATGAAAACTTATAAAAAAACAATAGGAAGAAAAATAAGATAGAATAGTGTGACCAAGTGTACCCTCACGATAAATACATGGAAAGCTGGCAATAGTCATTGAAGAACAACATTTGAATCAATAAAATAAATTTATGAAATGGATAGTATGAATGATTGGGCGTACGGTTGAGCTACTTACCTAGACTGTTAAAAATAATCCGTAATTTTAATCGGAAATTTTCTGTAAAAATATACTGTTCTCAGTCGTATTTCAGTAAAATACCTGCAACCGTAATCTTTACCCAAGGTCTATAAATACCAGGTCAGCCAACGCGCAGCCTAAGCTGTGAATCACCCATACTGTGACGTCAAGCTTCCCCGTCTCACACACGTGGGTAAACAAAACAAAGGACCGTTGCCTTAGTTAGCTACCTATAGAGGTAACGTAAACAATAGGAGACGCTGTGTCTATTATCATTTTATTCATTCATTCATTCCGTCACTGATAATGCCAAGTAACTGCACAGTATTTGGCTGTTATAATAGACATGATAAAACTAAAAGCTACAAATCACCGTATGTGGAAACACCTTAACATTGACCCTCTTGAAAATAGGATATCTTTCATAAATCCTAAGGCAGAAAGAGAAGTTTTTGTTTTCTCAGATGTTTCACATTTAATCAAATTAGTTATAAATAATTTCATTGACTCCGGTCTTTTCATCAAGACTGGAGAGACTATTTCAGATGATGGCATACGGGAAATGCTTAATAAAACCAAAACAGAATATGGGCTTGCATATAAGATTAATGAAATGCTTTTAACTGTAACAGGTCAACAAAGACAGCGCGTTAAATTAGCAGTTCAGTTACTGTCTAGGTCATGTGCCAACTGATTAAAATATTTAGGTTAAAAGGGACTGTTGTAGTGTCAAAACTAGAATCATACATCTGATTTTATTCTTTTAATAAATGATTGGTTCGACATAATGAATTCTTCCTCCATGTATGGAGAGTTTGGTAAAAGCAATGCTTTTGGTATTGATGTAGAAAAACAAACAGGTACACTGCTCAAGGTAATCGAGGTAATGAATACTATGAGAGTTAAAAATCCTAATACAAAAAGTCTTTTCAAGTTTCAGAAAGGAATAATTTTTTCATGTAAATCTACCATTGCTTTGTTTGATATGTTAAAAGGCTCTTATAGTATTGACTACCTACTTACACAAAGACTAAATCAAGATTGCCTTGAACATTTCTTTGGGTGTATAAGGCAAATGGACGGGCACTATGATCATCCTCATGCTGTGAACTTTAAATTTCGGCTAAAAAAAATTTTACTAGGAAAGGAAATTAAAGTATTAAGAGAAAAGTGTAATATCACCACTGTTGAAAAATCTCATGAAACAACCAAAGACGATGAATCTATCACGAAAGAAAGGGACTTAGCGTTAGAAATAGGCCTAACAACGCAGATATTCAGAAATTTAGATTTTGATTTAGAGAAAGATGCTGTAGACGAGGAAGAAGACATTTTGAGAGCAAATAAAGAAATAAAGAAAGATATTGGGGGAGTAATTGAGGAAGAAGCTCTTAAATACATTGGTGGATATATTGTAAAGAAGTCAGGAAATAAGACTGAAGAAGTGCTAAGGAATGATACTTGGATAGCATGTGTTAATCGGGGGGAATTGCAAATACCTTCTAGTCAGGTTTTTTCACAGTTGTTAATAATGCGCGAGATCTTTAATGCTGTACACGGGGAAGCTCTCATGGAGGGAAAAAATTGTTTTAAAAAGCTTATTTAGAATTAAAACCGTCTAGTATTGAAGTTCCTGACGATGTTATTGCTTTTTTGTTAAGATATCGGTATATTTTCGAATGCGATTTCTTAATAATTTGATAAAGTATAGAAAACCTCAGGGACAACCATGCAGGAAGGCCCTAAGAAAAAAAAATGAAAGTTGTAACTAAATAGAATATTTTCCAAAGGTAAAATGTTTTATTTACATTGACTGTGTGATAGATCTACGTTGTTAATGGGTCTCGCCAACACTAAGCCCCTTCAGATGACGTAGGTGCGCAGGAGAGGCTTAAAATCAGTAGGCTGTCTGGCTGACCTGGTATATCTGGACCGTGTCTTTACCCTACTTTGTTACCGTAATATCACGCCTTCGCGTCAATATATCCGTTTTTAAAACTGTAAACTTCTGGCAACGTTTATTCCAGGGTTTTCACAGTTTTCGTCACGGTAAATCTTTTAACAATGTGGACCGTGATTGCACGCATATAACTTGGTCAAAGTCATATAAAACCATACCTTAAAGCAAGCGAAAATGCTTGTTCACGGTACCTTCAACGGTGGTATCACACAACATGGCGAAATAATCAATCGCCTTTTGGTACGCCGCCCTGAGGCTATGAAGCTGAAGCCAATTAAAAAATTACACTCAGATAAAAAAAAAGCAAGACGATTAGCTTGGAAACCATCAATCATCTTAAAGGCATGACCTTGGCTGAAAGGATTAGCCAGTACTTCTCACAGTTTGACTTGCACTTTTTTTGTACAAATAGTTTGTTTGTTTGTCAAATTACGATTGTTTCTCATTTAATGTTCTTCTCTTTCTTATTTCTTTTTATTTACGTATAGACATAGAATTTAGAGACATCATGATTTGCTAGTCATTGGTATTTTAGGCTTTGTTCATACGAATTGTTTGCTTTGAATAACGGCAAAAAAGAAATTGAATTAATATTATCGACAACAACAAGGTTAATTATAAAAAATATCATTGATAATAATAAAAAATTTTCTACTTTACAACAGAACTATAAATTGGCAAACAGAAAAATAATTTCAATTGTTCAAACTATTAAGAATATCAAAAGAACCTTCTTCAGGAAAACTGTTATCCAAGAGTCCTTGATCCTTCGAATGCTTGAGCAAGAGACGAACAGAAGGGTAGTCCTTCTAAAAATAGAAGAAGAAGAAGAAGAAGAAGAAGAGAAGGGCCGCCATTAAATCGCAACAGGCAATGTACACCTTAGTTCCATTAGGGAATGAATTGCTGGAAAACACAATGCTACATGCAGGCAAGGCTCTCTCTCTCTCTCTCTCTCTCTCTCTCTCTCTCTCTCTCTCTCTCTCTCACACACACACATTACATTCAACGGAATGAATGTTTTCAATTTGTCTTCCCTATTTTTTTTACTTCTGTATGTCTTTCCTCACCTTTGTATCTTTGTGATTGAGGAAAGATAGGTAAATATTTTAGATATTCCAAAAGACTTGATTCCATTTTGGTCTCATCGTCTTTCAGTCGATGACCACTGGATTGTAACGCCAGATACACATGGCAATAAATAAACCAATCAATCCCTTCTATGTATTTAGGCAAAAATACAAGACCTCCTAGTCAAGTAAGGGTTTCCAGAATCGGACTCATTTTCTAGACTGAAAATGTGGCTCTGGAAACGTTATTGGATTTCCTCATTACAATAACGTCCAATTTATCTCTAAACGTTCCATTGCCACCAATTGAGGCACTCTAAGCTTTTCCCATTCAGAGTTGACTCGGGGTCGTAACATCCAACGATTTGTATTCAATACTGGTAGAGAAGTTTGCTTACTTTTACTCGTTCTAAGTTCTTATAAAAGAGGATATTTGCCTCACAACCCCCAGATTTGGAGGCACAATGAAACAAAGTGGAAATTGTTCAAAGTACTTATCGACGATTATAGCTTGTACTGAGCAGGATTAATGGTACTGAAAAGTTTTCCTACTGTATCTGACGTATTTTTGCTGCGTCTATTGACCCAAAGAAAGATTTAAGTCGCTTAGAACCAGATCCATTCAGAGCAACTTTCATTTGACCCCTGATATCCGGTCGGGATAATACTGATGGCCGGATATAGCGATGGACTATGAAGAAATTGTAGGTCTTTAACTGTTCATTTTTGGTTTCTATTTCTCTTTATATATACACATAAACACACATATGAGAACGCGCGCGCACACACGCACACACACACACACACACACATATATATATATATATATATATATATATATATATATATATATATATATATATATATATATATATATAGATACACACACACACACACACACACACACACATATATATATATATATATATATATATATATATATATATATATATATATATATATATATATATATATATATATATATGTGTGTGTGTGTTTGTGTGTGTGTATCTTCATTAAATGCTAAAGCACTTATGGCATCAGTTACTTCAAGACAACACTTCTCTAGTTTAATGTAACTTTTCTTGGAAACAAGAACAAGAAAAGATACATAAAACTAGAGAAGTATTGTCTTAAAATAGCTGCTGCCATAAGTGCTTTGGCATTTAACGAAAGTTGCCTAAGATGTTAGAACAACTACGCCCCAAAGGCCATTTTTATTTTATAGGCATTAGTTTTCCTAAAAGAAGAAAGGACTTTAGGAACTCTGATGAAGTGAAGGTTGTTAGGAAAAAGAATGGCGATGACGTATAAGAGAGAGAGAGAGAGAGAGAGAGAGAGAGAGAGAGAGAGAGAGAGAGAGAGAGAGAGAGAGAGAGAGAAGGGGGGGGGGGGTAATGGTCATCTTGGAAGGGCCTACCTTCTCCATGTCCACATCTGCATTTTGTTGATTAACATAAAATTGCGCAATCGGACGCCTTCAGTCCTTTACTCATCGGCGTAGGATATGATTAATAAATTCTTGTTAGAATGTTTTCCTATAAAGTTATTTCAATTATTACATACTCATAGATACTTCCATGCTTCACATTACTATAATGAAAAAAAAAAGAAGGTTAATGTAATTTACGTAACAAAAACATGAACATTCAGCTGTAGAATGTAAAATAATAAAACCTATAAAACTATGTGAAAGAATTATCATAAAATTGCAACGATAAATATACAGTATTTTAAGTACTTTTATACGATTACATAGCATATGATCGATACAATTTCAATATTTCCTTTTCAAGTCGCTTTTTCAATAAGTGTCTTTGTGTTAATAATAATAATAATAATAATAATAATAATAATAATAATAATAATAATAAAAATAATAATAATGATAATAATAATAATAATAATAATAGTAATAATAATAATAATAATAAGTTTATATATATATATATATATATATATATATATATATATATATATATATATATATATATATATATATATATATATATATATATATATATATAATGAATTCACCTACACCACCCCTTTAGAAACTCAGGGGCCAAACCCACGTTACGACTGAAGAATTCTAATTACATTGAACTCACATGGAAAGGTTTGAAACTTCCAAACCAAGGTCAGACGTCCTGACAGGAACAAGACGTGTTATGTCTTGTGATTGTTACTACATGATATAACCAAGATGATAATCGTGATCGACGTATATCTTTGGGTCATATCAAGGTATTTAGTGAGAAGGTTTTAAATCTCAACTTCAGAAGTTCAAACTTGCAGTGAATGTTTTAATGTTGGACAGGCCAATATAAGATTTTACATAGTTCATGTATGATTTATCTATTTTAACGTTACTGATCTTAAGATATTTTATATTCATTATTCATTACTTCTCATAATCATTTATTTCCTTATATCCTTTCCTCACTGGGATATTTTTCCCTGTTGGAGTCCTTGAACTTATAACATCCTGCTTTTCCAACCATGGTTGTAGCTTAGCTAATAATAATAATAATAATAATAATAATAATAATAATAATAATAATAATAATAATAACAACACTTTAGTCGAAGCCTTAAGATGTTGAGACAAACTTGAGGTCACAACGTGATATCATACCCCGAGAGGTACACTCGGAAACCACAACTGCCGCGTTGTAGTTAGGAAAGGGGAAGGGGATGGGAAGGGTTGAATCTGTGTGTGCATATCTATCTAACTCTTTAGCCATCATTTTCGACGGGTTACGTACTCTAGTAATAATGATAATATTCCTAAATACTGTGTAGGGCAATATGCCCACTATTAAATTATCAAATATGATTTTAGCAGATTTCATGTACAATAATATATTCACATCGATTTGTATAGACGTTGATTGAAATAAATAGTTAATGGCGGCATATAATTTATGTTTTAACATACAATCCCATGTATAATTGATGTACTTGTTATGTGTGTAATCATAGGCGATAATTCCTTGACACAATCTTCAAGAAGTCGTGTCGGGATAGGGTCGCAATCACATGATTTTGATGTTGTCATAATAACCTGAACATCTCTATCTGATACAGGTTTGAAGCTAGAAAATTCTTTATCATACCTCTTTATGTTTATGTCTATGTCAATATGATTAATTTGGTCTATGTTTGCAAGATCACTGAATCCTTACTATTTTGTCCACACCAAAATTGTTTGCTAATTGCTTCGTGTTATTATGTGGAGGTAGGGGTGAAACTTGTTCTTGTCTCCTAAGATTGTTTATTATATCAAATATAGCCTTCTCACCACCAGAACTTTTATTTATCCTCCCAGAGTAAAAGCTCTTCTTTGCTTTCGATATCATATTTTCCATTGACATTCTTTGATGTTTGTACGTTTCACGGTGAATAGTTAACCGAGTTTTCTCCACTAAAAGGCTATTGTATTTATACATGTATGAATTACAAAGGTATATTACATAGAGTTCAACTGGCGTTAATTAAACATTCTGTCCACCTATAAATACCAGATGGCAGGCGTTGATAACTAATTTCTAGGAGCCATCTTTACAAATGAACTTGCATGGGACCTCCACCCTCATTTCTTGTATATTGCTAGCTTTAAGAAAACGTTGGAAGAGTTTTGGAGCCAGACATTAGGAGGTTCAATTTCAAGAGATCATCAATACAGATCACTTTTCTATATTTTGTGACTTCATTATAAGAAAACACCATCACTTAAAAAAAACTGATAAAGTACCGTAAAGTTAAAACCATCAACATCAGTAATTTCAAACATTTATCAAGGATAAACAAACACCCTTTGAGCAAGCTAGAGTAGTTATCAGGCCTGAGTCACCTTGGATAAATGATCGGATGAAATCTGGGCGGAAGAAAAGACGCCAGTTAGAATAACTCTGTACCTGGTAGTAAGACGATTGTGGTTAAAGTGACCAGTGTTAAAAGAAGCATACAGGGGTGCAACCTCATCCTGAAAAACAAAAAATGAAAATAACCAACTGCCTTTCGAAGAAGTAAGCACAGAAATGATCCCTCTGGGCATGCGCAATAGACATACAAATGGAAGCTGTGCAGCTTGATCCCTATCCTTATTTTAATGATTCGTCCACTCAACGTCATCGAACAAGGATTAACCCTGACCATCTGTCGACAGTAAGCATAAAAAATATTGTGTAATTTTACCAAGAAGTTTGAGCGATTGTTATGGGTGAGAGAGATCAACACAAACGATGCTTTCTAACGATACCCGAGTTGATTGGTTTACTATTCGGTATGAATTAACATGAGTTTAGCCAATGAAAGATATCTACTTGGAAATTAAAGCTCTCTAATAGAGAATGGAAACAGTATGCCATTTTCTCATTTTTCTTTCCAACCTAACTTTTGGATTTCCTCCTGTCGACCCACGTCTTCGGCTGTCCTAGTTTTGATTAAAACGACTCAGGCTTATGTTAGCCACGTCGAGATTCATAGAAGATCTGGGATAATCATGAAGTGTTCTTAGAGACTTTGTAATTTACTCTCTCTCTCTCTCT
>NC_090754.1:18692855-18697855 GCF_036898095.1 Palaemon carinicauda
ATACACAACAACAACAAAAGAAAACCCAAATGCCTTAAGATGCCCAAAACAACCTAAGAAAACCCAAATACCTCCAGACGCACAACAACAACCCAAGAAAACCCAAATGCCTTCAGACACACAACAACAACCCAGGAAAACCCAAATGCCTTCAGACGCACAACAACAACCCAAGAAAACGTACAAAAACAACCCAAGAAAACCTAAATGCCTTCAGACGTACAACAACAACCCAAGAAAACCTAAATGCCTTCAGATGTCCAAAAATAACCTAAGAAAACCCAAATACCTTCAGACGCACAACAACAACCCAAGAAAACCCAAATGCCTTCAGACGCAAAACAACAACCCAAGAGAACCCAAATGCCTTCAGACGCACAACAACAACCCAAGAAAACCTAAATGCCTTCAGACGCACAACAACAACCCAAGAAAACCCAAATGACTTCAGATGGCCAAAAACAACCTGAGAAAACCCAAATACCTTCAGACCCACAACAACAACCCAAGAAAACCCAAATGCCTTCAGACACAAAACCACAACCCAAGAAAACCCAAATGCCTTCAGACGCACAACAAACCAAGAAAACCTAAATGCCTTCAGACGCACAACAACAACCCAAGAAAACCCAAATACCTTCAGATGCACAACAACAACTCAAGAAAACCTAAATGCCTTCAGATGCACAACAACAACCCAAGAAAACCCAAATGCCTTCAGACGCCCGAAAACAACCCAAAACAACCCAAATGCCTTCAGACGCACAACAACCCAAGAAACCGTATATGCCTTCAGACGTCCAACAACAATCCAAGAAAACCTAAATGCCTTCAGACACACAACAACAACCCAAAAAACCTAAATGCCTTCAGACGCCCAACAACAACCTAAGAAAACGTAAATGCCTTCAGACACAAAACAACCCAAGAAAACCCTAATGCCTTCAAACGCACAACAACAACAACCCAAGAAAACCTGAATGCCTTCAGACGCACAACAACAACCCAAGAAAACCCAAATGCCTTCAGACCCCCAACAACAACCCAAGAAAACCTACATGCCTTTAGACGTCCAGAAACAACCCAAACAAACCTAAATGCCTTCAGACACACAACAACAACCCTAGAAAACCTAAATGCCTTCAGACGCACAACAACAAACCAAGAAAACCTAAATGCCTCCAGACGCACAACAACAACCCAAGAAAACCTAAATGCCTTCAAACACACAACAACAACCCAAGAAAACCTAAATGCCTTCAGACATCCAACAGCGCCCAAGAAAACCTAAATGCCTTCAGACACACAACAACAACCTAAGAAAACCCTAATGCCTTCAGACGCCCAACAACAACCCAAGAAAACCTAAATGCCTTCAGACGCACAACAACAACCTAAGAAAACCTTTATGTCTTCAGACGCCCAACAACAACCCAAGAAAACGTAAATGGCTTCAGACGCACAACAACCTAAGAAATCACTAATGCGTCCAGACGCCCAACAAAAACCCAAGAAAACCCTAATGCCTTCAAACGCACAACAACAACCCAAGAAAACCTGAATGCCTTCAGACGCACAACAACAACCCAAAAAAACCCAAATGCCTTCAGACCCCCAACAACAACCCAAGAAAACCTAAATGCCTTTAGACGTCCAAAAACAACCCAAGCAAACCTAAATGCCTTCAGACACACAACAACAACCCAAGAAAACCTAAATGCCTTCGGACGCACAACAACAAACCAAGAAAACCTAAATGCCTCCAGACGCACAACAACAACCCAAGAAAACCCAAATGCCTTTAGACACACAACAACAACCTAAGAAAACCTAAATGCCTTCAGACGTCCAACAGCAACCCAAGAAAACCTAAATGCCTTCAGACGCACAACAACAACCTAAGAAAACCCTAATGGCTTAAGACGCCCAACAACAACCCAAGAAAACCTAAATGCCTTCAGACGCACAACAACAACCTAAGAAAACCCTTATGTCTTCAGACGCCCAACAACAACCCAAGAAAACCTAAATGCCTTCAGACGCACAACAACAAACTAAGAAAACCCTAATGCCTCCTGACGGCCAACAACAACCCACGAAAACCTAAATGCCTTCAGACACACAACAACCACCCAAGAAAACCTAAATGCCTTCAGACGTCAAACAACAACCCAAGAAAACCTAAATGCCTTCAGACGTCCAACAACAATCCAAGAAAACCTAAATGCCTTCAGACACAACAACAACCCAAGAAAACCTAAATGCCTTCAGACACACAACAACAACCTAAGAAAACCCTAATGCCTTCAGATGCCCAACAACAACCCAAGAAAACCTAAATGCCTTCAGACACACAACAACAACCTAAGAAAACCCTAATGCCTTGAGACGCCCAACAACAACCTAAGAAAACCTAAATGCCTTCAGACGTCAAACAACAACCCAAGAAAACCTAAATGCTTTCAGACACACAACAACAACCCAAGAAAACCTAAATGCCTTCACACGTCAAACAACAACCCAAAAAAACCTAAATGCCTTCAGACGCACAACAACAACCTAAGAAAACCCTAATGCCTTCAGACGCCCAACAACAACCCAAGAAAACCTAAATGCCTTCAGACGTACAACAACAACCTAAAAAACCCTAATGCCTTCAGACACCCAACAACAACCCAAGAAAACCTAAATGCCTTCAGACGCACAACAACAACCTAAATAACCCTAATGCCTTCAGATGCACAACAACAAACCAAGAAAACCAAAATGCCTTCAGACGCACAACAACATCCCAAGAAAACCTAAATGCCTTCAGACGCACAACAACAACCCAAGAAAACCCTAATGCCTTCAGACGCCCAACAACAACCCAAGAAAACCTTAATGCCTTCAGACACACAACAACAACCTAAGAAACCCTACTGCCTTCAGATGCCCAACAACAACCCCAAAAAAAATAAATGCCTTCAGTCGTCCAACAACAACCAAAAAAATCCTAAATGCCTTCAGACGCACAACAACAACCCAAGAAAACCCTAATGCCTTCAGACACCCAACAACAACCCAGGAAAACCTAAATGCCTTCCGACGCACAACAACCACCCAAGAAAACCCTAATGCCTTCAGACGCCCAACAACAACCCAGGGAAAACCCAAATGCCTTCAGACGCACAACAACCACCCAAGAAAACCCAAATGCCTTCAGACACACAACAACAACCCAGGAAAACCCAAATGCCTTCAGACGCACAACAACCACCCAAAAAAACCCTAATGCCTTCAGACGCCCAACAACAACCCAGGAAAACCCAAATGCCTTTAGACGCACAACAACCACCCAAGAAAACCCTAATGCCTTCAGACGCCCAACAACAACCCAGGAAAACCCAAATGCCTTCAGACACACAACAACCACCCAAGAAAACCCTAATGCCTTCAGACGCCCAACAACAACCTAGGAAAACCCAAATGCCTTCAGACGCACAACAACCACCCAAGAAAACCCTAATGCCTTCAGACGCCCAACAACAACCCAGGAAAACCCAAATGCCTTCAGACGCACAACAACCACCCAAGAAAACCCTAATGCCTTCAGACGCCCAACAACAACCCAGGAAAACCCAAATGCCTTCAGAC
Organism: Palaemon carinicauda; assembly: GCF_036898095.1. NCBI lineage: Eukaryota > Metazoa > Arthropoda > Malacostraca > Decapoda > Palaemonidae > Palaemon > Palaemon carinicauda. The sequence continues at coordinate 18,696,492 of NC_090754.1, forward strand.
GCACAACAACCACCCAAGAAAACCTCAATGCCTTCAGACGCCCAACAACAACCCAGGAAAACCCAAATGCCTTCAGACGCACAACAACCACCTAAGAAAACCCAAATGCCTTCAGATGCCCAACAACAACCCAGGAAAACCCAAATGCCTTCAGACGCACAACAACCACCCAAGAATACCCAAATGCCTTCAGACACCCAACAACAACCCAGGAAAACCCAAATGCCTTCAGACGCACAACAACCACCCAAGAAAACCTAAATGCCTTCAGACGCCCATTAACAACCCAGGAAAACCCAAATGCCTTCAGACGCACAACAACCACCCAAGAAAACCCTAATGCCTTCAGACGCCCAACAACAACCCAAGAAAACCTAAATGCCCTCAGACGCACAACAACCACCCAAGAAAACCCTAATGCCTTCAGATGCCCAACAACAACCCAAGAAAACCCAAATGCCTTCAGACGCAAAACAACCACCCAAGAAAACCCTAATGCCTTCACCCAAGAAAAACTAAATGCCTTCAAACGCACAACAACATCCCAAGAAAACTTAAATGCCTTCAGACGCCCAACAACAACCCAAGAAAACCTAAATGCCTTCAGACGCACAACAACAACCTAAGAAAACCCTAATGCCTTCAGACGCCCAACAACAACCCAAGAAAACCTAAATTCCTTCAGACGCAAAACAACAACCTAAGAAAACCCTAATGCCTTCAGATGCCCAACACCAACCCAAGAAAACCTAAATACCTTCAGACGCACAACAACAACCTAAGAAAACCCTAAAGCCTTCAGACGCCCAACAACAACCCAAGAAAACCTATATGCCTTCAGACGCACAACAACAACATAAGAAAACCCTAATGCCTTCAGACGCCCAACAACAACCCAAGAAATCCCAAATGCCTTCAGACGCACAACAACAACCCAAGAAAACACAAATGCCTTTGAACGCTCAACAACCCTTGTTAGTAAAACAGGTTATGCCGAGTCTACAGGTCCACGCCAGGACCTTAACGCCTTCAATATATCACATCATGAGATGATCCTAATCTAAGTTATTCACAAACAGCAACTTCTTCTTCCTCGGGAGTTGGAGGTCGAGGCCAGGTGGACGCCAATATCCAATCAGGGTTACTTAAACAGAGGTCTCTCTCTCTCTCTCTCTCTCTCTCTTTTTTTTTTTTTATATTGTGCGAAGCTGGTGTTAACAGAGAGTCGAGGGAGATGCAAGTAGCCTTTATTCATCAGAAATCGAGTTCGTATACAAGCAGTTCCGAGCAAGAATGTCACAAAAATACAATCCAACTAATACATGATAAGGCAAGCTTAAACAGGTTCTGTTATCAGTGTGGGG
>NC_090754.1:18700355-18737855 GCF_036898095.1 Palaemon carinicauda
AAATATCTTCTGGAGAGAGAGAGAGAGAGAGAGAGGAGAGAGAGAGAGAGAGAGAAAAAACTGAATTCAAGTTGTGGTTATGGGGTTATAAGAAACATGTTTTGAATTATACTTTTAAATTCCGCTTGTAAAATATCTTTTGGAGAGAGAGAGAGAGAGAGAGAGAGAGAGAGAGAGAGAGAGAGAGAGAGAATATTGAATTCATGACGTGATTATGAGCATATACCTGCTACTGTGATCCTTGAACAGAGGATTATAGTAGTGTTTTTCCTTTTTTAATAATACCCTTTTCCTGCCTTTTCTCTTTTTTTTTCTTTTTTTTTTTCAGCCAAAATTCATGGCTGTCTCCCTCCTGAGGTACCGAAATCCCTAAACAATATTTTAGAATTAATTTTCCCCTTTTATTTCAGAACGTTCATTTGATCAGACCTCGGAAACACAAATGCACAAATGTGAATCAATGGTTAAATTGCTTTGTAATGAACATAATAAGAAGAAATGGGATTCAGTTACAATAACAGATATTATGATACCAAGGATCAATAACAGAAAAAATTGTCCATATCAGAAGCATTCTTGAAAATAAGAGTAGTTATTCACATCACTAGTGTACGCAACCCGCCAAAAAAGGACGGCTAACTATTTTGATAGATATGCACACTTGCACACACATGCATCCACCTCTCACCAGGGTATGACTACTCCTTCTTCCCTCTACCTGAGGGACGGGAAGAGCTTAGTGTGACCGGAAATATATATATATATATATATATATATATAGCCAGACACTTTATGCTTTTATATAGGGGAGTTTAACAGAAAACGTTTTCCATTTCCTAGATAATCTTTTTTTTTTTCTCTTTAATCAAATATAAAATGGGCTTTATAAGTTTATAACTTCGAAAATATAGATGCTCTCAGAATCATGCAATCCAATGCGTGCTCTTCATATATACCTACACCATGAAGTCTCGTATATGTGATTTAATTACATAAAATGTGTTCTAATAAAGCTCCTATACATGATGTTCCGGTAATTACATGCAATTCTCGTTTTCCTCCATCGTTGAGGGCGGATCCCTCAAGGATTCGTTTCTCGTGGAATAAGTCAACATGGGTGAATGGCCGCTTTCTGTCACTAGCTCTGAAAGTGGGTCAGTGGAGTCGACGTCTCAGGCTAAGAGGAGAAGAAGAAGTTTGCGTTTACAAAGAGAATATTTGAACATCGCGTCTGCTTTCCATCTCGGACGTTCTTGGTGCGGTCTGGGTGAACAGCAGAGAATTGGAAATACTGTTGTGGTCTTGCGAATGTTGGCCTTTCAGCATATTCCATTTATTCTGGTGATTTCCTCGAAGTGTGTATACAGAACACGTCTTTGCGGCCGAGACACTAAAGGGTGGTTTCTCCATAATCTCAGTATTATGGCTATTGGACAGACAGTGAAAGGGAGTTTCACAGCATTGGGTTTTTGTTTAAATCGAATGTGGATTACCTAAAACGTACTTGATATATTTTGAATATCTGTAGACATTATTTTAATATTTTGAAGGAAAATCTTCAACAGTTTTGGTTCTGCCCAAATTTCTTAATGGAAGATTTTCTTTGAAGGTTGGTCTTTTCAATTGTGCTTCTTTCTCTCAAAAATCTCTGAGATGAACTCATAGCTTTTAGACAAAAGTAATCATTTTTAAGCAGATCCTGGAAAGCGAAGAAAGATATTTCACTGACTGTTTGTAATATCTTTATAGGATTTTTCATAAATAGAATTGAGAATCTGTCACTAAAACACAAAGGAAAACAGAGGCAGGAATAGAATTCCAACACTTGGCAGAAGAGGAAAAAGATCAGTTATCGAGTCACGGGAAAAGAGATCTTCACTGAGCAAACGATGAGAATTGGTGACTTGACGGGTGCTGGAAAGCTTTCCACTAGGCGTGACAGCTTCTTTCAGCTAAATGTATTGTAGTGGCCTATTGGAAACATATCTGTATAGCAATATGTTAGACGAGAGTTCGAGCCCCACATAAGCCCATTAGTTTCTAGTTCCCGCTTGGTAAGGGTAGAAGAGACTCTTTAGCCATGGCAAGCAGCTCTTCTTGGAAAAGGGCACTCCAAAATCAAACCATTGGTCTCTAGTCTTGGGTAGTGCCATAGCCTTTATACCATGGCCTTCCACTGTCTTGTGTTAGAGTTCTCTTGCTTGAGGGTACACTAATCTATCTGCTTCCTTATTGCCTTTTCTCACAGGGGTATTTTTCTCTGTTGGAGCCCTTGGGCTTATAGCATCCTGCTTTTCTCTTATGGTTGTAAATTAGCTGCTAATATAATAGTGTGTGAAACCTCACCGTCTTTGTGAGCTAAGGATGGCGATGATGGGGTTTGCCTGCTGAGTCATTACTAGCCATTGCCTGGGCCTTCCTGGATCTAGCTTGGGTGGAGAGGGGTCTTGGTCATAATGTTCATGTATATATATGGTTGATCTTTAGGACATTGCCTCTGCCATTCATGGGCAGCCTTTAGACCTTTAATGGTATTTTTTACTATTTTTGTAGAAAAGAGATATTAATGTCTCCCATTGGCATACCGTAATATGAATAACCGATTGCTTGTTTCATAAAAAGTCGTGTCAACACCAACAGGTAAGTTTAAAGGCAAATCGTTGAATTCAAATAAAAGAAAAGTGAAATAGGATCTAAATAATGGATTACTTGATTAATAAAATCTATCATCACAACTAAAAAATAAGTCTATTGTCAAAGAGAAAAGGGAAAAAATAAACATAAAATTATTCTCGATTCTGTTAAAACAAACTTGGAAGTATTTTCCCCCTTGTGTGGTGTAGCATCAGACACTGACAGCAATTCCATCCTACATTTAATCCAGCGTTGCCTCTTATTCTCCCCTTTCACTTAATGACACTATAATATTCCTCCCAGTGACTAATTAGCATTTAATTATACTCAAGGCGTTTCATAATAATTACGTTGTCTGTGAAATCAAACGGGGTCTTAATTCCATGATACAAATGGCCTTTAAAAGCATGAGAATTTTGCTGATGTCAGCTTTCTTTGGAGGTATTTATGCATTATAGAAAAACGTTCTCGTCTGTGAAAAAAATGCATGTGTTCGTAGCTAGCAACACACACATGTTTCTTCAGAGGGGAGACAATGCAAAGTGACTGGAATGTGTGGTGGGAGTATTAGTTTTAGTAAGAATAAAGTCAATTAACAATAATTTAGAGTACACATGCGTACGCGTACATACACAAACATACTGTATATATATATATATATATATATATATATATATATATATATATATATATATATATATATATATATATATATATATGTGTGTGTGTGTGTGTGTGTGTGTGTGTGTGCGTGTGTATACATATACATATAGTATAGTATATATGTGTATGTACATGGATACACTATATATATAAGATATGTATATATATATATATATATATATATATATATATATATATATATATATATATATATATATATATATATATATAAAAGAGAGAGAGAGAGAGAACCCGCATTTCAAACTAATTTTAAGCCTTGGGTTGGGACAATCTTTCAACGGCTTCTGTCTTTACCCGACCCCCTCTCTCTCTCTCTCTCTCTCTCTCTCTCTGTCTGTCTGTCTGTCTGTCTGTCCGTCTGTCTCTCTCTCTCTCTCTGATTTCGAACCCCAAGATTGGTCATTCCAAGGAAGGGAACTTTGTCGGAACTTGACCCAGACTCAACTTTGCCAATTCGCTTTATTCATAGAATCTGACTTGGGACTCCCTCACCCCCCCCCTCTACCTCCTCAGGTAACCCCAATCCTCCAGGGAGTGTCTTCAGATGCAATACAGATTAAATACGATTGAATCTTTATATCCTCTTCTGATTTCCATTTATTCTTCTTCTTCTTTTTCTTCTACTTCTTCTAAACCCTTTTCATTTTTTTTCTTATTTTTAAAGTTTTCGTTTCCCCATAATTACTGTTTTACATCAGACTTTGGTTTTTCTTCATTCTGACATATAATTTACTGTGCTCTTTATAAACTGTTTTTTTCTTATATTTTATTTTGTGAAAGCTTTTTGTTTGTGACCGAACAAAAATAATTAATCACGGTGTCATTCATGTACACATCTTACAAATGCGGTGAAACCACAACCTTGCCATGAATTTCGAATCTTTTCATTAATCTAGGAATTATTCCTCGGTAATTTTCCAGTTCCTCCATAAGATTTTATGGAAATCTAATAGGGACCTTTTTATAGATCTTAGGGACAGATGTCTCCGATGCCCATCGTTCAATTCACCCCCAATTTTAATATATTCTTCCGTGGTACATAACGCAACACTCCAGAAACATTTTGATAGGGCATTATTTGGCTCATCAGAGGATACTAAATTAGTATTCAATATATATATATATATATATATATATATATATATATATATATATATATATATATATATATATATATATATACATATATATATATATGTATATATATATATATATATATATATATATATATATATATATATATATATATATATATATATATATATATATATATAGATTTGGAGTCCTATCGCATGAAGTTCCAGTGAAAAGTGGAGTACTTCAAGGGAATATGTTGTCACATACTGTATGTTGCTTATCTTCAACATGGATTTTGTAATGCATAGAACAGTTGGGGATGGTGGAGAAGGATTGGACTGGATTGGTATCAGGATATTAGCTGACCTAGAGTATGCTGATGACGCTGTCCTTAGCAGAACACCAAAGGACTTGCAAAACCTGCTTACCAGAATGCATGAAGTATCATATGAGGTTGGGCTCAGGATAAATTGAAGAAAGACAGATATGATGAGATCGGAATATGCAATGGAAGATGAAATATCATTGGAAGGAGAAACATTTAAATTTTTTCAGGAACTATGATTTCGCTAATACAGGATATTTACAGCAGAATTGGAGTTTAATGAAAGATTAAAAAAAAAAAAAAAAAAAAGAAATAAGGCAATGGCTAGGTTAAGTAAAATTTGGAAATCAAATCGCCCGAAATTACATATAAAAATTAGGCAATATATCAGTTTAATGAGATTGGTGTTACTGTATGGACACGAGTCGTGGTATGACAATGAAACAATATCCAACAGATTTTGTAGATTTGAGAACAAAGCCCTCAGAAGAACATTGGGAGTTAAATGGTAGGACAAGATTATAAATGAAACTATAAGAGAGATTGCTCCAGTGCCTTGGGCTTCACAAGGTACTAGAAGAGTTGGAAGACCCAGGCCTACATGGTTTAGGACTATGAAGGGTGAAGTGGATGATGAATAGAGATGTACTGAATTAAAAGCTCAAGATAGAGACGACTGGCGAAATCTATCCGAGGCCCTTTGGGTCAATTGGCGTAGGAGGAGATGATGATGATGATCATAAAGTGTACAAATACCTAAAAAATGTTAAAAATAGTATCAGGTAAGAGTGTTTTGAGATGGTTTAGTCATACGTAAATAATGGAGGGCAATTAAGATGGTGAAAATAGTTAAGGAAGAAAAGGAAAAAAATAGTTTGAACTTGGATACATGAAGTTGAAAAGGAATTGTAAAGGAGGGCTCTTAATAGCCTTGATGCCTCAGAGATTGAGGTAAGTGGCGGACTGTTGTTCAATGTGCTGCTGTTAAGACTTAAGTGTAGGTGCACGTAGTGGCTTTTGCGATTATTTTTTCTTTCAAAGGGAACTTTTCCCTGATTCAGCAATTCGTTTAAGGATGTGGCAGTGACTAAGATGTCACTTTCTCCACGAAACCATCTTTGCTACAGATAACAGGTAATGGTTGACTATGTATATGTACTGTATATCCACACATAAATAAGAATGGCATCAGAGAACAAACAACAAACAACACAGTAGTGACTGATACACTTTTCATACTTGAGGAGTATGAAACATTTTGGGATGAATTTATCATCCCTTTGCCTTTTTGAAGAAATTACACACACACACACACACACACACGCAGAAAACAAAACACATTCACTGCCACATTCGATCTTCAACTGCTGAATGAAAAATGGACGTCCAAAGCCGTAAAGCGTCCATAGCATTGCTCACCTCATACACATCCACAGAAGGCTCATCAGGAGTATATCGAGCCCACCTGCATGCGCTGCACCACTCACTCCAATCTTGATGCACTGCACCACTCACCCCTATCTTGATGCACTGCACCACTCACCCCAATCTTTATGCACTGCACCACTCACCCCTATCTTGATGCACTGCACCACTCACCCCAATCTTGATGCACTGCACCACTCACCCCTATCTTGATGCACTGCACCACTCACCCCAATCTTGATGCACTGCACCGCTCACCCCTATCTTGCCCGGTGTCTCTTGCTTCCTAGATATCTGGCCCTTCCTCTCCAATGTGTTTATCACACCATGTAACTCTTCCTAGGAATTTCTCTCTGCATATATCATAGCACTGTTGAATCAAATACTCTCTTCACCAACCTTATGTCGTCTATAGTTTTCTAACACGACCGAACCGCTTAAAGATACTATGATTCATCATTTATCATCCTATCACTTCCTATCACACCACACATGTTATGCAAACATTTCCTCTTAACGATTTCAACCCTTTTTATTTCACTTGAATCCAACATCCTCAATTCACTTCCACAGAGAAGCGTTAGTTTGACAATAATTTCAAACATTTCTAATTTCATATGCAATTCTTTTGCAAACATCCAGCTGTCTTTCTTGCTTGACTTATTCTGACTTGTATCTTCTTCTTTTCCATCAGCATTTATATTTACTCCTCGGCCCTTTTTAAAATTAATCATATCATTTATTCCATCTTCCGAGTTTCTATTTACCCTTATATATGCATTACACACACACACACACACACACACACACACACACATATATATATATATATATATAGTATATATATATATACATATATATATATATATATATATATATATATATATATATATATATATATATATATATATATATATATATATATATATGCATTGCATTAACTGTTTTCCTCAGGACATGAGACCAAAATCAAATGAAGGATAAGCATGGGATGGAGAGCTTTTGTTAAACAAATAGGGGTTATGAAAAGTCAAATGCCACTTTCTCAAGAAGGAAAAGTATTTAATCGGTGGCCACGATTTAAGCAGATGGTCCTACCAGTATTAACTTGAGCATCAGAGACCTGGAGCCTTACTAAAGGTTTAAAAGGTTTATGTCTCTCATGAATGGCAGAGGCAAGAGACAGTGACATTGCCCTATCAAGCAGGACAATGCCCTAGAGACTGAACATATGATCAGCGTCCAAGCCCCTAATCCACCCAAGCTAGGACCAAGGATGGAGAGGTTGCAGCAACCAAAGGAACTAACGAGTTTGAGCAGGACTCGAACACCAGTCTGGTGTTCACCAGTCAAGGACGTTATCGCATTGGCCACCACAACCCTAAAGCTTAGAAGATAAGTTAGTTACAGCCCAATGATCTATGGTAAGATGAATGATGGGATTAACACTAAGAGACAGAAAAAAGAACAAAATGGATATGAGACCAAAGTAATGCAGGTAGTAGGTTGGCTAGGGCACCAGCCACCCGTTGAAATACTGCCGCTAGAGAGTTATTGGGTTCTTTGACTGGCCAGACAGTACTACATTGGATCCCTTTCTCTGGTTACATCTTATTTTCATTTTGCCTTCACATATACCGAATAATCTGGCCTATTCTTTCCACATTCTCCTCTGTCCTCATACACCTGATAACACTGAAATTACCTATCAATTCTTCGCTTAAGAGGTTGTTTACTAGAATGTAATAGTTCTTTGGATACTTTCCTTTTGGCAAGGGTAGAAGAGACTAATCTTGGGTAGTGCCATAGCCTCTGTGCCATGGTCTTGCACTGTTTGGGGTGGAGTTTTCTTGCTTTAGGGTACATTTGGGCACATTATTCTATCCTATTTCAATTCCTCTTTTTTAATTCTTTTATAGGTTAGGTATATAAAAGATTTATTTCAATGTTGTTATTGTTCCTAAAATATTTAAATTTAATTGTTCATTACTTCTATTGTAGTTTATTTCCTCATTTCCTTTCCTCTCTGATCTATTCTTCTCTGTTGGAGCCCTTAGGCTTAAAATATCCTGATTTTCTAACAAGGGTAGTAGCTTAGCTAATAATAATAATAATAATAATAATAATAATAATAATAATAATAATAATAATAATCAAACAACATGTAAGAAAGAGAAATGGACATGGGCAGGACGATGGATTGACGAACTAAGAAAATTTCCTGGTATAGACTGGCATAGAGACGACATAAACAGACGGAAGTGGAAAGACATGTCTGAGACCATCGTGCTACATTGGATTAGCAACAGCAGATTGTGATGATGATATAAATTCATATACACATTTATTTATACAGGAATTAAACTGAGAAATACAATTAAAATTCTTACAAAAAAAAAATGTTTTAAGTATTTTAGGAGAAAAGTTATATGCCTATTCAGAAATCAACTTAAAGTATAACCAGAGACCTAACCAAACTTGAGGCTTACCTTAAAATTCATTTCCACCAGATATTACAAAATTTCCTATTATATTAAAGTATTTTTGCCCATCCTTCTCTTTCTCGCTTATCAAAATCGACCCCATCTCCTTGCCTTGTCTTGGAAGCGGAGAAGATGATAGACGGTAAATTGTGGTAGTGAATATCGCATATCGCTCAGATAATGCTTTCATTAGACTGCCAACGGCCGAGCAATCAAGAAGCAAGGAGACCATCCTCCAGTCTCTCCCCTCCCCTGACGGAAGGAGGCTCGTCTCCCTTCCCCTTGCAAAGCACACCCAAGCAACGCCTTCATTCCAAGAGCATCTCTTTTTCAAAAGGTTCTCCCACAATATTAATGATTATGCATCACCGAAGGTTTTAACTTTATTCAAGGTTTATGTTGCCACTAATGTTTTTCTCAGGTGATTTTTTCCATATAAGATAAAATGAGAAAAAGTTTAATTTATTACAAATAAAAATATTGAATTGAATGCAGAATATTAGCCCCACCCGTGAGTCACAAGATGGTAGGAGAGGAAGAGTTGACTATGTAGGGTCACAGTCAAGGTGGAAAAGTACTAATAATTTGCTGAGAACCAAATGAGTGATACTGAAGGCAAGGGAAAGTCACAATGGCCTCATGACTGATCATATATACAGTACATATGATCAGCGCCAAAGGCTCCTCTCCATACAAGCTAGGTCCAGAGAGGGCCAGGCATTTTTCTGCTGATGACTCAGCAAGTAGACCTATAGGCTCCCCCGACGCCCATCCCTAGGTCACAAGTATGGTAAGGATGTAGATAGTGCAAGAAGTTATCGAGCTTGAGCGGAACTCGAACTCCAGTCCAGCAGATTGCCAAGCTGGGATGTTTCAAAGCAAGGAGAAAAGGAATAACGGAAACATACAATAAGAGGTCAATGAAAAATGCGCAATTAATTAGTCACGTGTCATCCAACTTGTCATCTGTCACATCGGGTGTGTTTAGGGAATTTGGTTCATGTTTCTTGGCGCCCCGACCGGGGAGGCCATTTTTGTCGATGAGATGCAACTAAGGGGGAAAACTCTTAGTTACACACAAGGCTAAGAAGTGGAAGCATCTATTTGTCAAATAGGGCTTTGGAAATATCCTTTAGTAATGCCTGCAGTGCTCCACGTGAAGAGAAAACTATGATTATCGAGGATCATGAAATACCGGCGTTGTTGAACAAGGAAATGTCAGTGATGACATGTTTCGAAAATCCCATTTTGCAGTGTCTTCATCAAGTCAAATTAACATTAGAAGCTACATTGTTTACTTTGTATTTAGAAATGAACACTTCACTAAATCAATCTTAAAATATGTCTGTTAAAAAAAAGGCTAGATTTACCTATTTTCACAATCATCACTATTTTTTTAGGCATACATATTCTGTATAACAAAGCGAAAAACCAGAATTCTAAAGAATTGCAAATTATGTTGTATTTATATAATTCTATTTTCATTATTTGCCACAATTACTTACTTCACCCTCCCCAAAACTTTAGACACGTCCCTGCCTGGCAATCTGCCGGACTGGGGTTCGAGTTATGCTCATGCTCGATAGTTTCTTGTACTGTCAGTAACTTCACCATCTTTGTGAGCTAAGGATGGGCGGTTAGGGGGAGCTTATAGGTCTACCTGCTGAGTCATCAAAAGCCATTTCCTGATCCTCCCTGGTTCTTGCTTGGGGACAGAGGAGGCTTGGGCGCTGATCGAATGTATATATGGTCAGTCTTTATAACATTGTCCTGCTAGGGCATTGTCACTGTCCCTTGCCTCTGCCGTTCATGGTGGCCTTTAAACCTTAAACCTTTAAACCCTTATCTTGGCTGCATCTATGATAGTGATAAGGAAAAACCTAACTTAAGATTCAAATAAGCAAATCTCCGTCATACATTGCATCCCTTTATTTTTTTTTTTCTATAATCAAATTTGAGTTCTGTTGCAACAGATGCATTTATGCAAGATGTCAAAATACAATGCATGCATTACCAATGGAATGCCACGCATACACACTCCACATGGATTTGAAACTTATTGCTGGGAAAAGAGACGCAAGTCAAATCCGCTATTTTGCAAAGGATATTGTGACGGGGCGAGAGAAGGTTGTGACTCAAAGGCAAGATGAAAGCAATTGAGTAAACTTTATTACAGAACATCCGTTTATATATACATAAACATAACAGGCAATTTCATGTTCAACCGACAAGCTCACCAGTTAACAGTTAACGGTGAGAAAAACAGACATGTTATTTCAGGTTCCTATCAGTGCGAGGGGAGAGCGAAGATAGAAGCATAATACATACAAAAAATGAAATTTCATTACTATGTATGATGGTGTGACACACGGTTGGTATATGGCTCCCCCCCCCCTAGAAATAACATACTGTACATGTTAAATGGGACGCCCTGATCTAGAGAGGCGAACTGTAGGTGGTTCATCTGGCAGGAGATAAGCAGGTTTTAGACGATGAAGGGAGACCCAGTCTTCTTTGCCACGAATGTTTAGTAGGAATGCTTTCGGACTGCGTCGGATCGCAAGGAAAGAGTCCATGTGAGGGGGCGTTAGCGGTGGCTTGCTAGTGTCGTTGCGTAGAAAGACATGTATTGCAGAGTGCAAGTCTGTCGGTATGTGATGCTTCACTGGAGGCTTATAAGTCTGGCGGCATGGAGTAAATTTTCCCACGATGTGATGTATGCACTGGAGATCGTCGGAGGAGGCTGTAGAAGGAAAAAATTCGGCAGGGACGAATAATGGGTCGCCATACACTATTTCAGCTGCCGAGACGTCGAGGGCGTCTTTAGGAGTGGTCCTTAGTCCCAGGAGGACCCAGGGAAGCTGAGTAAACCAGTTGGAATCTTTGAAGCAGGACATCAAAGCTGCTTTGAGTCTGCGATGAAAACGTTCAACCATTTCATTGGCAGCGGGGTTGTAGGCAGTTGTCTGATGTAGGGTGATGCCCAGGAGATTTGCCGATGATGTCCACAATTGAGAGGTTAAAGTGGTACCCCTGTCAGAAGTAATATCCTCAGGGATACCAAATCTTGCAATTCATCCTGAGAGTAAGGTAGATGTACATAAGGCGGACATTGCGGTTTCCATGGGAAAGGCTTCAGGCCAATATGTGGAGCGGTCGATGACGGTAAACAGGTAACGATGTCCTTGTGATGTGGGTAGAGAGTTTAAAACATCGACGTGAATGTGGGCGAAACGACGCTGAGGTTGAGGAAAGGTGCCTACTCCTGAATCCGTGTGTCTATGTACTTTGGAAGTTTGGCAAGAAGTACAGACGCAGACCCAATCCTTAGCATCCTTAAAAATGCTATGCCAAATGAACTTCGTCTTTAGCAGCTGTGCAGTAGAACGGCACGAGGGATGTGAAAGGTCGTGAATGAAATCAAACACATGTCAGAGCATGGGAGCAGGAATTCAAGTTTGCGGTTTACCAGTACTGACGTCACAGAGGAGGGTGGTGTTGGAGTCATTGGGGCGATGTCTTCCCAACAGAGGGATGTGCCGGATGTCCTACATGCTTGATACTCTGGATCCTGTCGTTGGGCTTCAGCCAAGGCGTTATAATCCAATCCCAGTTGAACGGCAGCCAATGTGTTTCTTGACAGGGCATCGGCAACGGGATTCATTTTCCCAGGGATGTGTTGAAGGGTGCAATTGTATTCAGCCACAGCAGAGCGATGTTGTCGTTGACGGGCGGACCAAGCTTTAGACTGTCGAGTGAAGGCATGCACCAGAGGCATGTGGTCTGTGCGAATGACAAAAGGTGTACCTTCTAAGAAATGGCGAAAGTGACGGAAAGCCAAGTGCACCGCCAGCAATTCGCGATCGAAGGGAGAATAACCTGATTCTACCTTAGACAGTTTTATGCTGCTGAAGACCAATGGGGGGGGGGCAAGCCGTTGACCACCTGTTCGACTACTGCACCAATGGCAACGTCGCTGGCATCGGTGGAGAGAAGGAGAAAGGCATGTGGGATAAGAAAAGTGAGAGCTGCATCGGTTGATAGGGCCTTCTTTGCATTGCAGAAAGCCGCTTCTTGAAGGGGACCCAACTTCAGGTCCTTTGGCTTGCCCTTGAGGGAGGCATAGAGGGGAGCAACAGTGGCGGCAATGGTTGGCAGAAAACGGTGATAATAGTTGATCATGCCCAAGAATTCCTGCAGAGCTTTGACGGTCGAGGGCGTGGGGAAATTCTGAATGGCAGCTACCTTCTCTGGGAGGGGATGGACTCCTTCAGGAGTGATGCGGTGCCCTAAGAACGACACTTCATTGGCGCCAAATATACACTTGTCGTACCGGACTACAAGGCCATTTTGTTGCAGGCGGTCGAGCACGATGTGCAGGTGACAGAGGTGTTCCTCTTTTGAGGAAGAGAACACAAGTATGTCGTCCATATAGCATACACAGAAGGGGAGGTCCCCTTAGATGCCATCCATGAGACGTTGAAAAGTGGCCCCAGCATTACAAAGGTCAAAACAGGAGTAATTGAAGGTGTATGTACCAAACGGAGTGGTGATGGCGGTCTTGGGGATGTCTTCTGGGTTCATAGGCACCTGATAATACCCCTTCAGGAGGTCGAGCGTGGAGAAAACCTTCGCTTTGTGCAGGTAGGAGGTCACATCGGCGATGTTTGGGAAGGAGTAATGATCCGGTTCTGTTTGCATGTTCAGGCGTCTGTAATCCCCGCACGGACGGAGGGAGCCGTCTTTCATCAGAACAATGTGTAAGGTGACGACCATGGGCTGGAGGCCTTATGCCAAAAGCCCATTTCCTCCATTTCGGCGAACGTCTGTTTGGTGGGTGCCAATCATTCCAATGCCAGATGTCTGAATTTTGCGAAGACTGGGGGTCCCGTTTTCTTGATATGGTGATAAATACCGTGCTTGGCAGGAGCCGTGGGCGTTTGCCGAAATTCTGGACGGAAAACTTCCGGGTACGACGTGAGGAGGTGGGCGTAGGCATCTGTGGGTGCGCTGATGTGGAGAGCGAGGTTGGAGGGGGCGGGTTGAAGAGGCGTCGACGAGTGCGAGTCTGCGTTGACCAATCGTCGGTGGGCAACATCGACCAGAAGGTGGACATGAGAGAGGAAATCCGCACCGAGGATTGGCAATGTGACGTCAGCAACGAGAAACTTTCAATTAAATTTACCGTTTCCAAACGTTAATGTGAGGTTCTCGTAACCGTAGGTGGGTATCGCAGATCCGTCGTGTCCTGAAGAGTTCCCTTGGCAAAAGAAAACGACAAGCACCCGTGTCTACCAAAAATCACACACCCGTTCCTGCATCATGTAAAAAGGAAGGGATTAGAAACAAGGGAGGCCACTGCCACGAGCGATGGCCTACTTACACATTTTTTGGCCACTGACAATCCTTGGCACATTTCTTCGCAGTTGCACCGAATTTATAGTGATAGTAGCAAAATTGCGGCCGATGGGAGGCAGTAAGTGGCTTTAGAAGTCATTGATTGGGGTGCGAGCAAGTGGTGGGTGATGGGTGGCTTTGTCGCCGCTTCGGCACATCACGGGGTAGGTGTGTATGTCCTTCGGCATTAACGTCAGCTTCGGTTGACGTTGAATAGGCGTCCTCTTTGTCAGGAGTGGAGGCGTTGATGAAGGTCTTGAAGGTCGTGAAGTGGCTGTCCATAAGGGCGTTGGCTTTGGTCATCAAGTCCTTTATGGGTAAACTATCGACATCGGGTATGGCAGCACGTACAGGTTTGGGTAAACGGCGTATCCAAAGGGCACGAAGTAAGTTCACCTCACGAGGAGAGCCGTCTGCGGCAGGTTGCAGGTGAGCAATACTGGTCATTTCCCTGAGGGTGAGCGAAGCCCTTTGGTCCCTCAACGGTTGTTGAGAGAGATGAAAAAGCTTTGCTATATGGGCGGCTGGCTACGGCGAGTACTGCTGCAGAAGGTATGTTTTGAGGGCGTCATACGCTATTGGGTTGTCTCCTTGTTCACAAAGCCAGTCGGATATTTCCGGGGAGGTGTCCTCGGGTATCGCCACGAGAACATAATCCGCTTTGGTGGTTGAGTGAGTTACGCCCTTGATGCGGAACTGGACTTCTGCGTGCTGAAACCAAGCAAACGCCTCTCCGCTGGCGAACAACGAAAGTTTCAATGGGGCGGCGCCAACTTCCGTGTAGTCCGCCATAGTACCAATGACGGAGGGGCGAGGGGGGATGGAAGGCGGGAGGAGCGAGTCGACTTCTGGGGTCACCAATGTGACGGGCCGAGAGAAGGTTGTGACTCAAAGGCAGGATGAAAGCAACTTTATTACAGAACATCCATTTATATATACATAAACCCCAGGCAAAAAGGGCATACAAAACTTAACAGGCAATTTCATGTTCAACCGACAAGCTCACCGGTTAACAGTTAACGGTGAGAAAAACAGACATGTTATTTCAGGTTCTTATCAGTGCGAGGGGAGAGCAAAGATACAAGCATAATACATACAAAAAATGAAATTTCATTACTATGTACGATCGTGTGACACACGGTTGGTACAATATCATGAGTGTAATGTTCTCAGAACGTATATATTTCTAGCAGTACTTATCTCTACCGTTTATGGTACACAAAGTAATAATTTAAAGTAAAAAAAAAATTACTTTCATGGTGCAAGTACATGCAAGGTTCTTGAAATTTCATGAATGAATGATGTGAAGTTTTTTTTTTTTTTTTAAATTTAATGACTTGCATTGGAAAGTAGCATTACGAAGGTAACAAAATTATATTTCACATTGCGCCCTTTGGTCTGGCACTGCGGCTAGACACGAATTCTGTACGTCTCAACAGCCTCTTCAGGTTACATTTGAATATGGAGGAATTTTTATAAGCCTAGCATAGCATGAACCTTATAGCAAAAACTTCACTGCATCATTGCATCCATAAAAAATTCTGATTTAACTCTCTTACACTGCCAAGAACTGTCTATTTAAAGGTCTCTCATGCATAGTAAAGGCATGGGAGAGTGACAATATCCTAGCAGGACAATGCCATAGAGACTGACTATATATACAAATGTTCAGCGCTGAAACCCCTCTCCACCCAAGCTAAGACCAGGGAGGACCAAGCAATGGCTGCCGATGACTCGACAGGTAGATCCATAGGTGCCTCCTACCGGGCACCCAGTCTTTAGCTCATTCACATGGTGAGGTTGCAGACACTACAAGAACTATCGAGCTAGAGCTCGAACTCCAGTCCAGCAGATCAGTAGGCAGGGACTTTTCCAATAAGATACTGTGTCCCTAGATTAGATGTGCTTATATGCCATCGACATCTCTTACTGGAAATTCCCAAGTGTTGACTCTCTCTATTTCATTAGCAAACGTGTTGCTCTCGACAACCGAAACATTATAATTCCTTCAACAATTACAGTCAACATATTTTGCAACAAACACAATTTTCTGATATTTTACATCAAATGTGCCATCTATTTTCTCATCTTTTTTATAAGCTTGCTTCTGCAAAATGACTGTTTGGTGACTTGAATCCCATCTTCCTTGGTAATCCTCTTTCCCAAGACTTCTGTAATGCTCCCGATGCCTTTCTTGCTTCTTAATTTTGTTGATTCATCTGCATTCATAATCAGCCATCCTATGTGATAGTCTCACGTTACTTATATGTTCAGTTGTTTCTTTATCTACCTTTATTTACGTTAATTGTAATGATAATGATGAAAATGATAATAATACCAACAACTACCAGGTTAGTAAAGATAAAAAATAAAAAGATGAAAATAAAAAGAACAGTCCCGACAATAATAATAATAATAATAATAATAATAATAATAATAATAATAATAATAATAATAATAATAATAATAATAATAATAATAATAATAATAATAATAATATGTTTTGCTTCATTCGGCAATCAAAGAGACAAACTGAACAAAAAGCCGAACCTTCACTAAGAAACATATGGAATTTGGCCCATTTGACCCAGCGCTGGACCCGGGGAGGCCTTTCAGCTGTTGCTATAGGAAGGAAAAATTGAGATAGGTTGGAAGGGTGAGTGGAAGGTGTAATTAAAAGCCTACAGTGTACCGCAAGGGGTGTACTGACAGCAGTATTACCCTCCACAAACTCTTTGGAAAAAGTAATTATATTGGCTATGATAACAGTAATGATAGATATTACAAAAATAGAATCATTAATATTCAATTAAGAAATTACATAATCTTAATTAAGAAACATTCTAATTCTGAAGAATTCCTAACTCATTTATATTACTACTCAGAAAATGACTTTTAATTCTATTCCTGCAATACCAAACTCATCATCAGCACTACAGTATATTGTTTTCAGTTAAGTTTAGGTATTATGAATACATGAACGTTCCTTTCACTTTCACAATGCATTTCCAACAAGTAGAAAGAGCAATCTCAGATTTCAGACCTCCGTCAATGAAGATTGTCAATATTTTACTCAAGTCTACGGACCAAGCTTTCCCTCTTTCATATGTTGACCCTGAAGGAATCTACTGTATGATGAAAATCTTTGATCCGAATTACCACCAAAATCTAATTGCTTATAAGTTAGCCAATTTCTACTGAAAATTTCATCTAAATTCATCAATAAGTTTTTGAGTTAGGCTGGTAAGAGAGAGAGAGAAAAAAATAAAAAACAGGGGTGTAAGCATAATCTCCTTGGCGGAGGCAATAAATCTAAATGAATAAAGATTCAAGAACACTTTTCTTTTCATCAAAATTAAGTTCTCTCAGTCACCAGTCTTCTGCCCACTTGACTTTCCAAGGTGACTTACGCGGCGAATCTTTCGGTCGTTGGTGTTCAACATATGACTATTTTGAAATATCTATGTTCCTTCATTTGTTCATCTTACCATCCCTTTTCTTCTCTTTCTGCAAGTTCGTTTTATTTGCATCTCTCTCTCTCTCTCTCTCTCTCTCTCTCTCTCTCTCTCTCTCTCTCTCTCTCTCTCTCTCTGTATGTATTTCCTTATTTCCCTCTGTAATGCATTTTGCAAGGGGACAATTAACCTCTCAACAATGCATGTTGCTTTTTCTCATTCCGTTTTTATTTCATGACGTCAAAGATAATGGAGCTACAGAGTGCTTAATTGTTTGCAGAAGTTTTGCTGTTAGGTGAGTGTTAAGAGGCACTACAATGTATCCGGTAATGTAAGGTAGAAACATTTTTCAGAGGAGTAAAAGTCTCTTTTTATGTAATGCATCATATTAAATCTCAGTGTTAGTAGTGGATTTAACAATATAACACTTGTTGATATGAGAGAGAGAGAGAGAGAGAGAGAGAGAGAGAGAGAGAGAGAGAGAGAGAGAGAGAGAGAGAGAGAGAATAATAAATAATCAATTAGTGATTGTTCAAATAGTGCAACATTTTTCCTGCTTACCAAAATCAAAACATTTATTTTGTTTTAGTTGGACACCTATGCATTGATCCATTTCTATTTAGATCTCTTGCAAATTAATTTACTTAACATTGCTGAATGAATTTAACCTTTCAATTAAAAGATTGCCATCGAAATTTGAAGTCTGTCGTGAGGGTTTGTAATCTCAAAATGGACCAAAACAAAAATTTAAAGAGGAGAGCAGAGTTAAGGTTAATCTTCGTTCTGTAACAATAATATTTGAGGGCCACCATTAACAAATGCAGCTGTTTCTAGTCCACTGCAGGACAAAGGCCTCAGACATGTCCTTATTCATGTCTGGGGTTTGGCTATTTCATCATCACGAGGGCTAAACGATTGAACAAATAGGAAAGCTAATACTCCTGATATCTAAAGAAATTTATACGAATCACTTTATAAAAAAAAAAACGATTGAAATGAATGTAAATTTTACAGTGCAGAACCGACTCACCATTAACCCATTTTCGACAAGAGCATTTCTATTTAAGTGACAACCGTAAAAGTGTAGGAGTAAAGTCTGCAAAGAGCATCTCATTAATAGAACAACCATTTTTATGCTTATTGTCCGGAATATTGTGGGTTAAGCGGTTTTCGAGCATTTGCTGAAGTTTAGCATTCCCACCTTGCAAAATTGTTTGGACCTATTTTATTGGTGTCTCTGGAGGGCCGTTGTTGGCTATCCCTGGATAGCCTCATGACAAGGAATAACTCATAAAAAACTTTCTGGTGACCAAAGTCTTATGTGAGTGTTTGTGTATTTAAGTTATCTCAGGTTTTTAGAAGGTTTAAAGGCCAATAATGAATGTCCGAGGCAAGGGATAGTAACAATACCCTAGAGACTGACCATATATGAATATGATCAGCATTCAACCACCCTCTCCACCCAAGCTAGAGCCAGGGAGGGACAGGCAATGGCTGTTGATGACTCAGCTGGTAAATCAAGATGCCCTCCAAACCCTCCAACCTCAGCTCACAAGGATGGTGAGGCTGCAGACTCTACAAGAAACTATCAAGCTTTGTGCGAGACTCAAGTCCAGCAGATCACCAAGCAGGGACGTTTCCAATAGGCAACCACCAGATGTCAAATTTCGATGTGACCTCAAAACTGATATAATTAATCAAATTCTATTTGATTATCTACCTCTCCCTTTGATAATAGATTTCTTTTCTCTTGACATATCATTAGACTGCTCTGTTGGAACATGGGTGGTTTAAAAGATAGAAGTATCATGACACATGAATAAACAACACATCAATAGCGCAAACATGGTTTCTTGTTACACACGCGACTAAAATAGTCCAGATTATAATTTTGCAATACGATCACCATTTAAAGCATTCAACTATAAGCAATGTTTTTATATATTTTTTTTCCAGAGCCATTTTCAATTTTACAACATGAAATTATTACTTACTGATTCGCGACCAAAACAGCTTTGGCTTTGGCATCTTTGACACAACTGCTTACCAATTAGCATTCAGAAACAAGTAAACATAAATAGTGTATCTTAATATCTATTTGATGAAGGAGCTTATTTACACAACCAAACATTTGTACTGTTTATTATCCTGTCTTTATATATGAAACTTTTAGTATAATGCCTTAATTCATATATAATTGGAAACATCCATGTATACCTCCATTTGTTAATCCTGTCATCAGATGGATATTTTTCAAGGAGTGAAACTAAATCTGAAGAATAGGATGGAACTCCTTTCATTTGGTAAGTCCGAGTCAGGAAGGTTTTTGTCCTTTTAGTACATTACCAATACTGGGAAAAAGTCAGCTTTATCTGAAGCAAATATTAACCTCGGTTATGGAAAAAAAAAAGATAGACACGTATTTCTTGGTTCGATCACACGTACCAGGAAATTGTTGGTAACTTGCACTGCACCCTGAAGAAGTTTATATAATGCACACGAAAGCGTCATATACTAATGAGTTTCATTACTTCCTGCTGGCTCTTGCACTACATTTAGTAACGTGATCCTTGTGGCAGTGTATCATATGAAAGATCCTTCCTTTACGACATACAAGGGCACTGACCCTTCACGGTCTACTTC
This sequence comes from Palaemon carinicauda, assembly GCF_036898095.1. Lineage (NCBI taxonomy): Eukaryota > Metazoa > Arthropoda > Malacostraca > Decapoda > Palaemonidae > Palaemon > Palaemon carinicauda. The sequence goes on from NC_090754.1 coordinate 18,720,479, forward strand.
CACAGCTTTTAGGGTTAATTTTTAATGACCATATGCTCAAGGGGAAATAACTCTAATTCACGAATCTGTGCCCAAACCTCTAAATCACTGGGCATAAAAGATGTCTTACTTTTTCTGATGCCGAAGATGTAAAATATTATCAGTAGATATAATATTTGAGTATCCATAAAAGATATCTTTGTCAAAATATTTGAGAAAAACTGAAATCGATATTTAAAAAGTCTTTTAGATTTGATGGAAAATAAGCTAACATTCTATCACATTACAAAATATACCACTTAGGTAAGATCTAGAGATATGTTTTCAACGCCCTTTTCAATCATATTATTAACACATTTTAAGTGTCACTATCACCATGAGGATGTAGACATAGGTTGGTCAATACTTCATGGACATCACAGTTCATTATTTAAGCACTTAATTATTTTCTCCTTGACGTCTAAATTTCTGCATCTACATTCTACATCTGGGATCTTGTATTACACTCTACCAAGGAGTTTCAATTTGGCACGATATCAAAAGCACTTAAAACAAAAATGGGCATATCTATGAACTTATTCAACCACTTACTTATTTTCCCTTGACGTTTCTATTTATAGTGTACCTGGGATCTTGTAATAATCTTCACTAAGGAGTCTCTACTTTGGCACAAAACGCAACAGCACTTAGAAAAAAGAAAACCGGGCATGTCTATGAAAGGCTTCAAGTTCTACACATTGGTATCTTTTTCTTTCATATTATTAGACCCATCGACACCTGTCGTCTCCTCGTCATGCTGGTAACCAACATTAACTACGCCACTGCTGGTCCCATAGGCTGAGCTATTTTCTTGAGCTTCCAGAAGCGAAGGGTTATTCTGGTTAGAACCGGAGTGTTGAGTCCCCGCTGGTACACTTGCCATTTCCTTGGCTGACTGCTCTGTGCTGCCTGTGGTGTCTTTGGAGGTCTCTGGAGTATCTGCCACATCGGATTCCTCAGTCATGTTGCTGTTGAGTTTCTGAAGAGTCCTTCTGAATATCTTTTTCATACCCGCTTGCACTAGCTGCCTTTTCTGTTTGCTCACCATGAAGATGATGAACACGATGACTCCTTGGAGAGTGTTTAGGATATCAGTGACCACCCTGCAAGTATTTATGTCTTCGTAAGATGCGTGTTTAGGACTTAGATTAATTGTACTGCATATGTATGCATCGTATACTTCATATGTTATTAATGATTTCAAGTACCCCGATGATATTCAAAGAACATCTCTTCATAATCCACCCATGAATTTTGTATACTCTTGTAATTTCAGAGATGCAATTTGAATATCCTTTGAAACCGGGAGTTACACACTATGTGAGGGATTAAACATGAGAAACCCCAGACCGATGATACGAATTTGCGAAAAAGAACTACGTGTTATTACTTTACATGGAGAAGGTGATGCATGAATGAAAAAAACTATATAATCATATCAAAGGGAATACAAACTGAGATTGGATGGTAATTAATTATGCTTTTCATCGAAATTGATTTATATCAAATAGTTTGGGACAATTGTTTAACAAAGCAGAGATTAGACATCCGTCATGATGAGTTTCAGATGCTCTAATCAGGTTCAGTAAATCTGCTTTAAACAGAATAGATACAAAGTAAACATTCAGTTTCCTCATGTACTACTTTTTCCCAAAATCATTTCAGGATTTATATGGATACAACTCATAAAATATTTGAAAGAGAAGATGAATGTTTGTAGAAGTATAGAATGGAGCGTGTGAATAAATTACTGGAAGCGATTTGTCAATGTTGAATATAATGGAAACGAAGAAACGGTTTGCAAGAATCGCTTGATTAGTCACCCCCATTAGAGGAAAAAGTCATATGGTGGGATATATATATATATATATATATATATATATATATATATATATATATATATATATATATATATATATATATATATATATATATATATATATATATATATATATATATACATATATTCATATACTGTATATATATGTACAGCATATATGTTATATATATATATATATATATATATATATATATATATATATATATATATATATATATATATATATATATATATATATATATGTGTGTGTGTGTGTGTGTGTGTGTTTATATTTATACATATATATATATATATATATATATATATATATATATATATATATATATATATATATATATATATATGTGTGTGTGTGTGTGTGTGTGTGTTTATATATATATATATATATACATATATATATATATATATATATATATATATATATATATATATATATATATATATATATATATATATATATATATATACGAGGTCCATTCAAAAAGTATCCGACCTTGGTTCATAAAAGGACAAATAATTCACCAATAAGCTAATTAGTTTTGTGGGAGCTGACAGCACTCTTACTGTGCATGCGTGTAAATTTTAAAAGCTCTAGTGTGTGGCAGTACCTGCCTGTGAGGGCTAGAGTTCAGAAATCCAGCACAAGCTCGTCGGATTTTCGTCCTTACACAACATGTCGGAGCGCATCGAGCAGCGCTACTGCATTAAATTCTGCTACAAGCTTGGTGATATACAAATGCAAACTATCCAGAAGATTCAGCGAGCCTTTGGCGATGGAGCCATGGGAATAACACAGATAAAGGAGTAGTATAATTGCTTCAAGCAAGGACAAACCTCAGTTAAGAGCAAGCAACGGTCAGGCAGGCCATAGACCAGCAGAAACAAAGGATTCGTTGAAGATGTTCGTCGAATAGTGGAGGAGGAGGACGACTGTCGTATGACCATCAATGAAATTACTGAAGAAGTAGGAATAAGCACAGGATCAGAAATATGGGCGGCGTGAAACTGGCAACTGCACCATGACAATGCACCTGCTCATTCTGCCCTCTTGATCCAAGCTTATCTGGCCAAAAACAACACTCTACTTGTTTGGAATCCTCCCTACTCTCCAGACATGGCACCTTGTGACTTCTGGCTGTTCCCTAAACTGAAAACAACCCTGAAAGGGAAGCGTTTTGAGTCGAGAGAGGAAATTATGAGAAAAACGACAGGAGAGCTTTACAGCATCCCAATGTCAACATTTCAGAGGTGTTACCAGCAGTGGCAGCACCGGTGGGAAAAGTGTGTGTACTCCCAAGGGGAGTACTTTGATGGTGATTGAATAAGCAAATTTCAAATGTACAATTTTTTTCCTCTATGGACCAAGGTCGGATACTTTTTGAATGGACCTCGTATATATATATATATATATATATATATATATATATATATATATATATATATATATATATATATATATATATATATATATACACATATATATATATATAGATAGATAGGCTATATATGACTGCGTTTTTGGAAATGTGGTGCGACCTTACCATGCCTCCTTGGGAGGGATCTTCAGAGAAAGTACTTCTGTGAACCAGCAGATGGCCATCATGGCAAAGATACTTAACCTTTGACGAAACCTGGAACAGATCAGGAATTTGTTTTTAATTTTTTCATTTGAGTCTTTTGTTCTATTTTTTTTTTTATATTTTCATATGTAAATAAAGTGGAATTTTTACTTTGTTAGGGAATAAAGCATAACAGTGTTTATTGGAGATTTTACGTTATCATTTAAATGAATTTGATTATTGTATTTAGAGAAAAATCATTTGAACTGTGATAAATAATAATAATAATTTTAAAAACAATAATGATTCATGATAACACAAAATGTTTCCCAATTCGTCCCTTTTTAAGTCTACTAGATATTGATATCTTTATGTAAGTTTAAAAAAAAAATAAATATAATAATTCTGCCATAGTACATTTCTATTTTCCTCTTGTCATCGAATAATTAACTTTCATTATTAAACTTAATAATTATCATCGGTTTTTTCTTACTTAGTCTTTTTAATCTTGTTCTAAAAATTTAATAATTTCTTTATTTTTTCAAATTTAATTGAGGTTTAGAATTAATTTTGAATTCATTATCCTCATTGATAATTTCTTTATTTTTGCATTTTATTCAGGTTTGAGAATAATTTCTAATAGTCATTATTCTTTTTCTCTTATCAATTTTAAACAAAACTTTCTACTCTGACCTACAGTAGAGGAACCATTTTTTTCAGGTTTAAAAGGTCATTTTTAAAATTGCTCTTCAGTCCTCACCACTTAACCTTTATTACATTTAATTAAACTATTGAAAACTGACCTAAAACACCAAGACATCTAATATAAAAGCAAAGGAAGCCACTTACAGTGCTAGATGCTTTCTGTTGAAGGCCCGGGGCGCCTTGCTCTTCTGAAGGATGCAGGATAAGCCCGGCTCGGCTTGGCACAGCAAGAAGATCACGTGACCCAGCATACAGAGACTGGCCGTGTTCAGCGTTGCTATGACCAGGTAAAAGTAGAGGAATTGGGCCTTTTCATCTGAAAAAGGGAAGAAAAAAAAGGTCAAGGTTTGGTGATGGATAATTCAGTATTGCTTACAAGATGCTTTTAATGTACATTGAAATAGAAAAATAAAATGTATATTTACATTGGAAAAAAAGTGTCAAGATTTTGTGAAGGATGGTTCAGTGAAACTTGCATAGGCAAAAAAAAAAAAAAAAAAAAAAAAAAAAATATAGGTGTTTTTATTTAACGAAGCCTGAATTTTGACAACAATTCGGTATATTTATATTGAAAGAGAAAGTGTCAATGTTTGGTGATGGAAGATTTAGCAAAATCATAACATATAATTATTTTGTTTAGATGGTGTTTTTAAGGTACAAAATAAAAATTCTCTGTATAATTACATTGGAAAAACAAGCGTCAAAGTTTGACAATAGAAAATTCAGCGAAGCCATATATATATATATATATATATATATATATATATATATATATATATATATATATATATATATATATATATATATATATATATATATATATATATTTCTTTATTTATTTATTTAAATGGTGTTTATAAGGGATATTAAAATAAAATTTCTCTATATTTACATTGGAAAAAAGTGTCAAGGTTTTGTGATGGAAAATTCACCTAAACCATAACATAGAATTATTTTGTTTAGATGGTGTTTTTAAGGTATATTAAGATAAAATATCTATGTATATTTACGCTTCCAATTAATCAAGTAATTCCTGGTGCAGCCAAGGGGATGTCATAGCTCTGATGATGATATTTCAACCACCAATTAATAAATGATTACATTTTATGAGACGAAATGATGAGAATGATTTCATCCTAAAATATAAAGAATCTCATTCCAAAAATATGGTTATTCTAATATACAGAAACAAACAGTGATTCCATACTCCGGCTACATAATATTCTTTAGATCATGTGGGAATTTTATTCCGTAGAAACACCTGGGATTTCATTTTGTAAATCTTTAATGAAAGAGAAAGAGGAAAAGATTATGATGCAGTACGCTTTAAATAGCGGTAAGGATTGTCCTAGTAATGTGATGTGCTATTTCACAGAAAATGCATCTTCTATTTACTAATGGTGAAAATAGGTATTAGTAGAATATTACGATTATTAGTGGATGCTTGAAGTAAAAATTATGACAAAACAAGATAGATTTGCATCGCAATTACAGTAGGTCAAGTAAATACAAAGTAAATACATTAAGGCAATTAAGTGCAATTCTTGACAAAGTCAATAAATTTATATAATGTAAAAAGTTACGTTTAGGTAAAATGATTTGTCTCGGGTTCATGATAAGAATGTAAAATATACATTTTGTATTATACTCTATCTCTATCTCTCTCTCTCTCTCTCTCTCTCTCTCTCTCTCTCTCTCTCTCTCTCTCTCTCTCTCTATATATATATATATATATATATATTATATATATATATATATATATATATATATATATATATATATATATATATATATATATATATATATATATCTATATATATATATATATTCTATATTCTATCTTATTTCTCCTCCCTTTGTTTTGTAGTTTATAGTTTATATGGGAAATAATTATTTTAATATTATTACTGTTCTTAAAATATCTAATTTTCCCTCGTTTCCTTTCCTCACTGGGATATTATCCCGGTTGGAGCCACTGGGCTTATAGCATCCTGCTTTTCCAACTAGGGCTGTAGCCTAGGAAGTAATAATAATAATAATAATAATAATAATAATAATAATAATAATAATAATAATAACAATAATAATAATAATGTGTGTATACATGAATATTTGCATACATTCACTGTATATACAGCATATATGATTATATGTCTATCTATCTATCTATCTATCTATCTATATATATATATATATATATATATATATATATATATATATATATATATATATATATATATATATATAAAATCCATTTACCTGCGAACCAGCAAGACTCCTTTCCAAATCCTGGAACGATCAACCCAGCAGAAGCCTCGGGAGAAAGCGACTGCATGCAGAAGGTCACCACAACGATGATAAGGGGACAGCCGAAGGCGTAGGCTGAATACAGCAGGAATTTTTGCATGTCCTTCTCCAGGATGCCCGTCAGAGGAATACATTTTACGGTGGATCTGTTGGAATAACTCGAGAGTCAATTAAATGAAATAAAATATTAAACATACAATTCTCTTCCAGGATTAAATATGGAAGGCAACGTTCATATCTGGACAATGACTCAGGGTATTTCTAGGGTATGATCCTTCTCCCCTTGGGAGGAGGTTAGGGTGTTTTGGGGTAGGAGTGGTGCTGCTCGTCTCATACCCTTTCTTTGGTCCTTTAGCCGATGCTGGTACCCATCCATAGCTAGGTCAATTGGAGTTAAGTTAGGCTGAGGGCTCATCACGAACCATACTATTACTAGATCAAAGTACTGCCATTGAACCATGGGTGATGCGCATACACCTATATTACACAAATGCACATACACACACACACACACACACACACACACACACACACACACACACATATATATATATATATATATATATATATATATATATATATATATATATATATATATATACATATATATCACAAGTGAAGCCGTTTCTAGTCTACTGCAGGACAAAGTCCTCATCATGTCTGGTGTTTGGGCAATTTCCATCGCCGTGGAGTGGTTATGGTGGGAGATTTTCGTCTTATTGTTCACAGAAAACCAACTTAATATGGGTGGCCCTGACTAGTACAGCTTTCCTGATCATGGCGATAAGCAAATACTTTCACCACATTGTATGTGTGTATGCACATGTGTATGTATGCATGTGCGTATGTATGTATTTTTTATACGTGTGTTACGTATGTTCAAAAATGTAAAATGTTCCTACCTGATCACTCTCCAGATGTCAAAGGACATGACACTGAGCCAGAAGAATGCAGCGTGAAGTGTAAACTGACTGAAGAGTCCTGCAAAAGAAACAAATTTCATGTCAAAATGACTATAAAGATCAATTACATTTAATAAGATTATCTTTGACATTCATCCTTCTGAGATGGATAGAAAAAATATTTCTATTTTAAACATTTTCACCAGTCTCAGAAGCTTCTCTTTAAGATCACCAATCAACGCTCATTTATATTCATTTTTGTTCCTTATTTCTTTCTTCACTTATATCAATAGATGGGTGTCAGCATCTGTTGAAATTATGTTAAATACCGCAATCACTTGTAATGTGTAGCATAGAGCCACATAGTTACATATGTATGAAGAGAAAAATATTAAGAAATAAAAGAAGGCAAGTTATAGAAAAAGCAAGACTTCATAAATAAAATTGGTTCTTTCCAGTTACTTGTTTGACATAGATTTAATAGAGTTTTAATAATAACCCAAATTTCAATCACAGACTGTATAAACTTGATGCATTCATCTCAAAATCAAAAAGGATTTTTTATATTAGGCCTGATCTCGGTGATACATGCTATTTATTCAAAATATTATATACGATCATGATTTAGACATATTTGTGGCATTAGTCTGAAATGTCTGATCTATGATAAAACAAGTTATGATTTTCAAAGTACCTTTCCTTCGTGTTTTACATATATAAGCATGTATATTATTATTATTATTATTATTATTTTTCTTATTACTATTACTTGCTAAGCTACAACCCTAGTTGGAAAAGCAGGATGCTATAAGCTCAGGGGCCCCAACAGGGAAATTAGCCCAGTGCGAAAAGGAAAAATAAAATATTTAAAGAAAGAGTAACATCAATATAAATATTTCCTTTAACTAGAGTAAAAGAAACTTAGATAGAACAGTGGGCCTGAGTGTACCCTCAAGCAAGAGAATTCCAACCCAAGACATTGGAAGACCATGGTACAGTGGTTATGGTACTACCCTAGACTAGAGAACAATGGTTTGATTTTGGAGTGTCCTTCTCCTAGAAGAGCTGCTTACTATAGCTAAAGAGTCTCTTCTACCCTTACCAAGAGGAAAGTAGCCACTGAACAATTACAGTGCAGTAGTTAACCCCTTGGGTGAAGAAGAATTGTTTAGTAATCTCAGTGTTGTCAGGTGTATGAGGACAGAGGAGAATAGGCCAGAATATTCGGTATATGTGTAGGCAAAGAGAAAATGAACCGTAACCAGAGAGAAGGAACCAATGTAGTACTGTCTGGCCAGTCAAAGGACCCCATAACTCTCTAGCGGTAGTATCTCAATGGGTGGCTGGCATCTTGGACAACCTACTACCTACTTATATTTTCTCGTGCATATGCATGTATAAACATATCGATTCAAAAAACATATGTATAAAGACCTATGGAATAATGATGGGAATAAAACTAAGAGACAAAAAAGAGCAACATTGATACGAGAGCAAACTAAAGGATGAGGATGTCCTGACAACATGTAAGAAAAAGAAATAGACATGGGCAGGACATGAAATAGGTGGGCATTAACAATAACAGAATCCATCCCTGGAGATTGCAAACAGAAGCAGGGGAAGGAAGAGAAGACGATGGATTGACGAGGTAAGAAAATTTGCTAGCATAGAGTGGGATAGAAAGACTAACAACGGCTGATGATGATAAAGTATATACTCATATACATGCAAGCACACATACACATATGCATCCACACATATGATCTTTGTATATATAATATTAATAACAACAATAATATTATCTATATTTTCATTGTATATATATATATATATATATATATATATATATATATATATATATATATATATATATATATATATATATATATATATATATATATATATATATATATATATATATATATATATATATATATATACATACTATGTATTTATATACATACATAAAAGTGCCTGTATGTGAGGGTACGTGTATATGTATGCATAAGTATGTATGCATTTCTGTGTGTTCTTGTATTCATATATTTTGTGTATATATATGAGAATACGCATCTGCCTGCACTTGCTTTTGTATGCAATATATATATATATATATATATATATATATATATATATATATATATATATATATATATATATATATATATATATATATATATATATGTACAGTCATATGCACGAAAAAAGTATAAATTAGATACAATTAATCAGAGTATAAAAAATGATTAAGAAGGTTTTCTATAAGTTGGAGGGTAGATACTTAAATATGCCAACAAAATAGAATGAATTCTACTTATACTTTAGTCTCCTTGTGATATGAGCTTCACAACCTTTATAGATATACATTACATATATATTGTAAAACTCCTCTTCCCCTTTTTCGCTCTCCAAATGTTTTTCAAATTTTTCATATTCTTACTCTATCATGTATATTGTAAAACATTTATTTCCAATCACTACTCGAGACGATGACTTGAAAATAGACGAAACCGGTCAAGACTGAATTAGTGCTTTCATTTTTCCAAGTGACTTTTTTTTGGCTAAACAACTCATGTTCCTTTGAGTTTTAAGACCACAAACACACTAAAGATTTATTCATTTACGGAATTATCAGTGTTAAGATTTTTCTTTTCAAAACATTATTAGACTGTTTCTGATATGGGAAGTTTCCCACTACCTTGAACGAACATGAGACCAAGAATATGAAAATGGAAATCATATCGACAACGAGGGGCTTGAGAGAGAGAGAGAGAGAGAGAGAGAGAGAGAGAGAGAGAGAGAGAGAGAGAGAGACTTTCGTTTAATCGTTCACAGCAAACCAACCTAATATGGGCGGCCCTGACTAATAAAGTTTTACTTGACATTGCAATACACAAACCCTTTCCTCACGTTAATGTATCCCCACTTAGACTATGTGTGTGTGTGTGTGTGTGTGTGTGTGTGTGTGTGTGTGTGTGTTTGTAAGTGATAGTGTCTGCGTGTTGTAGTAAATAAGAAAGAAGGAGACAATAATAAAATGCTACTCAAGAAACAATAAATTAACGAAGCTCAAAATGGTTAGAAAATGGAAGCATTAAAAGCCCCGCGTTTGCAGAGAGAGAGAGAGAGAGAGAGAGAGAGAGAGAGAGAGAGAGAGAGAGAGAGAGAGAGAGAGAGAGAGAGCTTATGCTTGTAAAGACTTACCATTGAAAACGCAATGCCCATACTGCATATGCTTCGCATACTGGAAATTCACGAAGAACCCAATGTAGGCCAGTAGGAGCGAAGTCGAGTAGGAGAGGAAGCAGTAGCCCTGGACATTGAGGAGCTTCTTGGCGAAGAAGTGGAAGAGAATCAGCAGCACCAGACAAGCGATGGAGATGAACATCCCTATGGGGGCTATTTTGAGCTTCCAATCTTGGACAGCAGAAGGCTGACTGATGCAGTACATCACGAAGTACTTATTTACTGAAGGAAGGCAATGAAAGTCAAAATTTAGTCTAAGAGGATATAGCCTATCTATCTGGAAGCTCTCAAGAGAGAGTATATCATGGTCAAACTATTAAGAAAGTCATAATATTTACTATACTTACATGGGTAAATATATGACTTTTGTAATTTTCATTTGATGATGGAAAAATGGATGGAATAAGGTTATAAAATTTAATGGCAGAATTTGATGTGTTTCAAAATATTAACATTTAATGCCCCAAGTTAACATATAAACAGCTCACCCTCTTTGTAATAATCAACACAAAACATATCGTTGTCAATTATCTGTTCACTTCCAGTCAAGTTGAGTTTGCCATTCAGGAGAAGATGATAACTGCCTTCGAATTTTAACGTGGTTTTGTAACGGCAGTCTGGGACCAGTGGCAACAACTGAAGGTTCGTAGGAGCGTCAGAGACGTCCCCTGTTAAGTTGTAGAAGGTAAGGTTTGAATTCGGGCTTCCAGATACGCAGGTGGTATGAGATTTAACTTCTCCATGACCGCAACATTTCTTAATACACGTGGCTTCATCGCATATCTGAAATGGATGCTGATAAGTTAGGAAACAGGAGTGCTAGTTCAAAGTTGTGTAATTTTAAGGAATACAGCATTTGCTATTCACTATAAAATACATATATGGTGGGGTTTAATCCTCCACTTATCAATAAGACACATATATATATATAATTATTTTCTATATACACCAAAACTTAACGCCCTTCTAAGTAAAGTAGTAATAATGAATGGCCTTCCATAAACCCCAATGCAGTTTTAAAATATCAGTTACTGATGATAACTATATAGACCTTTGAGTTGTACTAGCGTCCATTTAACCCATTTACTTTACCTTGATAGTATTTTTAAATCTTATTACTGAATCTCTGAAAATATGTCACCACCTAAAATGAGAATATATACTCAAATAATCTTATCGTACTCAAAATGTTCATAAAGATTTAGTGAATTTCAACGTAACATAATCACTGGTGTGTTAAAAGTGTAACACTTCAAAAATAACAAACTGCTCTTGGTTGGTAGGGGTAATCAATTGTATATACTGGAAGATATGAAGCTAAGATACATAAGCATGACATGCTTTAGAAAATGATTAGTAACTAAACATCTTTTGTAAAGAAAGAAAGAAAAAAAAGCATGACAAGTACCAATACTTTATAGAACTGAATATCAAAAAGTAAATCTATAGACTGGCAACATCATCATATTTCTTTTTTCCTACCTTCTCTTTATCTGCCATGCACATCAAAGCTGTGTAACCTCCATCTTGTTTCTGATCTATACAATACTGCGAGGTCTGCCTTCTCATTGACAAATCGGTCCACTGCAAATAGCTTTGTACCCCGTTTGCGCCCAAAGGCACGCCCGTGTCAGGAAGGCTGATCTCTCTGTACTTAAAGTTTTCTGGACAGGTCAACATCATTGTCTCCCAAGAAAAACCGTGTGGAATAGAGTCTGAATCCTGTTTATTACCTATCAGAGGATCAAATGGAGATGAATTTGTTTTGGCAGCACAATCAGTACCAAGTAAAATTTCACTGTTTCCACAGCATTTCTTAGCTATGACAGTTGGCTTGGATTTAGTCTCAATCCCTTCTTCAACGGCCTCATTTAATGACAGTATTCTTTTCTCCAGTTCATGTGGTTTTGTCATCTGAGGGGGGTGTTCTTCTGTCTGAGATGAAACGAAAGAAAGGGAATCATTGGTTGAAGGTCTAGTGCTAAAGGCTTTAGTTTCATTATTAGCTGAAAAGTCATTGTTTGAATGATTTTCTTCTCTTACAAATTCCACAATATGTGAAATATCTTCTGACAAAAGAGATGTGTCATTGATCAATAGAGCATCTTTATTTGTTGATGGGGAGAGGGAAGGCTCTATCTCTCGAGCAGTAGCCAGAGGAGCCTCTATATTTGTTGAATTATGGGAAGGCTCTCTGACTCCAGTAATGGAGTGAAGGGCCTCTCCATTTGATGAAATATGGGAAGGCTCTCTCTCTTTATCTGTGGACTGGAGAGCTTCTCTATTTATCGTTGAACCATTGGATAAGTTTCCTTCTCGATCAGCGGTTAGAAGAGCTTCTCCATTTGTTGTTGGACTTACGAAAGGCTCTCTCACTGTAGCAGTGGACTGGAGAACTTCTTCATGTGTTGCTGGGCTAGGGGAAATCACTTCCTTTGTAGCATTAATCAAAAGAACGTCTCCACCTGTTACAGGACTAACAGTAGATCCTACTTCTGATGGATTAATTACTTGCGAATGAGTGTCATTCACTAACGTCACAGATGAGATGAGCTTGTGATCTGTCCTATCTGAAATATTTGAAGATTGTGTTACCAGTTCCACTGCGGAAGGAGAAAACTGTAATGAATCCAGTGTAGGAGATCTGTTGGCGACGAAATTCGAGTTCCGGTCGATCGCTCCATCCGGCAACCCAACTACAGCGAACGATTTTGCTGTCGACCGTGGAGGCAAAGAGTGGACGACTGTGACAACGAAGAAGTAAATGAAGAGAGAAGACATTTTGGGGAGCATGTGAAGGAAAAACGGTTTAACTGGAAGTGATGCCGTGGTTTGTCTCCTCGCCATTCTTGGTGAATCAGGTTGAGCTTCTGTAGGTCATCACTCCTGTAAAAATCAGATAATATGATAAAAGAAAATATCTTAATGAAACAAGAATAATAATACTGCAACCAAACACTAAAATATTTTATTCCTTTTAAAACTCTTTTATAATGGACATTAAAGATCAGAAAAATCAAAACCAAAAACACTTTGCACATTTACTCTACTGATAACAATATATGAATTTCCTTCACTCCTTTAAGTCCTCAAACATCTCTGCTGGACTAATACTTTTTCCTTCTCTGTATAATACTTACAATAGTTTTAACTGGTTATATTGTATTTAGTACTGAATAGGTTTGAACAGTTATATTGTATCAGGTATTGAATGAGTTTAAGTAGTGATACTATACTTTAAAGGTTTAAAGGTCACTCATGAATGGCAGAGGCAAGGGGCAGTGAGAATGACCATATATATACATATATATATATATATATATATATATATATATATATATATATATATATATATATATATATATATATATATATATATATATATATATTATATATATATATATATATATATATATATATATATATATATATATATATATATATATATATATATATATATATATATATATATATATATATATATGTAACACAAACACACACACACACACACACACACACACACACATATATATATATATATATATATATATATATATATATATATATATATATATATATATATATATATATGATCAGCGCCAAATCCACCTCTCCACCCATGCTAGGACCAAGAAGGGACAGGCTGCTGATGACTTAGCAGATAGACCCACAGTCTCCCCCAAACACTCCATCCTTAGCTCACAAGAATGGTGAGGTTACAACGACCAAATGAACTAACGAGTTTGAGCGGGACTCGAACCCCAGTGTGGCGATTACCAGTCAGTGACATTACTTCAGTGGTCACCACAACCCTACTTTAGTTGTAAATAGTTATATTTATAGTTATGGTTATAAAATTGAATTGTTATATCACTACTGGTTTAGTCCATCATCTATAATCGTGCTCTTCTGAAATAGAGTAGACACCAGGAAATTTCATTTGATTTTGTTGAAGCAGAGGCCGATGGTGAAGGCAATCAATTGCCGGATTCATTCAAGAGTAATGAAAAACAAAAAGATGCATGAAGAAAAAGAGAAAAAAATGGTGGCTGAATAAATGGGTTCATTTTAAGGAGAGAAAGAGAAAGAGAGAGTGTAAGATAAATGATAGAGAGAGAGAGAGAGAGAGAGAGAGAGAGAGAGAGAGAGAGAGAGAGAGAGAGAGAGAGAGAGAGAGAGAGAGAGTAGAGAGAGAGAGAGAGAGAGAGAGAGAGAGAGAGAGAGAGAGAGAGTAATATAAATGATGAGAGGAGAGAGAGGGAGAGAGACTGTATGATAAATGAGAGAGAGAGAGAGAGAGAGAGAGAGAGAGAGAGAGAGAGAGAGAGAGAGAGAGAGAGAGAGAGAGAGAGAGAAAATAAAGTAATACATGCTTATAATAATAATAATAATAATAATAATAATAATAATAATAATAATAATGACCCCTTAAAGATATAAATATTATGCCCTCGTAAATTTCCTGTTTCAGTCCCAGTGAGGCAGGAGGGAAAAGCGAAAATAAAGTTAACATCCATTTCCCTTCCGTTGTTTCCTCTTTTTATTCTCCCTAACAGAATTAAATTGCCAAGAGAGATCATCAAACAAAACATCCACAATTTTCAAACGCAGTGCTCAACACCACACCTATACACATCCACATTTACTGTATATTAACATGAATAATTATGTCAATTGGGATTACAAAACGGCCCAGCGACTGATTCTTTCATTCTACTGTTAAGATTCGGAACTCTCTTTCTGCCTCGGTTTTACATTTCCTTCTTTCAGAGGTAGAAAAATTCTTATTCACTGAAAGGGTTAAATACTGCACTGTAATTGCCAATGGCTACTTTACTCTTGGTGAGGAGAGAAGACTCTTTAGCTATGGTAAGCAGCTATTTTCGGAGAAGGACACTCCAAAACCAAACCATTGTTCTATAGTCTTGGGTAGTGCCATAGCCTCTGCACCATGGTCTTCCACTGTCTTGGGCTAGAGTTATCCTGCTTAAGGGTACACCCAGGCACACCATTCTATGTGCTTTCTTATTTCCTTTCCTCATTGGGCTATTTCCCTATTGGAACCGTTGGGCTTACTGCATCCTGATTTTCCAACTAGGGTTGTAACTGAGCTAGTAATAATAATAAAGGTCTGTCGCTTTCCTTCCCTTGTGGTGAAGACGCAAACTTATCAACGCTTGTCTGGTCTTCTTTGACTCACAGCTTAAAAATCTTATCATTTCACTCCCGTCCTATTAACATCTGTATTTGAATAGAATCAAATCGAAGCACAAAGCGTTCAAACGGCTGAGGAATCAAGCCCAGAGAAAGTTACAGTCCTATCTCTTCCAAAATCGAAGTCCACTTAGAATAATTGCTTTTGTAATGAATATCAAACATTTATGTTTGTAATAAAGAGGCTGCAATGGAAAAAAAAAAACATTCTTACATTGTAAGTAGTTCTGAGAAAAAAACAAAAAAACAAATAGAAGGCATAATTACTAAAATGAGCCATTAATTCTCTGCAGCACTTATTTCAAATGACTTCCGTTGTGGTGTCAACTGGCGTTCCTTTGGTACACGCTAAATAGCACTGGATCCTTCATTGCTATATGGATGAATAGATGTGTATCATTGTTGGTTTTGTTGCTACTCAACTTGAGGACACAATTATATGGCAAAACACTCCCTAGCCTGTTTAAGAAAGATTCAACTGCAAACAGACTATGACTATTTGAAAAAAAAAAAAAGAGAAAAACAAACAACAAAGGAAAAACACACGGAATGATAATCATATACCAATCCACAATAAATGAATATTACATGCACTTACAACTATAGCGAAAAAAACGCATACATTTTTTTTTGGCATCAAGGCCTGTATTTGATATCAACTGGACGTGTGAATTTCTGTCACTATTTTTAACTCTGTAGGCGCTTTTCGTTTTCATTTCGACACGATAACACCTGCAGAGTGCAAGGATTCCAGTTCTATAGACAAAACACAGTAAGTGATTGTCAGAACATCACAACTAGTAACGACACAAACGGCATTTTTAAATGTTTTATAAAAAAAAAAATTCATCGCTCTAGATATAAGCAATGAATATGTTTTCTAGCGTTTTGATTATATAACATAATAACTTGACTAACACTTAAAGGTTTAAAGGCCGCTCATGAATGGCAGAGGCACGGGACAGTGACATTGCATTAGCAAGCAGGACAAAGCCCTAGAGACTGACCACATATGCATATGATCAGCGCCCAAGCCCCTCTCCACCCGAGATAGGACCAGGGAGGGCCAGGCAATGGCTGCTGATGACTCACCAGGTAAACCTATAGGCTTCCCCAACCCCCCCCCCTCTCCACAATCTTAGCTTACAAGGATGGTAAGATTGCAGACACTAAAGAAACTAACGAATCTGAGCAGGACTCGAACCCCCGTCTGGCAAACACCAGGCACAGACGTTACCAATCAGGCCACAACAACCTTAAATTATCCATTACCTTATAGTGTCATACATGTTCCATTGAATTCATAAAATTCGAAGGACAAATAATGATGAAATTCTTATTACCAAATGGGGTTTGTTAAAATTTGCATTAAAAAACGGTAAACGTCTGGCAACATTCATTTCACGATTTTTACCGTTTTAAAAACGGATATATTGACGTAAAAGAGGGATATTACGGTCACCAACCCGTAAAAAATAATAACAAAGTAAGGTGAAATTACGGTCGCCTGTATTTTACTGCAATACGGTTGAAAACAGTATATTTTTACAGAGAATTTCCAGTTAAAATTACGTTTTTTTTTTTCC
>NC_090754.1:18742855-18747855 GCF_036898095.1 Palaemon carinicauda
CACAATCTTCAAGAACTCGTATCGCAATCACATGATTTTGTCATAATAACCTGAACATCTCTATCTGATACAGGGTTGAAGCTAGAAAATTCTTTATCAAACCTCTTTATGTTTATGTCTATGTCAATATGATTAATTTGGTCTATGTTTGCAAGATCACTGAATCCTTACTATTTTGTCCACACCAAAATTGTTTGCTAATTGCTTCGTGTTATTATGTGGAGGTAGGGGTGAAACTTGTTCTTGTCTCCTAAGATTGTTTATTATATCAAATATAGCCTTCTGATAACCAGAACGTTTACTTACACTCCCAGAGCAAAAGCTCTTCTTTGCTTTCGATATCATTATTGTCACTGCCATTCTTTGATGTTTGTACGTTTCACGGTGAATAGTTAACCGAGTTTCCTCCACTAAAAGGCTATTGTATTTATACATGCATGAGTTACAAAGGTATACTACATAGAGTTCAAATGGCATTAATTAAACGTTGTGACCACCTATAAACACCAGATGGCAGGCGTTGATAAATAGTTTCAAGGGGACATCTTTACAAATGCCCTCTCATGGGACCTCGGTGGCCTCATTCCTTGTGTATTGCTAGCTTTAAGAAAATGCTGGAAGAGTTTTGGAGCCAGACATTAGAAGGTTCAACTTCAAGAAATCATCAATACAGATCACTTCTCTATTTTTTTTTTTTTTACTTCAAGATAAGAAAACGCCATCACTTGACAAACTTTTAAAGTACCGTAGAGTTAAAACCATCATCATCAGTAATTTCAAACACGTATCAAGGATAAACAAACACCCTTTGAGCAAGCTAGAGTAGTTATTAGGCCTGAGTCACCTTGGATAAATGATCGGATGAAATCTGGGCGGAAGAAAAGACGCCAGTTAGAGTAACTGTGTACCTGGTAGTAAGACGATTGTGGTTAAAGTGACCAGTGTTAAAAGAAGCATATAGGTGTGCAACCTCATCCTAAATAAAATGTAAATAACCAACTACCTTTCGAAGAAGTAAGCACAAAAATGATTCCTCTGGGCATGCGCAATAGACATACAAATGGAAGCTGCGCAGCTTGATCCCTATCCTTATTTTAATGCTTCGTCCACTCAACGTCATCGAACAAGGAGTAACCCTGACCATCTGTCAACAGTAAGCATAAAAAATATTGCGTAATTTTACCAAGAAGTTTGAGCGATTGTTATGGGTGAGAGAGATCAACACAAACGATGCTTTCTAACGATACCTGAGTTGATTGGTTTACTATTCGGTATGAATTAACATGAGTTTAGCCAATGAAAGATATCTACTTGGAAATTAAAGCTCTATAATAGAGAATGGAAACAGTATGCCATTTTCTCATTTTTCTTTCCAACCTAACTTTTGGATTTCCTCCTCTCGACCCACGTCTTCGGCTGTCCTAGTTTTGATTAAAACGACACAGGCTTATGTTAGCCACGTCGAGATTCATAGAAGATCTGGGATAATCATGAAGTGTTCTTAGAGACTTTGTAATATACTCTCTCTCTCTCTCTCTCTCTCTCTCTCTCTCTCTCTCTCTCTCTCTCTCTCTCTCTCTGTCATAACTTATTTCGGCGTCAATGACATTGATGTCAGGATGCCAGAAAACCTCAAATCAACCAATCAATCGTCATAACTTAGAGTTTGATGAAAGATTATTTAAAAACTGAAACATTCTGTTAAAAGTTTAATCGCTAAACTCTTAAAAATGTCCTTTCTAATATAAATATCTATTTTTGTAAAAACGAAATACTTCTACATTCTCATTGAAGAGAGAGAGAGAGAGAGAGAGAGAGAGAGAGGAGAGAGAGAGAGAGAGAGAGAGAGAGAGAGAGAGAGAGAGAGTGGTTAATACTTGCTGTTGACTGCTGCAAATCATATTATCAATGCATGATGGTGTTCTTGATAAATTGACACCCAAGACATCTTCAATCCTTAATCATGAATTCTAGATTCAAGTGTTGTCATGGCTGAAAAGCTTGACTCGGATATGTGGAGGTGAAAGATAATGCCACTGAACTCAGAAGGTTTATAGTGGCACTACATTGAATCAAATCTTCATGGTACCATCAGATAATAGGCCAATGAATTTCTCCAATAATTTTGACTGTGAGGCTTCTGGGAGCTTCATCTCAACATTCTCAAAGAAGGGGTTTTCTATTCAATGGCAGAAGCAGCCTGCTTCTCAGTTAGCTCAGGGCAATAACTGTTAGAATTTCCAACCAACAACCTTGACAGGTGCATTGTTGTTACCTGTGCTTCTGACTACATTGAAACTAATATCTCTGACTTGATTAAATGCATATTTTCAAACATAGCATTAATTGCTGATGAAGTAAAAATAAGCTACAATTTGAGCTTTCAGTTGGAAGCCTCAGCTTTATGGTACTGAGAAATGTTGTTTGTGTTCAGCTTATTCATTTCTCTGAATATGTCTGCCAGGTAGCTCAGCTGAAGAAGCCAGTTATCATCATTGAATAAATCTGCAAGTTTAGGCTTCTTCTCTGAGAACAATGTATACAGCTCCTTCCTTGGGCTCAATAAAGGTTCCAAAATTATCGTTTTTCAATGAAAATAAGAGTGAAATTATCGTTCACTTTGTATTTTGTCATATTCTATGATATATATATATATATATATATATATATATATATATATATATATATATATATATATATGTGTGTGTGTGTGTGTGTGTGTGTGTATATGTACATATATACAAACACACAAACACACACACACACACACACACACACACACATATATATATATATATATAATATATATATATATATATATATATATATATATATATATATATATATATATATATATATATATATATATATATATATATATAAAAAGCTGAGATGTTGAAGGAAGGGGGTGTGACTGTACTTGAATGGTTGGTGAGATTGTTTAATATGTGTTTTGTGTTGTCAATGGTACCAGTAGATTGGGTTTGTGCATGTATTGTACCACTATATAAGGGTAAGGGAGATGTGCATGAGTGTTGTAATTCAAGAGGTATTAGTTTGTTGAGTGTAGTTGGAAAAGTGTATGGTAGAGTACTGATTAATAGGATTAAGGATAAAACAGAGAGTGCAATCTTGGAAGTACAGGGTGGTTTTAGAAGAGGTAGGGGTTGTATGAATCAGATTTTTACAGTTAGGCAGATATGCGAGAAATATTTAGCAAAAGGTAAGGAGGTGTATGTTGCGTTTATGGATCTGGAGAAAGCATATGATAGAGTTGATAGGGAAGCAATGTGGGATGTGATGAGGTTATATGGAGTTGGTGGAAGGTTGTTGCAAGCAGTGAAAAGTTTATACAAAGGTAGTAAAGCATGTGTTAGAATAGGAAATGAAGTGAGTGATTGGTTTCCGGTGAGAGTGGGGCTGAGACAGGGATGTGTGATGTCGCCGTGGTTGTTTAACTTGTATGTTGATGGAGTGGTGAGAGAGGTGAATGCTCGAGTGCTTGGACGAGGATTAAAACTGGTAGGCGAGAATGACCATGAATGGGAGGTAAATCAGTTGTTGTTTGCGGATGATACTGTACTGGTAGCAGACACAGAAGAGAAGCTTGACCGACTAGTGACAGAATTTGGAAGGGTGTGTGAGAGAAGGAAGTTGAGAGTTAATGTGGGTAAGAGTAAGGTTATGAGATGTACGAGAAGGGAAGGTGGTGCAAGGTTGAATGTCATGTTGAATGGAGAGTTACTTGAGGAGGTGGATCAGTTTAAGTACTTGGGGTCTATTGTTGCAGCAAATGGTGGAGTGGAAGCAGATGTACGTCAGAGAGTGAATGAAGGTTGCAAAGTGTTGGGGGCAGTTAAGGGAGTAGTAAAAAATAGAGGGTTGGGCATGAATGTAAAGAGAGTTCTATATGAGAAAGTGATTGTACCAACTGTGATGTATGGATCGGAGTCGTGGGGAATGAAAGTGATGGAGAGACAGAAATTGAATGTGTTTGAGATGAAGTGTCTGAGGAGTATGGCTGGTGTATCTCGAGTAGATAGGGTTAGGAACGAAGTGGTGAGGGAGAGAACGGGTGTAAGAAATGAGTTAGCGGCTAGAGTGGATATAAATGTGTTGAGGTGGTTTGGCCATGTTGAGAGAATGGAAAATGGTTGTCTGCTAAAGAAGGTGATGAATGCAAGAGTTGATGGGAGAAGTACAAGAGGAAGGCCAAGGTTTGGGTGGATGGATGGTGTGAAGAAAGCTCTGGGTGATAGGAGGATAGATGTGAGAGAGGCAAGAGAGCGTGCTAGAAATAGGAATGAATGGCGAGCGATTGTGACGCAGTTCCAGTAGGCCCTGCTGCTTCCTCCGGGGCCTTAGATGACCGCGGAGGTAGCAGCAGTAGGGGAGTCAGCATTATGAAGCTTCATCTGTGGTGGAAATGTGGGAGGTTGGGCTGTGGCACCCTAGCAGTACCAGCTGAACTCGGTTGGGTCCCTGATTAGGCTGAAGGAACATAGAGAGTAGAGGTCCCCTTTTTGTTTTGTTTCGTTGTTGGTGTCGGCTACCCCCCAAAATTGGGGGAAGTGCCTTGGTATATAGATAGATAGATAGATATATATAGTTTTTTATGTGTATCAAAAATCCACGAGGCACTTTGTAAAAAGTGCGGAAGCATCTGCATTTTTAATATATACAACGTATATAATTGTGGATTCTTAATACACAAGATTAATAGATAAGCATGGTGTTTTATTCAAGTTATAGTTTTTTATACTTTGCATACAATGATCATATTATGAGGTAAGCAAAAGTGTGCTGAAAATCTAGTAGCATTTTATATATATATATATATATATATATATATATATATATATATATATATATATATATATATATATATATATATATATAGTTTTTTTTTTGCATGGAAAGACTGACTAAGCTCTCTGAGTGAAAAGATAAAAATATAATAAAAATATATGTGGAAGCCTTTAGTTGTCGTATCGTACTTA
>NC_090754.1:18750355-18760355 GCF_036898095.1 Palaemon carinicauda
TTTTCAGAATTACAATTTTTCATTGTCAGGAATAATCATGACTAAACTTCACTAATTACAATTGTCACTAAATTCTACCCATAGACAGAATATATTTGGCTGACACCGTTGTTTTAAAGGCTTCTGGGTAATCATATAGAATGAGTACAACTGAATCCCCTAGGAAAGAATTGACCCAACAGGTCAACTTTTCAATGCTGCCAGACGCACGATTAATGGCAACAGCAGACAGCGCAGAGAAAGACAAAACTCAATTCCCACATGCAGTTTTTTTCCATCATTCTCACATTGTCACAGTACGTAAAAATAAGAAAGAAACCTAGTTCATGTGACCAAAAATCCTCTTAAATGTTGCTAACTGTGAATAGATAATGTCTCCCTTTCCATCGAGTGCAAGAAGTCTTATCCGAACAAGACGAAGTCCAGCAGCTGTGTCTTCTTTGAAACAGGTTTTGCAGGATCGTAGGAGGTGGAGGACAAGGGAAAGGTACAACCCAAGAAAACCCAAATGCCTTCAGACCCCCATCAACAACCCAAGAAAACCTGAATGCCTTCAGACGCACAACAACCCAAGAAAACTTAAATGCCTTCAGACACACAACAACAACCCAAGAAAACCTAAATGCCTTCAGAACCCCGACAAAAACCCAAGAAAACATAAATGCTTTCAGACGCACAACAACAACCCAAGAAAACCTAAATGCCTTCAGACGTACAACAACAACCCAAGAAAACCTAAATGCCTTCAGACCCCCAACAACAACCCCAGAAAACCTAAATGCCTTCAGACGCACAACAACAACCTAAGAGAACCTAAATGCCTTCAGAAAAACAACAACAACTCAAGAGAACCTAAATGCCTACAGACGCACAACAACAACCCAAGAGAACCTAAATGCCTTCACACGCACAACAACAACCCAAGAGAACCTAAATGCCTTCAAACACACAACAACAACCCAAGAAAACCTAAATGCCTTCAGAACCCCAACAACAACCCAAGAAAACCTAAATGCCATCAGACGCACAACAACAACCCAAGAAAACCTAAATGTCTTCAGACGCACAACAACAACCCAAGAAAACCAAAATGCCTTAAGACCCTGTTATAACCCTTAGGGTTATTATAAGAGTTCTTATTATAATTGTTGTCAGTGATAAATGTAACTCAGTGCTAAAGGTCAGCGGAAACAAACACTCAAGAAAACTTAACAATATTTAATACTTAACAATAACAAAATTTAGATCAACCTTGTTAAAACTACAAATAACATTATTTAATAACAAGGAAGGACAAATAACGGTCCTTTGAATCACACTGGATTCCCTAAAACTAAGAAGCTAAGTCCTATCAAAGACAAGAGAAATATCCATTATGAACTTGGATCCAACAATTTGGCTGGCCAGAACAAAAAATTATCCTAATACTAATTCCAAGAAAGAAGGAAGACGGAGTAAATAAAACAAGAAAAACCATCATAAATCCTACCTATCAACACAAAACTAATGTACACAAAACCTTGTCTATAATAGACATACTGGAAGATATTATGCGGTCACGTCTTAAATATGACAATATATAAAAGATCAAATGATACCAAGGATGTATATAGTTCTCCTCACTTCAGTGGATGAATCAGAGGAGACACAAAACTAGGGCCGTCATTCACTTGTCATAACAGCTATCAGGGCAGGTCCCGAACGCCAGGGCATAATCATAAAGGGCAAGCAATCCCAAACGAAAATCAGACACTCTATGTCTTACCTGGCGTCAGCCTCCCTACTGGCCACCTCACGAGCTTGCAAGCTCCCAAAACCACAGCAGCTGATTGGAGACGTAAGTGCACCAATTCCCTGGGAAGTCCTCCTCGTCAGGGAAAGGCAGAACTGGCTCGAGTCGCAGGTGACAAGAGCACCTGCAGACAACAGATCAATGCAAGGATCAAAAGCGTAATCCAAAGAATCGTCCAAATAAGTTGCCAAACAATCGTCATCCAGAGTCCAAATCACTATGCTGCTCAAGGTATATTATCAGGGGAGTGCTCAAGCCCGAACTGAATTCTGTCCGAGCACCAACGTCCAGACATCAAGTCGCGTTCATAAACACTCGTATGTAAAAAAAAAACAATCGTTAAAACGATAGTTCGATAATATAAACAACCGGGGAGGAGGCGCCTAACCACACTGAGAATTGTTAAATTAAGCACTTTACACTTAAACACTTAAATTTCAAAGATAACATAAACAAATACAAAACAAAGGCTATTCTGCCACAAAATGATTCTTAAAAACTAGTAATTAAACCTAGAAAAACAAGGCTGATCTAGACTTTCTAATACCTTCCTCCCCAAAAACAAAACAAAAAATTCCAATAAATTTTTTTTTTTTTATACAAAACATGAAACCTGTAAAGAGAAAATGATTAACACATCACTCTTAAGACAAAGTAAAGTCTCAGGGTGAAACCTGAAATAAGAATTCTCATGAACAACACTACAACCAATGAATTTTAAAAACTGAATTGTCACAAAGAAAATTTACCAGCCTAAACAATAGAGAAAACATAAATGAAAAATAAACCATAAGGTCAAATTACCACAAAATATTAACCACCAGACACTTGACTGTCTCAAATTCAGCCAATAACATTGAGTTTACACATAACAGACACTACCACAGTATGACCGCCCACACTTTGGTCACTACAGGCTTTACTTTGGTTCAAAAGAAAACGGACAAATTATAAAATACCTCACTAAGAAAACCTAATGACTAACAAACCAAACTCCCAGCGAAAAACACACTCCTACTCATCCTTACATCTCTAAGAATAACGCAAACCAATTGAAGAGACGAGAAGGGCGAGGGGAAGAGGGCCAAGTCGTGATCGAATCTATATTCTCGAAAGGGCATCGGGAATTCGATTCTCCGATCCTTTAACGTGTTTAATCACAAGCGAGAATTCTTGCAATTGCAGAGCCCAACGTAAAATTCTCTGGTTGGCACCTTTCATGCGCTCGATGAAAACCAGTGGATTGTGATCTGTCCATACTTCTATGGGATAAGAAAAATTTGTTACATAAGGCTTAAAATGCACAAGAGTACGCACCAAGGCGAGGGCCTCCTTTTCAATGGTGGAATATTTTCTCTCGGCGGCCAGTAGCTTTCGGCTATAATACGATACAGGATGAACCTCTCCTATATCGTTCCTTTGAAAAAGGACACCCCCAATACCTATGTCACTGGCATCCACTGCAATAATAAAAGGTCTCTGGAAATTAGGAGAAGTCAATATTGGATTAGATACTAATACCATCTTAAGTTTAAGAAGTGCTTCCTCACACTGAGGAGACCACATAAACTTCTGCCCTTTCTCCAACAACTTGGTAAGTGGCTGAGCAATGTCCGAGAAATTTCGCACGAATCTGCGATAATAACCAGTCATGCCCAGCACTCGCCGAACTTCTCTGACATTGCACGGCCTCTTTAAATGCACGATAGCCTCAAGGTTGGCTTGTTTGGGTGCCACCTGACCCAAACCAACCTCGTGACCCAAATAACAAACTTTTGCCTTACCAAATTCACATTTTGCTAAATTAATAACCAAACCGGCAAATTTAAGGGCCTCAAATACCTTACGCAATCTCGCCATGTGCGTACTCCAATCATCACTATATACAACCAAGTCATCGATATAAATTTCAGTTCCCTTTAAACCACAAATAACCCTATTCATAAGCCTCTGGAAAGTACACGCGGCATTTTTCATCCCAAAGAGCATTACTTTACACTCGTAAAGCCCAAAGGGAGTTACAAATGCAGAGATCTCTCTTGCTCGATCAGACAGGGGAACCTGCCAATACCCTTTCAATAAATCCAATTTCGTAATGAACTTAGCAGCCCCTATGTGATCGAGACAGTCATCTATCCGAGGCAAAGGAAAAGAGTCATTCTTAGTATGTGTGTTAACCTTACGGTAGTCCACACACATACGGAACTTTCCGTCGGACTTCTTAACCAGGACTATCGGGGAGCTCCATGGACTAACGGAAGGTTGGATGAGATCGTGTTCCAGCATATATTTAATCTCCTTATCAACTATATCCCTCTTAATGGGATTCAGCCGATAAGGACTCTGTTTCACAGGAGAAGCATTACCCACGTCTACATCATGCTCAAGAAAATTAGTTCGACCTGGAGAATTCCGAAATAAATCTGGAAAAGAAGAAATTAAATTAATTAAATCCCTCCTTTGAGCAATCTCCAGATGCCCCAGCCCTTCCTTCAAAACTTCTAAATTTTGAATATTATCAAAAAGAGCATCAGAAGACACCTGACAAATCAAATCCTCCAAATCCTCTGAGGGTAAATCCATACTTTCAACCACAGGCTCATAAACAATAGCGAGAGGATCATGTCTATTATAAGTATAGAGTTTTAACCTATTTATATGGAATATTCTGCACTTCCGTTTGGTCCCAGGAGCCTCTATTTCATAATTCACCTCCGACAACTTCCTCAACACCTTCCAGGGTCCCTTATATCTTGGTTCAAGGAAATTGTCAGAGTCAGTACTTAAAACTAAAACTAATTCTCCGGGCTCAAACGACCGTGCTTTAGATTTCCTATCAAAATTTAATTTCATAGCAGCCTGAGAACTGGCCAAATTTTCTCTGGCAAATTTCCAGGCTCTAGATAATTTTTTTCTCAAGTCCTCCACAAAGTCTCCTACGTTTGCATTCCCACCTCGATCAGTCTCAAGCATCTCATGAAAAATCTCCAAAGGCCCACGTACTTTGTGTCCAAATACCAGTTCGAAAGGAGCTACACCAGTTGAAGAATTTGGATGATTTCTTAGAGCAAAGAGAGCAAAGGGAAGCCCTTTATCCCATTCCTCCCCTTGTTCATAACAATACTTTTTCAAAATAGATTTAAGGGTCTGATGGAACCTTTCCACCAGGCCCTGACTCTCCGGATGATATGGTACACTGGTCTTGTGCTGAATGGCCAGTTCTGCACATTTACCTTTAAATACCTTGCTAGTAAAATTTGTACCGCAGTCAGTTTGAATAGTACGAGGGAGACCATACCTGGAAAAAAATTCAATTAGTTTGTCAAATACAACCTTAGAGGTTATCCTTCTCATTGGGAAGGCCTCAGGGAATCGAGATGCTCTATCCATAATTGTCAAGAGATGGGTAAACCCAGACTTAGTTTTAGGCAAAGGCCCAACCACATCAATAACTAATTCCACAAAAGGCTCACCTATCGCAGGAATTGGATTTAAGGGAGCTTTAGGAATAATTTGGTTGGGTTTCCCCATCACTTGACAAACCTCACATTCATTAATAAATTGTTTCAGAGATGATTTTAATCCTGGCCACCAAAAACATTCTGCCAACTTTCGAAAAGTTTTACATACACCGAAGTGGCCAGAAAAAGAATCATCATGTGCAAGACTCAAGACAGACCTACGGAATTGAGATGGGACAACAATTTGTTCAATACGAGACGTCTTGCTCAGATTATCAGTTAAAGGACGACTAATCCGGTATAGTAAACCATTGATCACACAAAACCTGGGTTTAGTCAAATCTGCAGTGTCACCCAAATCAAAATTAAATTCCTTTTTCTGAGCTTCAATAAATGAAGACCTGTCCCAATCAGGTCTCAAAACATTGCTAACCACACTATTACCACTACTATCTACAGACCCGGGCCTCTCTATGTCTACTTCTAAACTACTTAAGATTAAATCTTCGTCATTATCAATTAAATTTGCAGCCTTTACTGCTGCCCGGGTTGTTACTGCAACAGGAGAGGCATGCACAGACAATATGGGGAACAACTCTTGTCCTTTTGTATTTAACATATCGTTACCCAAAATGCCGTCAATTCCAGGAATAGGGAGACACTCAACAACTGCTAATTCTGTCACTTTATCATAACCAGGGAAAGACAATCTGACCTCCACTAACGGAGCCGAAACAACGGTGTTCGGGAACCCTCCCAGAACAACAAAATTTCCTGTATAATCAACTAAATTTTTCAAAGATTCTTTCAAAACCAGAGACCGAGCTGACCCTGTGTCCCTCAAAAATTTCACACCAACAGTTTTAGAAGTAGATATTAATTTACCAGGCCAAATATATTTATCATAAAGTAGTCATGACTCCTTTCTGCTAGAAGACTGACTACTGCTACTACCACCATTACTAGTGTTAGCTACTGGACGGTTTTCAACTACGGGATCACTGATAACAGGTTTACCAGTAGATATTAGTGACACAGGATTATTATTATTCCTTTGGAGGTACCTTCTTCTGGCATAACACTGTGCCTGATAATGTCCCTGCTTGTTACACCAAAAACAAGTCCCCCTACCTCTATTATTCATATTACCTGGGCCAGAACCAAACCTATTATCTAAAGAAAAGACACGAGTGTCCTGTCCACTCAAGTCTTTTCCCTGGTTACTATCAGGCTTATGATTTTTATCTGGTGGGTTACCCTGTCCACGAGTATTCACAAAAGAGCCTGACCTCTGAAAATTAACTGGCCTAGCAGATTGGAAATTCACATCTTTATTTCCAAAACTACCAGACCCAGTTCGATGGGTCAATACAAACTCGTCAGCAATTTGGGCGGCATTACTTAAATTAAAAGCTTTTACCTCTTCTAGATAAATTTTCAATTCCTTACTACATGACCTTTTGAATTCTTCCAGAAGCATGAGTTCTCTCAAAGCGGAGAAAGAGACCACCTGGCGGCTTTTTAACCACTGATCAAATTGTTCCTCCTTAAGCCTAGCAAATTCCACATAAGTAAGGGAGGCTTGCTTCGTAAAATTTCTGAACTTAAGGCGGTAGGCCTCAGGAACCAAATCATATGCCTTGAGGACTAGAGCCTTAACCTTATGGTAATCACGGGCAATACCTTCTTCCAAGGCATTATACACTCTAATTGCCTTGCCCACCAACCTACATTGAATTAGTACAGTCCACATTTCTGGGGGCCAAGACAACCGAGTGGAAACACGTTCAAAAGCCTTGAAAAATTCTGGAACATTCAACTCTTCAAATACTGGCACCAATTTCAAGGCCGCACCTACATTAAACTTATCCTGTGAGTTGCCCCGAGGTGTACTAAAATGATTAGAGGTGCCCTGCAGCCTAGCAATTTCTAAATTGATATTGGCCATCTCCAATTCATGCCGCCTCGCCCTCTCATTCTCTTCAAATTCCAGTTTCATCAATTCTATCCGTTTACATATTAAATCAAATTCACCGTTCTCCTTGGACTCCACCAAAGGACAAACAGGAACCTGAGGATCTTTTGGCGCAGGGTTTACTACAGAATTGAATGGATTAGTGGAAACATTTAGTTTCAGAGGCAAGCTAGCCTGACCTTCATAAATAGTTCCTGTCCGGGGAGGATCCTCAAACAGAGTTAGACCTCCATTAACACTTATTCTGTCATCATCATTAATCATACTACCCTCACGCTCAGAGTCACTACTACCTGAAACTTCATACTCCCTAACCAAATGTTCAGCCTCAGCCAGACCTTGAGCAACTTTACTTTTAACAGCTACCAACAATTGATTTTTCGTATCCGCTGCCCTCAACGGAATACCCAACCACCGGGCACAACTTACTAAACAAGTCTTATTTAGTACTGGCAGATGCTTTATACAATCACTTGACCCTAAAAACTCTGCGGGGTCAAACACAAAACCCTCCATTGCACCAAAATTAGCAGGGGAGAAAGGTAATACTTTACAACTAAAGAAAATATTGTCAAATTAACAAAGTGCTGTTCCACAGACCAAAACACTGAGTACACCTGAGAACAATCCTGTCACGGTCGCCAATTTGTTATAACCCTTAGGGTTATTATAAGAGTTCTTATTATAATTGTTGTCAGTGATAAATGTAACTCAGTGCTAAAGGTCAGCGGAAACAAACACTCAAGAAAACTTAACAATATTTAATACTTAACAATAACAAAATTTAGATCAACCTTGTTAAAACTACAAATAACATTATTTAATAACAAGGAAGGACAAATAACGGTCCTTTGAATCACACTGGATTCCCTAAAACTAAGAAGCTAAGTCCTATCAAAGACAAGAGAAATATCCATTATGAACTTGGATCCAACAATTTGGCTGGCCAGAACAAAAAATTATCCTAATACTAATTCCAAGAAAGAAGGAAGACGGAGTAAATAAAACAAGAAAAACCATCATAAATCCTACCTATCAACACAAAACTAATGTACACAAAACCTTGTCTATAATAGACATACTGGAAGATATTATGCGGTCACGTCTTAAATATGACAATATATAAAAGATCAAATGATACCAAGGATGTATATAGTTCTCCTCACTTCAGTGGATGAATCAGAGGAGACACAAAACTAGGGCCGTCATTCACTTGTCATAACAGCTATCAGGGCAGGTCCCGAACGCCAGGGCATAATCATAAAGGGCAAGCAATCCCAAACGAAAATCAGACACTCTATGTCTTACCTGGCGTCAGCCTCCCTACTGGCCACCTCACGAGCTTGCAAGCTCCCAAAACCACAGCAGCTGATTGGAGACGTAAGTGCACCAATTCCCTGTGAAGCCCTCCTCGTCAGGGAAAGGCAGAACTGGCTCGAGTCGCAGGTGACAAGAGCACCTGCAGACAACAGATCAATGCAAGGATCAAAAGCGTAATCCAAAGAATCGTCCAAATAAGTTGCCAAACAATCGTCATCCAGAGTCCAAATCACTATGCTACTCAAGGTATATTATCAGGGGAGTGCTCAAGCCCGAACTGAATTCTGTCCGAGCACCAACGTCCAGACATCAAGTCGCGTTCATAAACACTCGTATGTAAAAAAAAAACAATCGTTAAAACGATAGTTCGATAATATAAACAACCGGGGAGGAGGCGCCTAACCACACTGAGAATTGTTAAATTAAGCACTTTACACTTAAACACTTAAATTTCAAAGATAACATAAACAAATACAAAACAAACGCTATTCTGCCACAAAATGATTCTTAAAAACTAGTAATTAAACCTAGAAAAACAAGGCTGATCTAGACTTTCTAATAGACCCCCAACAACAACCCAAGAAAACCTAAATGCCTTCAGACGCACAACAACAACCCAAGAAAACCTAAATGCCTTCAGATGCACAACGACAACCCCAGAAAACCTAAATGCCTTCAGATGCACAACAACAACCCCTGAAAACCTAAATGCCTTCAGACGCACAACGACAACCCAAGAAAACCCTAAATGCCTTCAGAACCCCAACAAAAACCCAAGAAAACCTAAATGCCTTCAGACGCACAACAACCCAAGAGAATCTAAATGCCTTCAAACACACAACAACAACCCAAGAAAACCTAAATGCCTTCAGAACCCCAACAAAAACCCAAGAAAACCTAAATGCCTTCAGACGCACAACAACAACATAAGAAAACCTAAATGCCTTCAGATGCAAAACAACAACCCAAGAAACCCTAAATGCCTTCAGATCCCAAACAACAACCCCAGAAAACCTAAATGTCTTCAGACGCACAACAACAACCCAAGAAAACCCTAAATGCCTTCAGAACCCCTACAAAAACCCCAAAAAACCTAAATGCCTTCAGACGCACAACAACCCAAGAGAATCTAAATGCCTTCAAACACACAACAACAACCCAAGAAAACCTAAATGCCTTCAAACGCACAACAACAACAACCCAGGAAAACCTAAATGCCTTCAGATGCACAACAACAACCCAAGAAAACCTAAATGCCTTCAGATCCCCAACAAAAACCCCAGAAAACCTAAATGCCTTCAAACGCACAACAACAACCCAAGAAAACCTAAATGCCTTCAGAACCCCAACAAAAACCCAAGAAAACCTAAATGCCTTCAGACACCCAGCAAAAAAAAACAAAAAAACCTAAATGCCTTCAGACACCCAACAAAAACCCAAGAAAACCTAAAT
>NC_090754.1:18765355-18775355 GCF_036898095.1 Palaemon carinicauda
CAGAAGCAGGAATATAATTCCAAAACTTGGCAAAAGAGGAAAAGGATCAGTTATCGAGTCACGGGAAAAGAGATCTTCACTGAGCAAACGATGAGAATTGGTGACTTGACGGGTGCTGGAAAGCTTTCCACTAGGCGTGACAGCTTCTTTCAGCTAAATGTATTGTTGCGGCCTATTGGAAACATATCTGTATAGCAATATGTTAGACGAGAGTTCGAGCCCCACGTAAGCCCATTAGTTTCTAGTTCCCTCTTGGTAAGGGTAGAAGAGACTCTTTAGCCAAGGCAAGCAGCCCTTCTTGGAAAAGGGCACTCCAAAATCAAACCATTGGTCTCTAGTCTCGGGGTAGTGCCATAGCCTCTATACCATGGCCTTCCACTGTCTTGTGTTAGAGTTCTCTTGCTTGAGGGTACACACAGGCACACTAATCTATCTGTTTCCTTATTGCCTTTTCTCACAGGGGTATTTTTCTCTGTTGGAGCCCTTGGGCTCA
Source organism: Palaemon carinicauda (assembly GCF_036898095.1). Lineage (NCBI taxonomy): Eukaryota > Metazoa > Arthropoda > Malacostraca > Decapoda > Palaemonidae > Palaemon > Palaemon carinicauda. The sequence goes on from NC_090754.1 coordinate 18,765,849, forward strand.
TAGCATGCTGCTTCTCCACTATGGTTGTAACTTAGCTGCTAATATAATAGTGTGTGAAACCTCACCGTCATTGTGAGCTAAGGATGGCGATAATGGGGTTTGCCTGCTGAGTCATTACTAGCCATTGCCTGGGCCTTCCTGGTTCTAGCTTGGGTGGAAAGGGGTCTTGGTCGATATTCATGTATAGGGTTGATCTTTAGGACATTGCCTCTGCCATTCATGGGCGGCCTTTAGAACTTTAATGGTATTTTGTACTATTTTTGTAGAAAAGAGACATCAATGGCTCCCATTGGCATACCGTAATATGAATAATCGACTGCTTGTTTCATAAAAAGTCGCGTCAACCCCAACAGGTAAGTTTAAAGGCAAATTGCTGAATTTCAGTAAAAGAAAAGAAAATAAAAATTCCTATTCTTCAGTGGAATGGGATCTGAATAATTGATTACTTGATTAATAAAATCTATCATCACAACTAAAAAATAAGTCCATTGTCAAAGGGAAAAGGGAAAAAAAGAAACACAAAATTATTCTCGATTCTGTTAAAACAAACTTCGAAGTGTTTTCCCCCTTGTGTGGTGTAGCATCAGCCACTGATAGCAATTCCATTTAATCCAGTGTTGCCTCTTATTCTCCCCTTTCACTTAATGACACTATAATATTCCTCCCAGTGACTAATTAGCATTTAATTATACTCAAGGCGTTTCATAATAATTACGTTGTCTGTGAAATCAAACGGGGTCTTAATTCCATGATAGAAATGGCCTTTAAAAGCATGAGAATTTTCCTGATGTCAGCTTTCTTTGGAGGTATTTATGCATTATAGGAAAACATTTTCGTCTGTGAAAACATGTGTTCGTAGCCAGCAACACACACATGTTTCTTCAGAGGGGAGACAATACAATGTGACTGGAATATGTGGTAGCAGTATTAGTTTTAGTATGAATAAAATCAATTAACAATAATTTAGAGTACACATGCGTACGTGTACATACACACACACACACACACATATATATATATATATATATATATATATATATATATGCATATACATGTATACACAGTATATATATATATATATATATATATATATATATATATATATATATATATATATATATATATATATATATACACGCATGCGTATGTGTACATAGACACACATACAATATATACACACACACATATATATATAAATAACGGATTTTGAGCGAAGCGAAAAATCTACTTTTGGGTGAGATAGCCATGACGTCCTGATGGAAGGTTCCTTTTTGGTAGCTTCCTTGGGTATATTAACTACTAAGATATTCCCAGAGAATTTAACCACAGGTTATCACAGAATTCTTACTTCTGGAGCGAGTATCCTAAAGGTTTCCCTTTAAGACATCGTATATCAACAGGGGACGCATGTATTAACACGCCACATAGCTATCTGCACACCATATAGAGTTAACACTGCGATATGGAGGGGCGGAGAATAACTGGGGAGCCGTTCCACAGCTACACTCGTCCGTGGCTACTTTTGGTACTCGAAACGTAAACAAACGGGCGCCATTGCTAAATGACGTCACGTCCGTCCTCATCCTGATGCCAGCTGCTTGCCAATCTCCATGATACAGCAGGACAGGGCGGGGCCTGAAAGGCTTCACTAGAATAGCAGGGAGGGTCCATCAGGACGTCATGGCTATCTCACCCAAAAATAGATGTTTCGCTTCGCTCAAAATCCGTTTTTTGGGCTCAAGCCATGACGTCCTGATGGAAGAGTACCAGAGAATCAATGTATCGTGGTAGATTTCCCCTTATATAGTAAGTGCCAAGGGCTTTGAATAAAAGTAAGCATTGTGACCTCGATAGAGGTTCCGTGGGGATGCAACTTCCTGCCCCCCCTGGCAGAGAAGTCCCAACGGTCCATGCCGAAGATCAAAGTGGTCATCGAAGGGCTACTCACCTTGCGGAGAGTACGTGAAGAACTCGGAGACAAGACAGAATGGTCGATATTCGTGTAGGAACATTCTCAATAACAGATAAGTGGTGGTTAGGCACTATATTTCATAGCTAGAGAACGGTCTGGTCTCGAAGATATGGCGCAAGTAAGTATTCAATTAGGAATATTACACAGCATAGGTGAGTATATAATACGGATAGAACCTATTATTCTTCTTTATTTCAAAAGAAAGGGGATAATGAAACTATGACAACCATGTATTTCATAGTATGAGTAGGAGCGGAGAGAGACGCACAAGTAATAAAATAGAAATTTTATTTCACAATTGCAGTATATAGTGATAATAAATGCAATAAAGGATGTAAAGTTAATTTACAAATAAATTATAATGTACATAGTAATGAGAAGACTTCGCTCTTGAATCTGAAAGAAAATTTCAAATTATTAGAAAGCACAAGTTCCATAGGAACGTCAGTCTTTAATAAGGAAAAAACATATGCTCTAGGCATGTGGCACTCATGTGACGAATATGACATTTCACCTTGTAAAGAACAGTCTATGAAAAACACCAAGTGTCCATGAAATTACTACGTATCACACGAGGGTCAACGTAGGCACCCGAAGAGTTAAAGTCCCAAGTAACTCACTGTTCTATGCAGAGTTAACTGCAGGTTTCATAACACTACCTGCGGCTACCACGAAATGTTTGACTTCATGCACTTGCTTCGCGTAATGCTTGAAGAAAACACGCGAAGATTTCCATCCTGTGAAGCTCTTGAGGCTTTTGAAATCCATGCTCTGGAAAAAATTCAGAGACGACGCGACTTTTCTAGGATCGTGACCTGCGGGTGTACTATCAGGATCCGCTCTGCGAATAAAGTAGGTGATTTTTGCTCTTAGTTGTTTCAGTGACAGGTCGCTACCCGATTTTTCTCCTTTGAAGAGTTGGCCTCCACCAAAGTCAGAAGTTCTACGAAGATAGACCTTGAGGCTCTCTACCGGACATAGAGAGGCATCTTCTTTCAGGAGGCAGATTCTCCAAGGGCCCCATCTCTTGGTGGGTAGTTCATTTTTCGCGAGAAACGTCGGATCAGGGAAGAGGGTAAGGTCTCCTGAGTCTGTAAACAGGATGTGACCCTCGTCTCTTGAAAATGCCACTATTTCGCTGACTCGGGCTCCTGAGGCAAGAGCAAAAAGAAATATCACTTTTTGAGTCAGATCCTTGAGAGGGCACGAATCGTTGTCCAAGTTGGAGGCAAAATGGAGCACCTTGTCCAGGGACCAGGAGATAGGTTTTGGCGGAGGTGCTGGGCGTAGACGAGCGCATGTCTTCGGCAGTTTATTGAAGATGTCGCTGGACAAATCAATCTGGAAGGCGTACAGTAGTGGTTTAGTCAAGGCCGATTTGCAGGTAGAAATCGTGTTGGCTGCTAAGCCCTGTCCATGAAGGTGAATGAAGAAGGACATGCAAAAATCGATAGTGATTTCCGTAGGATTTTTTGCCTTGATGAATGAGACCCACTTTCTCCAGGATGATTCATATTGCCGTCGTGTGGATTCGGTCTTGTATTCCTTGAGGAAGTCTAGACTTTTCTTTGAGATCCCAAACCTTTTCTTCGTGGCTAAGGAGAGAAAATCATGAGATGAAGGTCCCTGACTTTCGATGATGAAGCGAAGACAGTCGACTTCTGTACTTGCTGGGAGAGAACTGGGCCCGGGAGAGGGATCAGCGTGGGCTGCAGCTCCAGGACCAGGGGGGTACCAATTGCTCCGGGGCCACTTGGGAGCCACTAGGGCCGCTGTCCCTTTGAAGGTTCTCAGCTTGGAGAGGACTTTCAGCAGAAGGTTGGTGGGAAGGAACAGGTAGATCCTGGACCATCTGTTCCATTTCAGTGACAAGGCGTCCACTGCTTCTGCCTTGGGGTCCTCGTACGGGGCCACATAACGAGGAAGTTGATTGTTGTCGCTCGTTGCGAAGAGATCGATCTGAAGTTCCGGGACTTGGTGAGAGATGAAGGAGAACGATCTTGCGTCTAGAGACCATTCCGACTCTATCGGGCTTGTCCGAGATAGAGCGTCCGCCGTCATGTTGCGGAATCCTTGTAGGTGAACTGCAGACAGGTGCCATTTCTTCTTCTATGCCAGGCGGAAGATTGGGAGAAGCACCTGATTTATCTGGGGTGATCTTGAGCCCTGACGATTGAGACATCGGACTACCACCGAGTTGTCCAGGGTCAGACGAATGTGGATCGAGGGAGGCGGAGAGAGTTTCTTCAGCGTGAGAAGGACCGCCATGACCTCCAAGATGTTGATGTGAAACGTCTTGAATAGGGGAGACCATGTCCCTTGAGCCTGTTGTTGGTGGGAGTGACCTCCCCAACCCTCCAGCGAGGCGTCCGTGTGGATGTTGAGAGATGGAGGTGGATGTTGAAGAGGAATGGACCTTTTCAGGACCTTTGCTTTCGACTACGGCTTTAAGAGTATCCGAAGTCTGTTTGGGAGCTGTCTCTTGAGGTCTCTTCGAGCGATGGATGCGGAACGTCTCCAGACTCCCGCGGCATCCTTTAGCTGTGCACGCAGCACTGGGTTTGTCACTGAGGCGAACTGTAGAGAGCCTAGAACTCGTTCCTGCTGACGTCTTGAGATCCGCTTGGATTTCAGCAGTTTTTTGACAGACCCTGCTATTTCTTTCCTTTTCTTCTGGGGAATGGAAAGGCAGTGTGACTGAAGATTCCACTGGATTCCTAACCATTGGAACTTCTGAGCTGGAGAGAGGCGAGATTTCTTTGTGTTTATCTTGAATCCCAGGTGTTCTAGAAACTGGGTGACTTTGTTGCAGGATCTTAGACAATCTTCGGGCGATGTCGCCCAGACCAGCCAGTTGTCGAGGTAGGCCATCACCTGGACGCCGCGGAGGCGGAGCTGTTGAACGATGGCGTCTGCCAGCTTTGTGAAGATCCGTGGGGCCACGTTGAGCCCGAAGGGCATGGCCCTGAAAGCGTAGCTTTTCCTTTGGAATCGAAATCGTAGGTAGGAGGAAGCGTGGTGGTTCATTGGAACGTGCCAGTAGGCATCCGCCAGGTCTATCGAGACCGTGTAGGAACCTTGAAGTAGAAGGGTCCTTATCTGTTGGAGAGTCAGCATCTTGAACTTGTTCGCTATGAACTTGTTGAGGGGGGATAAGTCTAGAATGACTCTGAGTTTGTCGGAGTCCTTCTTGGGGACGCAAAACAGTCTCCCTTGGAACCTGGTGGACTTTACCCTCCTTATCACCTTCTTGTTCAAGAGTTCTAGGACATATTCTTCCAGGAGGGGGGTTGACTGTTGGAAGAATTGCTGGAAGGTTGGGGGTGGTTGAGTCCAGCTCCAGCCTAGACCCTTCTTGACGATGCTGTGTGCCCAGGGATCGAAGGTCCAACGATCCTGGAATTGGCGGAGTCTTCCTCCCACCGGAAGCACTTCATTGCTTCTGGCTTCCTGAGGGCTTACTACCTCGGCCGCTAGCTCCCTTTCCTCCTCTGCCTCTGGAGGGACGGCGAGATGCATCTCTGCCTGCACCTCTGTTTGAACCTCTACCTTTGGGACGAAAGGTAGTTGACTGCTGCTCAAATGCAGGGGTGAAGACCGGCGACTGTGACAAGACCGGTTGGGTGACCAATTGAAAGGTCTGTTGTGGCTGAGCTGCCACTTGGGGAGTAGCGGATCCCGGAAACTGCCGTCTCTGTTGACGTTGCTGGGGTTTCGGCTTTGTGGGTTTCCTCTAAGGTTGAGGGCCGTCGTCCTGAGAGGATTTCCTTTTCTTCGACATGCCCCATTTATGGAGAAGGTTCCTGTTCTCTGTGGCGGCCTTGTCGGTGATCTCTTTCACTAGCGAGGAGGGAAAGAGGTGTTTACACCAGATGTTGGAGGAAATCAGCCTCCGGGGTTCGTGTCTCACTGTAGCACTTGACAACACGAATTCACGATAGGCTCTACGAGCCTTCGTGAAGCTGTACAGATCCTTTACTACAGTCGCCAGGTGTGTCTTGGCGAGCATGTAGTAGTCAGGGACCCTAGTGTCGCCGGCCATGACTTCGAGCTGTACTTGGAGGGACATAGATGCGGCGAGCCTTTCCTTCGTATCATGTTCCCGACGAAGGAGATGATCGTTAAGTTTCGGGAGGCCTTCGTTAAACTGACGACCAGCGACGTCAGGCTCTAGTTTCCCCACTACAAAGGTTGACTGGACGTCTTTCCAGTGTCTAACATCAGGGGGAGTGGTCAGGGAGAAGGGTCTCCACTCCTCCAGTGCAGGGGAAGGTTTCCTTTCTTCCACTGCCTTATGAATTGCAGTGAAGGCCTTTTCCAGAAAGGGGAAGGTCGCATCGTCTGGTGCGACGTAAGTCGGGTGCTTTTTGCTAAGCGCCAGTAGTTTAGAGCAGGTGAAGCCCCTAATTTTCACCGTGTTGGCTAACATAGCCTGGGCCTTCGGGAAATCGAACACGATAACTTCCTTTGGTTCGGTCTCTTCTTTAGAGGTAGGTTCAGACCTAAGTCGAATGTAACAGTCCGGGTAAGCCTCAAAGTTTGGGAAAAATTCCACTTCTTCCAGCGCGATCGAGCCGACATTTTCACTAAAAAAGATCTTGCCCGTGGTGATCGGCATGTGCTCGGCATACCTCCATGGGTTAGTATCCGAGCATGCAGGGAGGTCCTCAACCGAAATCCTTTTCGGTTGCTTCGAACTTCCCATGTTGGACCTGAAGAACTCATGCGTCTCGCGGAGTTTCTTATCCATGAGAGCTTCAAGCATCTTGAAGATCTCCTGGGTGTTGGATGGGGTAGGATCCGGGGTAGTGGATGTAGAAGGGAGTGATACATCCGTCAGTGTAGGAGTTGGTGTAGGGGTGGATGTTGGAGCGACCTCCTGCTCCGACTCAGGGTATTCCACCTGATCTTCCTCATAGTCTAGTTCATCGCCCATGAGGTTCCTCTCCGTGTTCTCCGACACTTCCGCCATACGCTCCACGTTGTCGGAGTCTAAACGGCACTCATGCATGGACTGAGCCATGACCACATCCAGTTCCACTACTATTTGGACGGTGGGTATCTGATCTTTAGGGACCACTGAGTCTGGTGATGCCTTCGGGAAAAGTAAGGCCCTCAAATCTTCAGTGGCGAGATACGGTCCGGTGGCGTTCTTCTGGAAGCCACGCACCCACTTGCATAGCTTCTCTCGAGCAGTGTCCCTTACCTCCGCTGAAGGAGGATCGTCAAACGCTTCGACCAGACGATTCTTGCAGACTGTACAGTGCTGCGGGTCCCAGAATTTCAGAATTTCAGTTCGCCTTTCCTATTGGCGCAGGGGGCGTGGGTCCGACACGCCGTGTGCCCGTAGAAGTGCGGGCGCTTCACTCCACAGAAGTTGTGGTCACATTTGATGTACTCCTCCTGTAAAAGAAAGAGAACATGAGTATACGGAAGTCATAAGAGTGACTTACATTACTCTAAAGTTAAATTTTAAGTAGTTAAATTTTAACTTAAAATTAATTAATTTATAAAATTGTAATGTTAGAGAGTGGAGTGGGAAAGGAAGTAGATAGACACATACTTGTGCATCCCGCCCAGCTGGTTACCGTAACCTTATCAGTAGGCAATTTCGTTTGTGACCGAGGACACAAAGCGGAAATCTTTATGGACCGCCAAAGAAGGCAGAAGATAATTCTAGCAGAGATTGCCTGCGATGTATATCAAGGACTGAGACCACTCAGACCTTTATAGTAAAAAGAGGGGGGTAGTAGAAGACCCCATATGAGATCGGGCTCCGGCAACCAGCTGCGCTAAGACACACACAGTATGCTGGGAAATTGTGATTTGCAAGAAGACAGCACGGCCGTTAATAGAACGGTAAGACAATACCTATCCATAGAGAAGCCAAGCTATCTGGTTGCAGTGCAGGGCTATCAGCATGTAGTTGATAGCTGGAAGAAGGGGTGCAAGTCCCTTGGTGCCCCTAGAGGGCGCCGGCAGACCAGCGGCACGCTAGAGGCCGCTCCAGCAGGGTTTATGGCATTAGGGAAGACATATAGAGAATTCAGGTATAATGCCAGCTTGGCGGCCGCCGGCTTGGTGACTAGTTCATAAGATAAGGTAGGAAGGTATGGTATACCCAGACCGCCGGCAATCAATGCCGTCACGCCGGAGGCCGGCCCGAAGGACGGACAACCGAAGCTAGGTAGTGTAAGGGTGGGCCATCGGCTATACACCGACGGAAGGCGGCAGCCCTCCGGCACGCGGGGGGCTGTCGACTAGGGGAGGGAGGGTATCTCAGGAATGTGTCACCAAGAGAGGGGCGGTATCGCCGGCAGTAGAGGTGGCAAGGGACCGGCACCAGGATAGGAAGAGAAACAGAAGGAGGGATTGGAGGGGTAAGAACACGAACCCCTCTAGCATCCCACCTGAGTGAGTGTACCCATGATAGGAGTGGGTCCTATCACCCAATGGCAGGGGGCCGGCAGTCGGCGGGGTGCCAGAGTAACCCAAGGGAGGGTTAGGGTACACCCAAGAGAGGGGGAACCCCTGCGGACAAATCGCTTCCAGTGACTAACCCCATAGGACGCTATGAAGGGTATGTGTACCAGAGCGGCCTGCCAACAGGAGTTCAAGATAGCCCTATCACTCCACCCTAAGGAGGAGTTGTAGGACTAGGGACAGATGTGTATAGGCTAGCCTATGTATAGGCTAGACCATACCAAGGGATAGGTGGGGAGGGAGAAGAAGAGGGGTCTTCCATAGGGGAGGCTCTGTACAAAAACGGCCACCAAGGAAGGGAGGACGCTCCCTAGCCTAGGGTAGGTAACCTGAATGAGAACGGTGCATGGGTACCGTTTCAAACTAAATAGTACAAAACTAGCCGCCCCCCCCCCCCCCCCCGAGGCCTAACCTAGATAAGGGATGTTAAACCCCAAGCTAGGTAGGCTGAACGATACATCGCAAGTTGCATGGAAGGTTAAGTAACCTAACCACAGCAACTGAGGAAGGACAGGCCGTTCCTCTTTCTCGGACGCAACCCTAAGGGGGATCATTCCCTTAGGGAGGACAGAGAAGCGATAAATACTCTGATACGGACTTGATCCCCCTACATGGCAGGGGGAGCATGGCCACACAGAGGGAATGTCCAAAGGCAGGGGGTGAAGGGAGCATATAGGGGTCCTATATTTAGGTTAGGTTAGAAAGGCACACTATCAAACCGATCCCCTATATGGTCCCTGAAGGCGAAAAACACTTGCATCACAGTAAACAGTATAATAAATAATGCCACTATCTTCATAACTTAACCTAGGATCACTGGAATATATCATGCATGAACACTGGTGCTAGGCAATCTGGCCTAGGGGCTAAGCTAGCAATCTGGTATGGGGTCAGGCAATGACCAAATAAAAGAGCGTCAAAACACGATATATGAAGTTCCTAGCTATGAAGACTAAATAACTAACAGTATCAATTAGTTAATAGGCCGGAATAAGCTGTTCAGACTAGCTAAATAAGACATGCAAGGGAACAGCGTCGCCATAAAATGGCGT
>NC_090754.1:18777855-18825355 GCF_036898095.1 Palaemon carinicauda
TATATATATATTCATTTGGAGTCCTATCGCATGAAGTTCCAGAGAACAGTGGAGTACATCAAGGGAATGTGTTGTCAACTATGTTGCTTATCTTCAACATGGATTTTGTAATGCATAGAACAGTTGGGGATGGTGGAGAAGGATTGGACTGGATTGTTATCAGGAAATTAGCTGACCTAGAGTATGCTGATGACGCTGTCCTTAGCAGAACACAAAAGGACTTGCAAAACCTGCTTACCAGAATGCATGAAATATCATATGAGGTTGGGCTCAGGATAAACTGAAGAAAGACAGATATTATGAAATCTGAATATGCAATGGAAGATGAAATATCATTGGAAGGAGAATCATTTAAATTTTTAGGAACTATGATTTCGCTAATACAGGATATTTACAGCAGAATTGGAGTTCAATGAAAGATTGAAAAAAAAAAACCAATAAGGCAATGGCTAGGTTAAGTAAAATTTGGAAATCAAATCGCCTGAAATTACATATAAAAATCAGGCAATATATCCGTTTAATGAGATTGGTGTTACTGTATGGACACGAGTCGTGGTAAGGCAATGAAACAATATCCAACAGATTTTGTAGATTTGAGAACAAAGCCCTCAGAAGAATATTGGGAGTTAAATGGTAGGATAGGATTATAAATGAAACTATAAGAAAGATTACTCCAGTGCCTTGGGCTTCACTAGGTACTAGAAGAGTTGGAAGACCCAGGCATACATGGTTGAGGACTATGAAGCGTGAAGTGGATGATGATGAATGGAGATGTATTGCATTAAAAACTCAAGATAGAGACGACTGGCGAAATCTATCCGAGGCCCTTTGGGTCAATAGGCGTAAGAGGAGATGATGATGATGATCATAAAGTGTAGAAATACCTAAAAGAAGTTAATAATAGCATCGGGTAAGAGTGTTTTGTGATGGTTTAGTCATATGTAAATAATGGAGGGCAATAAAGTTGGTGAAAATAGTGAAGGAAGAAAAGGAAAAAATAGTTTGAACTTGGATACATGAAGTTGAAAAGGAATTGTAAAGGAGGGCTCTTAATAGCCTTGATGCCTGAGAGATTGAGGTAAGTGGCGGACTGTGGTTCGATGTGCTGCTGTTAAGACTTAATTGTAGGTGCAAGTAGTGGCTTTTGAGATTTTTTTTTCTTTCAAAAGGAACTTTTCCCTGATTCAGCAATTCGTTTAAGGATGTGGCAGTGACTAAGGTGTCACTTTCTCCACGAAACCAACCTTGCTACAGATAACAAGTAATGGTTGATTAAGTATATAGAGGGTTATAAACATTGAGTTATAAACATTGTTCATCATTTATTCTTAATATGTTTTATGTTCATTTGAGTTATATACATTGTTCATCATTTATTCTAAATATGTTTTATGTTCATTTCAGATTGACCGTGGTCATTGTTCAATAATAAAGACATTTGAATAAATGGACCAAGCTCTTATTTATGACCACGGTCAATCTATTAAACACTTCAATAACTTCACAGTTCGCCGCTTGTTTTATCGGAATTTTACATCCCTGGATGGAAAAATTTTTACAGAGGAAAGAAAACGACATTCAAGGATTCCCAACCTCGATGTTAAGGAGTCAATGTCAACAACTCAGGAGTCAGGTTAACAAGTATTGTGAATGACTAAATCCTAAGAACTAATCAAAATGCCAGCAGTAGGATGTCCAATACCAGGCTGTGATTACGTCACGGATGACCTTGAGGCCGCCATCGTAGCTGCACTCATAACTGCTCACTGCACCACACGTGCTCCTGGACAAGCTGCCAAAGTAGAAAAAGTTAAAAGACCCATAATATCGACAGCGGGAATAAGTGAAGAATGGGCATATTTTCAATCACGATGGTCTGACTATGTAGACGCAACCAAAATTGAGGGCCGTGATCGCGTGGTACAGCTTCTAGAATGCTGCGAAGAACAACTTCGAAAAGACTTAACAGGATCAGCTGGTGGCAGTCTTACTAACAAGACTGAAGTAGAAGTGAAGGGAGCAATAAAAAAACTGGCAGTTCGAGAGGAAAACACCATGGTAGCTCGAGTGACTCTACACAACATGCGTCAAGACCGTGATGAGTCTGTACGACGTTTCTGTGCACGACTTATAGGACAGGCTAGTGTTTGCAAATTCCTGATAAAATGTCCAGGATGCAACGTTGATGTAAATTATACTGACATGATAGTTAGAGACGTATTAGCACGCGGCATATGTGACCCTGAAATTCAATTAGATCTACTTGGTGATAAGAATCAGGACATGTCATTAGAAGAAGTTGCACAGTTTGTCGAAGCTAAAGAATCTGGTAAACGATCTGCCTCCCGACTATTAGACTCTCATGAGGTCCAAGCAGCAGCCAGTAGTTCATACCGAAAGGCAAAACAAACCGCTGTCAAAGATAAAAACGAAGTCTGCTCATACTGTGGCAAGAAAGGACATGGTAAAAACACTCCTGCATGTGCAAGAAAATCAGAATGTCTTGCTTACGGTCATAGATGCGAACACTGCAACCGAGAAAATCACTTCGAGAGTGTTTGCCGTAGTAAGGGCAAACCAAAAGTGAAACCCAGTGCTCACAATGCCAATGACTACGAGAATGCGGTGTTCAACACTTTGTGCAGCGTATCATCAATCTCTAAACGACACACTGACAAGACATTGGGTTTGGACCACCATCTGTATGATAACTTATCTGATACTTGGATAAAGAGACCTTCCAAATCTCAACCTTTCATAAATCTGACAATCAGAACATCACCTGAGGATTACGAAGCCTTTGGTTTCTACCTTCAAGCTGGTACACATGCTGTTCGTATATCTGCAATGGCAGACACTGGATGCCAAAGCTGTCTCACAGGTATCAAGGTCATCCACAAACTTGGCCTCAAGCAAAGTGACCTCATTCCTGTAACTATGAAAATACACGCTGCAAATAACAGAGGCATTAAAATTCTCGGCGCTACAATCCTTTGTAACTCAGGAACAGATGAGCAGGGGAACCTTGTTGAGACAAGATAAATGACATATGTCACCGACAACTCGGATAAGCTCTTCGTCAGTAGGGAAGCCTGCATTGCCCTTGGCATGATATCGGATAGTTTTCCGACTATTGGTGAAATCTATGACACACAATCGGAAACTCCGGATGCTACCAACAATGAAGTAGGAAGCGTTTGTGGACTAGCCAATCAATGTGACTGCCCAAAACGTCAACTTCCACCTCCGCCGCCTACAGAATTACCGTTCAGTGCAACCGAGTCCAACCGGTCTAAACTAAAGGACTACCTTTTGGAGTACAACGAATCAAGTACATTCAACGTATGTGACCACCAACCGTTACCACTAATGGATGGACCCCCAATGAAGTTGATGATCGATCCGAATGCTGAACCTGTTGCTCGTCACACACCAGTGCCAGTGCCGTTACACTGGCAAGAGGAAGTTGAAGTTGGACTTGTCCAGGACGTCCACCTTGGTGTCCTTGAATCTGTCCCAATCGGAGAACCAGTAACTTGGTGCCATCGGATAGTTGTATGTGCTAAGAAAAATGGCACACCTCGACGAACAGTTGATTTTCAGCCTCTCAATGTGCAAGCTAAGAGAGAAACGCATCATACACCTTCTCCATTTCACCAAGCAAGGTCAGTACCACAAGGAAAAAATAAAACCGTCTTTGATGCCTGGAACGGATACCACAGTGTACCGATTCAGGAATCTGACCGTCACTTAACTACGTTTATCACTCCTTGGGGACGCTATCATTATAAAACAGCCCCTCAAGGGTATATTGCTTCTGGCGACGGATATACTCGACGGTATGATGAAATAGTTGCCGAGATACCAAACAAAACTAAATGAGTCGACGATGTTCTTCTTTGGTCTGACTCAATAGAGGAGAGTTTTTTCCAAGCTGTACAATGGCTCGACATATGTGGAAGACACGGCATAACACCCAACCCTGACAAATTTCGTTTCGCAGAAGACACAGCTGAATTCGCTGGATTCGAAATAACCCCAGACACAGTTCGCCCATGTGCAAGATATTTTAGTGCAGTTATGGACTTTCCAACCCCAAGAAATATCACCAATGTCAGATCTTGGTTTGGTTTAGTAAACCAAGTATCGTATGCTTTCAGCATGACGGACAAAATACTACCATTCAGACAGTTATTGAAACCAGGAACATCATTCACCTGGAATGACAATATTAATGCACTCTTTGAGGAGTCTAAAACTGCCATTATCAACGAAATTGAAGAAGGCGTGCGAATCTTTGACAAGACAAAACCTACCTGTCTCGCCACCGATTGGTCAAAATCAGGAATTGGATTCTGGCTGTTCCAGAAACATTGCGACTGTCCAGACAACCGACCATTTTGTTTTCGCACTGGTGGGAAGATCACACTTGTCGGAAGTAGGTTCACACATGCAGCTGAGTCTCGATATGCACCAGTTGAAGGTGAAGCGTTGGCAGTCGTCGATGCTCTTGATAAGGCAAGATACTTTGTTCTTGGCTGTGAAGATCTTGTGGTTGCAGTTGACCATAAACCCCTGTTGAAAATATTTGGTGACAGATCATTGGAGGACATATCAAATTCACGTCTCAGAAACTTGAAGGAAAAGTCCTTCCGCTATCGATTTCGCATGATTCATATCCCAGGGGTCAAGCATCTCGCTGCAGATGGAGTATCGCGCCACCCAACTGGAAAATCTGAAAAGCTATCGCTTCAAGATGACATTGCATCAGTTGACAGTGTACCTTCCGTGAGAAATGTTCCCCTACATAAATTGCCATCAGCATATTCTGTTTCCACTGACAATGATATTGCTACTTGTATCACCGCATCAGCAGTATGCTCACTTGACTCACTTAACGTGAGAGCAGTCACCTGGGACAGAGTTCGCACTGCCACAAGTAGTGACGATAACATGCATGAACTGCTCAGCCTTATAGAATGCGGAGTACCAGAGTCTCGCCAAGAATTTCCTGTACATCTTCGAGAGTATTTTCAATTCCGCGAGCATCTCTACACTGTTGATGGTGTGATACTATACAAGGAGCGTATAGTTATTCCTCCAGCCCTTCGTCAGGAAATTCTCACATCTCTTCATTCAGCACATCAAGGAATTACCTCTATGGTATCGCGAGCAGAGTCATCTGTGTTTTGGCCAGGGATAACACCCGCTATAACAGCACTTTGAGCTGGATGCAACCACTGCAATCGCATCGCGCCTTCGTATCCTAGTGCTCCGCCTACACCCCTTATATCTCCAGACTACCCATTCCAATGTGTTTGTGCAGATTACTTTCACTACCGAGGAGTTGGATATTTAGTTATAGTTGATCGATACTCGAATTTGCCCATAGTTGAACGATCTTCGAACAGTGCAGAGGGTCTTATAACTTCACTACGCCGAACATTTGTGACATTTGGGATTCCGGATGAATTGACATCTGATGGTGGACCTGAATTTACAGCGACGGCAACTAGGCAGTTTTTAAAGGACTGGGGAGTTCATCACTGCCTTTCCTCTGTGGCCTTCCCACATAGTAATTGCAGAGCCGAAATAGGCGTCAAAACTGTCAAGCGTCTTATAGCGGACAACACGGGCAGTAACGGTGATCTCAACACTGATGAATTCCAACGTGCGATGCTCCAATACAGGAACACACCTGACAGAGATACCAAGTTATCTCGTGCAATATGTGTATTTGGTTGTCCCATCAGAGACTTCATACCTGTCCCGCCCAGCAGGTACAGTCCCCACGACACGTGGAAGGAAACACTCGATGCAAGAAAGGAGGCCTTAAGACATTGACACTTTAAACAGGGAGAGCGCTTATCAGAGCACACTAAGAGACTACCCCCACTGTCCGTAGGTGACCCGGTTCGCATCCAAAATCAAACAGGAAATCACCCCCCTGAAATGGGACAAAACCGGTGTTATCATAGAAGTCCGCCAATTTGACCAATACGTCGTCAGAGTTGATGGCTCTGGTAGGGTCACGCTAAGGAACCGGAAGTTTTTGAGACAATACGTGCCTGTCAGGAGTATTCCAGAAGTCCGTACAATTAGAGATGACTATAATCGGAATCAGATTGTACCTATTGCCAATCCTTCGACCACTAAAACGTCTGAGACCATTGCGAAGGACACCATTCCGACAACCCAAAATCCGGACACACATGGTACTCTTCCACTGACCACTTTGCCGTTACCAAATGGTACAACCCCTAACATTCATTTTGATGTTGCTGCTCCGGAATGCTATCCCAACGACCTCGGTAACACTGCGAATCATCAAGCAGAGATTCCGCCTCCCAATGATAGCACAAACTCTCCATCGCAGTTAACTCCTGCCATGCCAACTTTGGAGCAACGCAAGTCCAGTCGTACCCGTCGACCGCCAACATGGCACTGTGATTTCGAGATGAACTAGCTATAGTGTCATCATGATCAACACATGACAATAATTGTTTTTCAAGTTTCCGTTCCTTCACATGCTAACAGGAGTTTAGTGTTCATGAACCTATAATTTGGACGTTTAATTGCCACCCAATGGTTTGACATCAGTTTTAAACCGACCTCCACGAGAGACATTTTAAAAGGCCGTTTAAAAACTTGGGGGGAAGATAAAGGGTTATAAACATTGAGTTATATACATTGTTCATCATCTATCTTTAATATGTTTTATGTTCATTTGAGTTATATACATTGTTCATCATTTATTCTAAATATGTTTTATGTTCATTTCAGATTGACCGTGGTCATTGTTCAATAATAAAGACATTTGAATAAATGGACCAAGCTCTTATTTAGTATATATACTGTATACCCACATATACATAAGAATGGCATCAGAGAACAACAAACAAAACAGTAGTGACTGATACACTTTTCATACTTGAGGAGTATAAAACAAAAAGGACTAGAATCTAGTTTTACTAAACATTTTGGGATGAATTTATCATCCTTTTGCCTTTCTGCGCCCTGGAGAAATTACACACAAACACACACACACACACACACGCAGAAAACAAAACACAGTCACTGCCACATTCGATCTTCAACTGCTGAATGAAAAATGGACGTCCTAAGCCGTAAAGCTTCCATAACATTGCTCACCTCATACACATCCACAGAAGGCTCATCAGGAGTATGTTGAGCCCACCTGCATGCACTGCACCACTGCACCACTCACCCCTATCTTGATGCACTGCACCACTCACCCCTATCTTGATGCACTGCACCACTCACCCCAATCTTGATGCACTGCACCACTCACCCCTATCTTGATGCACTGCACCACTCACCCCTATCTTGATGCACTGCACCACTCACCCCTATCTTGGCCGGTGTCTCTTGCTTCCTAGATGTCAGGGTCCTTCCTCTCCAATGTGTTTATCACACCATGTAACTCTTTCTAGGAATATCTCTCCACATATATCATAGCACTGTTGAATCAAATACTCTCTTCACCAACCTTATGTCGTCTATAGTTTTCTAACACGACCGAACCGCTTAAAGATACTATGATTCATCATTTATCATCCTGTCACTTCCTATCACACCACACATGCTATGCAAACATTTCCTCTTAACGGTTTCAACCCCTTTTGTTTCACTCAATTCACTTCCATAGAGAAGCATTAGTTTGACAATACTTTCAAACATTTCTAATTTCATATGCAATTCTTTTGCAAACATCCAGCTGTCTTTCTTGCTTGGCTTATTCTGACTTGTATCTTCTTCCTTTCCATCAGCATTTATATTTACTCCTCGGTCCTTTTTAAAATCAACCATATCATTTATTCCATCTTCCGAGTTTCTATTTACCCTTATTTATGCATTACATATACATATATACACTATATATATGTATATATACATACATATATATATATAAATATATATATATATATATATATATATATATATATATATATATATATATATATATATATATATATATATATATATATATATATGTATTAAATTAACTGTTTTTCTCATGACGTGAGACCAAAATTAAATGAAGGCTAAGCATGGGATGGAGAACTTTTGGTAAACAAAATGGGGTTATGAAAAGTCAGATGCCACTTTCTCAAGAAGGAAAAGTATTTAATCGGTGGCCACGATTTAAGCAGACGTTCCTACCAGTATTATCTTGAGCATCAGAGACCTGGAGCCTTACTAAAGGTTTAAAAGGTTTATGTCTCTCATGAATGGCAGAGGCAAGGGACATTGACATTGCCCTATCGAGCATGACAATGCCCTAGAGACGGAACATATGATGTGCGTCCAAGCCCTTTTTCCACCCAAGCTAGGACCATGGATGGCGAGGTTGCAGCAACCATAGGAACTAACGAGTTTGAGCAGGACTCGAACCCCAGTCTGGTGTTCACCAGTCATGGACGTTATCGCATTGGCCACCACAACCCTAAAGCTTAGAACATAAGTTAGTTACAGCCCAATGATCTATGGTAAGATGAATGATGGGATTAACACTAAGAGAAAGAAAAAAGAACAAAATGGATACGAGACCAAAGTATTGCAGGTAATAGGTTGGCTAGGGCACCGGCCACCCGTTGAAATACTGCCGCTAGAGAGTTATTGGGTTCTTTGACTGGCCAGACAGTACTACATTGGATCCCTTTCTCTGGTTACATTTTATTTCTAATTTGCCTTCACATATACCGAATAATCTGGCCTATTCTTTCCACATTCTCTTCTGTCCTCATACACCTAATAACACTGAGATTACCAATCAATTCTTCGCTTAAGGGGTTGTTTACTACAATGCAATAGTTCGGTGGCTACTTTCCTCTTGGCAAGGGTAGAAAAAACTCTTTAGCTAAGGTAAGCAGCCCTTCTGGGAGGACACTCCAAAATCAAACCATTTTCTCTAATCTTGGGTAGTGCCATAGCCTCTGTGCCATGGTCTTGCACTGTCTGGAGTGGAGTTTTCTTGCTTGAAGGTACATTTGGGCATATTATTCTATCTTATTTCACTTCCTCTTTTTTAATTATTTTATAGGTTAGGTATATAAAAGATTTATTTCAATGTTGTTACTGTTCCTAAAATATTTAATTTTAATTGTTCATTACTTCTCTTGTAGTTTATTTCCTCATTTCCTTTCCTCACTGATCTATTCCCCTCTGTTGGAGCCCTTAGGCTTAAAATATCCTGCTTTTCCAACAAGGATTGTAGCTTAGCTAATAATAATAATAATAATATTAATGATAATAATAATAATAATAATAATCCAACAACATGTAAGAAAGAGAAATGAACATGGGCAAGACGATGGATTGACGAACTAAGAAAATTTCCTGGTATAGACTGGCATAGAGACGACATAAACAGACGGAAGTGGAGAGATACGTCTGAGACCTTCGTCCTTCAGTGGACTAGCAACGGCTGATTGTGATGATGATATAAATTCATATACTCATTTATTTATACAGGATGTCAACTGAGAAATACAATTAAAATTCTTACAAAAAAAAAAAAAAAAAAAAAAAAAAAAAAAAAAAAAAAAAAAAAAAAAAAATTAAGTATTTTAGAAGAAAACTTATATGCATATTCAGAAATCAACTTAAAGTATAACCAGAGACCTAACCAAACTTGAGGCTTACCTTAAAACTTATTTCCACCTGATATTACAAAATTTCCTATTATATTAAAGTATTTTTGCCCATCCTTCTCTTTCTCGCTTATCAAAATCGACCCCATCTCCTTGCCTTGTCTTGGAAGCGGAGAAGATGATAGACGGCAAATTGTGGTAGTGAATATCGCATATCGCTCAGATAATGCTTTCATTAGACTGCCAACGGCCGAGCAATCAAGAAGCAAGGAGACCATCCTCCAGTCTCTCCCCTCCCCTGACGGAAGGAGGCTCCTCTCCCTTCCCCCTGCGAAGCACACCCAAGCAACGCCTTCATTCCAAGAGCAACTCTTTTTCAAAAAGGTTCACCCACAATATTAATGATTATGCATCACCGAAGGTTTTAACTTCATTCAAGGTTTATGTTGCCACTAATGTTTTTCTCGGGTGAATTTTTCCATATAAGATAACATGTGAAAAAAGTTTAATTTATTACAAATAAAAATATTGAATTGAATGCAGGATATTAGCCCCACCCGTGAGTCCCAAGATGGTAGGAGAGGAGGAGTTGACTGTGTAGGGTCACAGTCAAGGTGGAAAAGTACTAATAATTTGCTGAGAACCAAATGAGTGATACTGAAGGCAAGGGAAAGTCACAATGGCCTCATGACTGATCATATATACATATGATCAGCACCAAAGGCTCCTCACCATACAAGCTAGGTCCAGGAAAGGGCAGACAATAGCTGCTGATGACTCAGCAGGTAGACCTATAGGCTCCCCCGACGTCCATCCCTAGGTCACAAGTATGGTGAGGATGTAGACACTATAAGAAATTATCGAGCTTGACCGGAACTCGAACCCCAGTCCGGCAGATCGCCAGGCAGGGATGTTTCAAAGCAAGGAGAAAAGGAATAACGGAAACATGCATTAAGAGGTCAATGAAAAATGCGCAATTAATTAGTCACGTGTCATCCAACTTGTCATCTGTCACATCGGGTGTGGTTTAGGGAATTTGGTTCATGTTTCTTGGCGCCCCGACCGGGGAGGCCATTTTTGTCGATGAGATGCAACTAAGGGGGAAAACTCTTAGTTACACACAAGGCTAAGAAGTGGAAGCATCTATTTGTCAAATAGGGCTTTGGAAATATCCTTTAGTAATGCCTGCAGTGCTCCACGTGAAGAGAAAGCTTTGATTATTGAGGATCATGAAATACCGGCGTTGCTGAACAAGGAAATGTCAGTGATGACATGTTTCGAAAATCCCATTTTGCAGTGTCTTCATAAAGTCAAATTCACATTAGAAGCTACATTGTTTACTTTGTATTTAGAGATGAATGTTTCACTAAATCAATCTTGAAATATGTCTGTTAAAAAAAGGCTGGATTTACCTATTTTCACAATCATCACTATTTTTTTAGGCATACCTATTCTGTATAACAAAGCGAAAAACCAGAATTCTAAAGAATTGCAAATTATGTTGCGTTTATATAATTCTATTTTCATTATTTGCCACAATTACTTACTTCATCCTCCCCAAAACTTTAGACACGTCCCTGCCTTGCAATGTGCCGGACTGGGGTTCGAGTTATGCTCAAGCTCGATAGTTTCTTGTAGTATCTGCAACTTCACCATCCTTGTGAGCTAAAGATGGGGGGTTAGGGGAGCTTATAGGTCTACCTGCTAAGTCATCAAAAGCCATTTCCTGACCCTCCCTGGTTCTTGCTTGGGGACAGAGGAGGCTTGGGCGCTGATCGAATGTATATATGGTCAGTCTTTATGGCATTGTCCTAATAGCTAGGGCATTGTCACTGTCCCTTGCCTCTGCCGTTCATGGTGGCCTTTAAACCTTAAACCTTTAAACCCTTATCTTGGCTGCATCTATGATAGTGATAAGGAAAAACCTAACTTGAGATTCAAATAAGCAAATCTCCGTCATACATTGCATCCCTTGATTCTTTTTTTTCTATAATCAAATTTGAGTTCTGTTGCAACAGATGCATTTATGCAAGATGCCAAAATACAATGCATGCATTACCAATGGAATGCATGGATTTGAAACTTATTGCTGGGAAAAGAGACGCAAGTCAAATCTGCTATTTTGCAAAGGATATTGTGACGGGGCGAGAGAAGGTTGTGACTCAAAGGCAGGATGAAAGCAACTGAGTAAACTTTATTACAGAACATCCGTTTATATATACATAAACTCCAGGGAAAAAGGGCATACAAAACATAACAGGCAATTCATGTTCAACCGACAAGCTCACCAGTTAACAGTTAACGGTGCGAAAAACAGACATGTTATTTCAGGTTCCTATCAGTGCGAGGGGAGAACGAAGATAGAAGCATAATACATACAAAAAATGAAATGTCATTACTGTGTATGATCGTGTGACACACGGTTGGTACATGGCTCCCCCCCCAAGAAATAACATACTGTACATGTTAAATAGGACGCACTGATCTAGAGAGGCGAACTGTAGGTGGTTCATCTGGCAGGAGATAAGCAGGTTTTAGACAATGAAGGGAGACCCAGTCTTCTTTGCCACGAATGTTTAGTAGGAATACTTTCGGACTGCGTTGGATCACAAGGAAAGAGTCCATGTGAGGGGGCGTTAGCGGTGGCTTGCTAGTGTCGCTGCGTAGAAAGACATGTATTGCAGAGTGCAAGTCTGTCGGTATGTGATGCTTCACTGGGGGCTTGTAAGTCTGGCAGCATGGAGTAAATTTTCCCATGACGTGATGTATGCGCTGGAGATCGTCGGAGGAGGTTGCAGAAGGAAAAAATTCGGCAGGAACGAATAATGGGTCGCCATACACTATTTCAGCTGCCAAGACGTCGAGGGCGTCTTTAGGAGTGGTCCCTAGTCCCAGGAGGACCCAGGGAAGCTGAGTAAACCAGTTGGAATCTTTGCAGCGGGACATCAAAGCTGCTTTGAGTCTGCGATGAAAACGTTCAACCATTTCATTGGCAGCGGGGTTGTAGGCAGTTGTCTGATGTAGGGTGATGCCCAGGAGATTTGCTAATGATGTCCACAATTGAGAGGTGAAAGTGGTACCCCTGTCATAAGTAATATGCTCAAGGATACCAAATCTTGCAATCCATCCTGAGAGTATGGTAGATGTTCATGAGGCGGACATTGCGGTTTCCATGGGAATGGCTTCAGGCCAACGAGTGGAGCGGTCGATGACGGTAAACAGGTAACGATGTCCTTGTGATGTGGGTAGGGAGTTTAAAACATCGACGTGAATGTGGGAGAAACGACGCTGAAGTTGAGGAAAGGTGCCTACTCCTGAATCCGTGTGTCGATGTACTTTGGAAGTTTGGCAAGAAGTACAGACGCAGACCCAATCCTTAGCATCCTTAAAAATGCTATGCCAAATGAACTTCGTCTTTAGCAGCTGTGCAGTAGAACGGCACGAGTGATGTGAAAGGCCGTGAATGAAATCAAACACATGTCGGAGCATGGGAGCAGGAATTCAAGGTTGCGGTTTATCAGTACTGACGTCACAGAGGAGGGTGGTGTTGGAGTCATTGGGGGAATGTCTTCCCAACAGAGGGATGTGCCGGATGTCCTACATGCTTGATACTCTGGATCCTGTTATTGGGCTTCAGCCAAGGCGTTATAATCCAATCCCAGTTGAACGGCAGCCAATGTGTTTCTTGACAGGGCATCGGCAACAGGATTAATTTTTCCAGGGACGTGTTGAAGGGTGCAATTGTATTCAGCCACAGCAGAGCGATGTTGTCGTTGACGGGCGGACCAGGCGTCAGACTGTCGAGTGAAGGCATGCACCAGAGGCATGTGGTCTGTGCGAATGACGAAAGGTGTACTTTCTAAGAAATGGCGAAAGTGACGGAAAGCCAAGTGCACCGCCAGCAACTCACGATCGAAGGGAGAATAACCTGATTCTTTCTTAGACAGTTTTATGCTGAAGAAGACCAATGGGCAGGGCGAGCCGTTGACCATCTGCTCAAGTACTGCACCAATAGCGACGTCGCTGGCATCGGTGGAGAGAAGGAGAAAGGCATGTGGGATAAGAAAAATGAGAGCTGCATCGGTTGATAGGGCCTTCTTTGCATTGCAGAAGGCCGCTTCTTGAAGGGGACCCAACTTCAGTTCCTTTGGCTCATGAATAAACAACACATCAATAGCACAAACATGGTTTCTTGTTACACACGCGATTAAAATAGTCCAGGTTATAATTTTGCATTACGATCACCCTTTAAAACACTCAACTATAAACAATGCATTTATATACTTTTTCCAGAGGCATTTCAATTTTACAACATGAAATTATTACTTACTGATTCGTAACCGAAACACTTTTGGCTTTGGCCTCTTTGAAAGAAATGGTTACCAATTAGCATTCAGAAACAAGTAAACATAAATAGTGTATCATAATATCTATTTGATGAAGGGGCTTATTTACACAACCAAACATTTTTACTGTTTATTATACTGTCTTTATATTTGAAACTTTTAGTATATTGCCTTAATTCATATACAATTGGAAACATACATGTATACCTCCATTTGTTAATTCTGTCATCAGATGGATATTTTTCAAGGAGTGAAACTAAATCTGAAGAATAGGATGGAACTCCTTTCATTTGGTAAGTCCGAGTCAGGAGGATTTTTGTCCCTTTAGTTCATTACCAATACTGGCAAAAAGTCAGCTTTATCTGAAGCAAATATTAACCTCGGTTAGGGGGAAAAAAAGATAGACACGTATTTCTTGGTTCGATCACACGCACCAGGAAATGGTTGGTAACTTGCACTGCACCCTGAAGAAGTTTATATAATGCACACGAAAGCGTCATATACTAATGAGTTTCATTACTTCCTGCTGGCTCTTGCACTACATTTAGTAACGTGATCCTTGTGGCAGTGTATCATATGAAAGATCCTTCCTTTACCACATACAAGGGCACTGACCCTTCACGGTCTACTTCCACAGCTTTTAGGATTAATTTTTAATGACCATATGCTCAAGGGGAAATAACTCTAATTCACGAATCTGTGCCCAAACCTCTAAATCACTGGACATAAAAGATGTCTTACTTTTTCTGATGCCGAAGATGTAAAATATTATCAGTAGATATAATATTTGAGTATTTATAAATGATATCGGTAATTCTGTTTGGTTGACTATGTTGACATGTCAGTTCCAAGTCGTTTAGTGAGGAAACCGAACTATATTCTTTTTATAACCCCTTCCCCTTCCTCAACATATCTTGCTAATTATTGCTTTCCCAGAATTCAAATAACCATCCAGTTACTGTGCAAGAAGATGAGAACTGCAGGATTGCATTATTTTGGAGTAAATGGAGAGTGTGGTGTTGTAAACAATTACAATGATATCTTTGTCAAAATATATGAGAGAAATCGAAATTGATATTTAAAAAGTCTTTTCGATTTGATGGAAAATAAGCTAACATTCTATCACATTACAAAATATGCCAATCAGGTAAGATCTAGAGATATGTTTTCAACGCCCTTTTCAATCACATTTTTAACACATTTAAGTGTCTCTATCACCGTGAGGATGTAGACATAGGTTGGTTAATACTTCATAGACATCACAGTTCATTATTTAACCGCTTAATTATCTTCTCCTTGACGTCTAAATTTCTGTATCTACATTCTACATCTGGGATCTTGTATTACACTCTACCAAGGAGTTTCAACTTGACACGATATCAAAAGCACTTAAAACAAAAATGGGCATATCTATGAACTTATTCAACCACTTACTTATTTTCCCTTGACGTTTCTATTTATAGTGCACCTGGGATCTTGTAATAATTTTCACTAAGGAGTCTCTACTTTGGCACAAAACGCAACAGCACTTAGAAAAAAGAAACCTGGGCATGTCTATGAAAGGCTTTAAGTTCTACACATTGGTATCCTTTTCTTTCATATTATTAGACCCATCGACACCTGTCGTCTCCTCGTCATGCTGGTAACCAGCATTAACTACGCCACTGCTGGGCCCATAGGCCGAGCTATTTTCTTGAGCTTCCAGAAGCGAAGGGTTATTCCGGTTAGAACCGGAGTGTTGAGTCCCCGCTGGTATACTTGCCATTTCCTTGGCTGACTGCTCTGTGCTGCCTGTGGTGTCTTTGGAGGTCTCCGGAGTATCTGCCACATCAGATCCCTCAGTCATGATGCTGTTGAGTTTCTGAAGAGTCCTTCTGAATATCTTTTTCATACCCGCTTGCACTAGCTGCCTTTTCTGTTTGCTCGCCATGAAGATGATGAACACGATGACTCCTTGGAGAGTGTTTAAGATATCAGTGACCACCCTGCAAGTATTTATGTCTTTGTAAGATGTGTGTTTAGGACTTAGATTAATTATATTGCATATGTATGCATCGTATACTTCATATGTAATTAATGATTTTAAGTACCCCGATGATATTCAAAGAACATCTCGTCATAATCCACCCATAAATTTTATATACTCTTGTAATTTCAGAGATGCAATTTGAATATCCTTTGAAACCGGGAGTTACACACTATGTGAGGGAAGGAACATGAGAAACTTCAGACCGATGATACGAATTCGCGAAAAAGAACTACGTGTTTTACTTTACATGGAGAAGGTGATGCATGAATGAAAGGGAATACAAAATGAGATTGGATGGTAATTAATTATGCTTTTAATTGAAATTGATTTATATCAAATAGTTTGCGATAATTGTTTAACAGAGCAGAGATTAGACATCCGTCATGATGAGTTTCGGATGCTCTAATCAGGTTCAGTAAATCTGCTTTAAACAGAATAGATACAAAGTAAACATTCAGTTTCCTCATGTACTACATTTTCACAAAATTATTTCAGGATTTATATGAATACAACTCATAGATTATTTGAAAGAGAAGATGATTGTTTGTAGAAGTATATAATGGAGCGTGTGAAGAAATTATTGGAAGTAATTTGTCAATGTTGAATATAATGGAAACGAAGAAACGGTTTGCAAGAATCGCTTGATTAGTCACCCCCATTAGAGGAAAAAGTCATATGGTGGGATATATATATATATATATATATATATATATATATATATATATATATATATATATATATATATATATATATGTATGTGTGTGTGTGTTTATATACATATATTCATATACTGTATATACATGTACAGTATATATATATATATATATATATATATATATATATATATATATATATATATATATATATATATATATATATATATATATATATGTGTGTGTGTGTGTGTGTGTGTTTATATATATATATATATATATATATATATATATATATATATATATATATATATATATATATATAAATATATATAGGCTATATATGACAGCGTTTTTGGAAATGTGGTGGGACCTTACCATGCCTCCTTGGGAGGGATCTTCAGAGAAAGTACTTCTGTGAACCAGCAGATGGCCATCATGGCAAAGATACTTAACCTTTGACGAAACCTGGAACAGATTAGAAATTTGTTTTAAATTTTTTCATTTGAGTCTTTAGTTCTAATTTTTTTTTTTTTTATATTTTCATATGTAAATAAAGTGGAATTTTTACTTTGTTAGGGAATAAAGCATAACAGTGTTTATTGATTTTACGTTATCATTTAAATGAATTTGATTATTGTATTTAGAGAAAAATCTTTTGAACTGTGATAAATAATAACAATAATATTAAAAACAATAATGACTCATGATAACACAAAATGTTTCCCAATTCGTCCCTTTTTAAGTCTACTAGATATTGATATCTTTATGTAAGTTTAAAAAACAAATAAATATAATAATTCTGCCACAGTACATTTCTATTTTCCTCTTGGCATCGAATAATTGACTTTCATTATTAAACTTAATAATTTGTCACCCGTTTTCCTTTGTTAGCTTTTTTAAGGCTTTTAATTCGTTCTAAAAATTTAATAATTTCTTTATTTTTTAAATTTAATTGAGTTTCGGAATAATTTTCAAGTTATTCTCACTGCTCTTTTCCTTATTTTTAAATTTTATTCAGGTTTGAGAATAATTTTGAATAGTCATTATTCTCTTTTCTCTCATCAATTTTAAACTAAACTTTCTACTCTGACCTACAGTAGAGGAGCCATTTTTTCAGGTTTCAAAGGTCTGTTTTAAAATTGCTCTTCAGTCCTCACCACTTAACCTTTATTATATTTAATCAAACAATTAAAAATTGACCTAAAACACCAAGACATCTGATATAAAAGCAAAGGAAGCCACTTACAGTGCTAGATGCTTTCTAGCCTTGTTCTTCTGAAGGATGCAGGATACGCCCGACTCGGCTTGGCTCAGCAAGAGGATCACGTGACCCAGCATACAGAGACTGGCCGTGTTCAGCGTTGCTATGACCAGGTAAAAGTAGAGGAATTGGGCCTTTTCATCTGACAAAGGGAAGAAAAAAAAGGTCAAGATTTGGTGATGGATAATTCAGTATTGCTTACAAGATGCTTCTAATGTATATTGAAAAAAGAAAAGAAAAAGAAAATGTATATTTACATTGGAAAAGTGTAAAGATTTTGTGATAAATAATTCAGCGAAACTTGTGTGTGTGTATATACACACACACACACACACACACACACACATATATATATATATATATATATATATATATATATATATATATATATATATATATATATATATATATATATATATATATAAAAATTAGATGGTGTTTTCATTTAATATAGCCTGAATTTGAAATTTGAAAAAAAATGTGTATATTTATATTAAAAAAAAGTGTCAAGGTTTTGGTGATGGAAAATTCAGCAAAACCATAACATAAAATTATTTTGTTTAGATGGTGTTTTTAAGGTATAAAATGAAAATTCTCTGTAAATCTAACATTGGATAAAAAGCGTCAAGGTTTGACAATAGAAAATTCAGCGAAGCCATATTAAATATTTCTTTTAATTAGATGGTGTTTTTAAGGTATATTAAAATAAAATATCTCTGTATATTTACGCTTCCAATCAATCAAGTAATTCCTGGTGCACCCAAGGGGATGTCATAGATCTGATGATATTTTAACCAATCAATTAATATATGATTACATTTTATGAGACAAAATGATGGGAATGATTTCATCCTAAAACATAAAGAATCTCATTCAGAAAATATGGTTATTCTAATATACAGAAACAAACAGTGATTCCATACTCCGGCTACATAATATTCTTTAGATCATGTGGGAATTTTATTCCGTAGAAACACCTGGGATTTCATTTTGTAAATCTTTAATGAAAGAGAAAGAGGATAAGATTATGATGCAGTACGCTTTAAATAGCGGTAAGGATTGTCCTAGTAATGTGATGTGCTATTTCACAGAAAATGCATCTTCTATTTACTAATGGTGAAAATAGGTAATAGTAGAATATTACAATTACTAGTGGATGCTTGGAGTAAAAATCATGACAAAACAAGATGGATTTGCATCGCAATTACAGTAGGTCAAGTAAATACAAAGTAAATACATTAAGGCAATTAAGTGCAATTCTTGACAAAGTCAATAAATTTATATAATGTAAAAATTTACGTTCAGGTAAAATGATTTGTCTCGGGTTCATGATACGAATGTAAAATATACATTTTGTATTATACTCTCTCTCCCTCTCTCTCTATCTCTCTCTCTCTCTCACTCTCTCTCTCTCTCTCTCTCTCTCTCTCTCTATATATATATATATATATATATTCATATATATATATATATATATATATATATATATATATATATATATATATATATATATATATATTCTATATTCTATCTTATTTCTCCTCCTCTTCTTTTTTAGTTTATAGTTTATATGGGAAATGAATATTTTGATATTGCTTCTGTTCTTAAAATATCTAATTTTCCCTTGTTTCCTTTCCTCACTGGGCTATTATCCCGGTTGGAGCCCCTGGGCTTATAGCATCCTGCTTTTCCAACTAGGGTTGTAGCCTAGGAAGTAATAATAATAATAATAATAATAACAATAATAATAATAATGTGTGTATACATGAATATTTGCATACATTTACTGTATATATAGCATATATGATTATATGTCTATCTATCTATCTATCTATCTATCTATCTATCTATATATATATATATATATATATATATATATATATATATATATATATATATATATATATATATATATATATATATAAAATCCATTTACCTGCGAACCAGCAAGACTCCTTTCCAAATCCTGGAACGATCAACCCAGCAGAAGCCTCGGGAGAAAGCGACTGCATGCAGAAGGTCACCACAACGATGATAAGGGGACAGCCGAAGGCGTAGGCGGAATACAGCAGGAATTTTTGCATGTCCTTCTCCAGGATGCCCGTCAGAGGAATACATTTTACGGTGGATCTGTTGGAATAACTTGAGAGTCAATTAAATGAAGTAAAAGATTAAACATACTATTCTCTTCCAGGATTAAATATGGAAGGCAACGTTCATATTTGGAAAATGATTTAGGGTATTTCTAAGGTAAGATCCTTTTCCCCTTGGGAGGAGGTTTGGGTGTTTTGGGGTAGAAGTGGTGCTGCTCGTCGCATCCCCATTCTCTTATCCTTTAGCCGATGCTGGTACCCATCCATAGCTAGGTCAATTGGAGTTAGGTTAGGCTGAGGGCTAATCACGAACCATATTATTACTAGATCAAAGTACTGCCATTGAACCATGGGTGATGCGCATACACCTATATTACACAAATACACACACACACACACACACACACACACACACACACACATATATATATATATATATATATATATATATATATATATATATATATATATATATATATATATATCACAAGTGAAGCTGTTTCTAGTCTACTGCAGGACAAAGTCCTCATCATGTCTAGGATTTGGACAGTTTTCATCACCATGGAGTGGTTATGGTGGGAGATTTTCGTCTTATTGTTCACAGAAAACTAACTTAGTATGGGTGGCCCTGAGTAGTACAGCTTTCCTGATCATGGCGATAAGCAAATACTTTCACCACATTGTATTGTATGTGTGTATGCACGTGTGTATGTATGCATGTGCGTATGTATGTATTTTTTTATACGTGTGTTACGTATGTGCAAAAACGTAAAATGTTCCTACCTGATCACTTTCCAGATATCAAAGGACATGACACTGAGCCAGAAGAATGCAGCGTGAAGTGTAAACTGACTGAAGAGTCCTGCAAAAGAAACAAATTTCATGTCAAAATGGCTATAAAGATCAATTACATTTAATAAAATTATCTTTGACATTCATCCTTCTGTGATGGATAGAAAAAATATTTCTATTTTAAAAATTTTCACCAGTCTTCAAAGCTTCTCTTTAAGATCACCAATCAACGCTCATTTATCCTCTTCATTTTTGTTCCTTATTTCTTTCTTCACTTGTATCAATAGATGGGTGTCAGCATCTGTTGAAATTATGTTAAATACTGCAATCACTTGTAATGTGTAGCATAGACTTTGTATAAACAGATGACATTAGTTACATATGTATGGAAAGAAAAATATTAAGAAATAAAAGAACACAAGTGATAGCGAAAGCAAGACTTCCTCAATGAAATTGGTTCTTTCTAGTTACTTGTTTGGCATAGATTTAATAGAGTTTTAATAATAACCCAAATTTCAATCACAGACTGTATAAACTTGATGCATTCATCTCGAAATCAATTAAGATTTTTTGGATTAGGCCTGATGTCGGTGATACATGCTATTTATTCAAAATATTATATACGATCATGATTTAGACATATTTGTGGCATTAGTCTAAAATGTCTTATCTATGAAAATACAAGTTATGATTTTCAAAGTACCTTTCCTTTGTGTTTTACATATATAAGCATGTATATGTTATATAAAATTATTATTATTATTATTATTAATATTATTATTATTACTTGCTAAGCTACAAACCTAGTTGGAAAAGCAGGATGCTATAAGTCCAGGGGCCCCAACGGGGAAAATAGCCCAGTGAGGTAAGGAATAAAAGGAAAAGTTAAAATATTTCAAGAACAGTAACAACATCAAAATAAATATTTCCTTTATAAACTATAAAAACTTTAACAAAACAAGAGGAAAGAAAACTAGATAGAACAGTGTGCCCGAGTGTACCCTCAAGCAAGAGAACTCCAACCCAAGACAGTGGAAGACCATTGTACAGAGGTTATGGCACTACCGAGGCTAGAGAACAATGGTTTTATTTTGGACTGTCCTTCTCCTAGAAGAGCTGCTTACCATAGCTAAAGAGTCTCTTCTACCCATACCAAGAGGAAAGTAGCCACTGAACAATTACAGTGCAGTAGTTAACCTCTTGGGTGAAGAAGAATTGTTTGGTAATCTCAGTGTTGTCAGGTGTATGAGGACAGAGGAGAATCTGCAAAGAATAGGCAAGAATATTCATATATGTGTAGGCAAAGAGAAAATGAACCGTAACCAGAGAGAAGGATCCAATGTTGTACTGTCTGGCCAGTCAAAGGACCCCATAACTCTCTAGCGGTAGTATCTCAATGGGTGGCTGGCATCTTGGACAACCTACTACCTACTTATATTTTCTCGTGCAAATGCATGTATAAACATATCGATTCAAAAAACATATATATACATATTTGTATACAGTAGATATAAAGACCTATGGAATAATGATGGGAATAAAACTAAGAGACAAAAAAGAGCAACATTGATACGAGGGCAAACTAAAGGATGAGGATGTCCTGACAACATGTACATACATACATATACCAAGGCACTTCCCCCAATTTTGGGGGGTAGCCGACATCAACAAATGAAAAAAAAAAAAAAAAAAAAAAGGGGGACCTCTACTCTCTAAGTTCCTCCAGCCTAACAAGGGACTCAACCGAGTTCTGCTGGTACTGCTAGGGTGCCACAACCCACCCTCTCACATTATCCACCACAGATGAAGCTTCATAATGCTGAGTCCCCTACTGCTGCTACCTCCGCGGTCATCTAAGGCATCGGAGGCAGCAGCAGGGCCTACCGGAACTGCGTCACAATCGCTCGCCATTCATTCCTATTTCTAGCACGCTCTCTTGCCTCTCTCACATCTATCCTCCTATCACCCAGAGCTTCCTTCACTCCATCCATCCACCCAAACCTTGGCCTTCCTCTTGTACTTCTCCCATTAACTCTTGCATTCATCACCTTCTTTAGCAGACAGCCATTTTCCATTCTCTCAACATGGCCAAACCACCTCAACACATTCATATCCACTCTAGCTGCTAACTCATTTCTTACACCCGTTCTCACTCTCACCACTTCGTTCCTAACCCTATCTACTTGAGATACACCAGCCATACTCCTTAGACACTTCATCTCAAACACATTCAATTTCTGTCTCTCCGTCACTTTCATTCCCCACAACTCCGATCCATACATCACAGTTGGTACAATCACTTTCTCATATAGAACTCTTTTTACATTCATGCCCAACCCTCTATTTTTTACTACTCCCTTAACTGCCCCCAACACTTTGCAACCTTCATTCACTCTCTGACGTACATCTGCTTCCACTCCACCATTTGCTGCAACAACAGACCCCAAGTACTTAAACTGATCCACCTCCTCAAGTAACTCTCCATTCAACATGACATTCAACCTTGCACCACCTTCCCTTCTCGTACATCTCATAACCTTACTCTTACCCACATAACTCTCAACTTCCTTCTCTCACACACTCTTCCAAATTTTGACACTAATCGGCCAAGCTTCTCTTCTGTGTCTGCAACCAGTACAGTATCATCCGCAAACAACAACTGATTTACCTCCCATTCATGGTCATTCTCATCTACCAGTTTTAATCCTCGTCCAAGCACTCGAGTATTCACCTCTCTCACCACTCCATCAACATACAAGTTAAACAACCACGGTGACATCAAACATCCCTGTCTCAGCCCCACTCTCACCGGAAACCAATCACTCACTTCATTTCCTATCCTAACACATGCTTTACTACCTTTGTAGAAACTTTTCACTGCTTGCAACAACCATCCACCCACTTTATATAACCTCATCACATTCCACATTGCTTCCCTATCAACTCTATCATACGCTTTCTCCAGATCCATAAACGCAACATACACCTCCTTACCATTTGCTAAATATTTCTCGTATATCTGCCTTACTGTAAAAATCTGATTCATACAACCCCTACCTCTTCTAAAACCACCCTGTATTTCTAAGATTACATTCTCTGTTTTATCATTGATCCTATTAATCATTACTCTACCATACACTTTTCCAACTATGCTTAACAAACTAATACCTCTTGAATTACAATACTCATGCACATCTCCCTTACCCTTATATTGTGGTACAATACATGCACAAACCCAATCTACTGGTACCATTGACAACACAAAACACATATTAAACAATCTCACCAACCATTCAAGTACAGTCACACCCCCTTCCTTCAACAT
The DNA here is from genome assembly GCF_036898095.1 of Palaemon carinicauda. Classification (NCBI taxonomy): domain Eukaryota; kingdom Metazoa; phylum Arthropoda; class Malacostraca; order Decapoda; family Palaemonidae; genus Palaemon; species Palaemon carinicauda. The sequence goes on from NC_090754.1 coordinate 18,801,972, forward strand.
CTCAGCTCTCACACCATCCATACCAGATGCTTTTCCTACTCTCGTTTCATCTAGTGCTCTCCTCACTTCATCTATTGTAATCTCTCTCTCATTCTCATCTCCCATCACTGGCACCTCAACACCTGCAACAGCAATTATATCTGCCTCATTATTATCCTCAACATTCAGTAAACTTTCAAAATATTCCACCCATCTTTTCCTTGCCTCCTCTCCTTTTAACAACCTTCCATTTCCATCTTTCACTGTCTCTTCAATTCTTGAGCCAGCCTTCCTTACTCTCTTCACTTCTTTCCAAAACTTCTTCTTATTCTCTTCATATGAATGACCCAATCCCTGACCCCACCTCAGGTCAGCTGCCCTCTTTGCCTCACGTACCTTGCGCTTTACTTCCACATTTTTCTCTCTATATTTTTCATACTTCTCTACGCTATTATTCTGCAGCCATTCTTCAAAAGCCCTTTTTTTTCTTCCACTTTTACCTTCACTCCTTCATTCCACCATTCACTGCCCTTCCTCATGCTGCCTCCAACAACCTTCTTGCCACACACATCACATGCAATCCCAACAAATTTTTCTTTTACTAACTTCCACTCCTCTTACTTTCACTTCGTCATATGTCATTTTCAACCTTTCCTGATATTTAATTTTTACCCACGGTTTTATTAGCTCTTCAACCCTCACTAGCTCCCTTTTACATCCACCTACTCTATTCCCCCACTCTTTTGCTACAACTAATTTTCCTTCCACCAAAAAATGATCAGACATACCGTTAGCCATACCCCTAAACACATGCACGTCTTTCAATCTTCCAAACATTCTTTTAGTTATCAACACATAATCCATTAATGCCCTTTCTAATACTCTTCCATTTGCCACTCTTACCCATGTATACTTATTTTTATCTTTCTTTTTGAAAAAGCTATTACTTATCACCATCTCTTGCTCAACACATATATCTACCAGTCTCTCACCACTCTCATTTTCACCTGGTACGGGACGAGGGGGCTGGGACCCCCCTCGCTCGTATCTACATCCTGTGAGACATCAACTGACAACATGTAAGAAAAAGAAATAGACTTGGGCAGGACATATGATAGGTGGGCATTAAGAATAACAGAATCGGTCCCTGGAGATTGCAAAAAGAAGTAGGGGAAGGAAGAGAAGACGATGGATTGACGAGCTAAGAAAATTTTCTGGCATATAGTGGGATAGAAAGACTAGCAACGGCTGATGATGATACAGTATATACTATATATATATATTATATATATATATATATATATATATATATATATATATATATATATTATATATATATATATATATATATATATATATATATATATATATATATATATATATATATATATATATATATATATATATATATATATATATATATATATATATATAAGTGATACCTCGGTACTCGACCATAATCCGTTCGGGATCAGTGTTCAACCTCCGATTTGTTTGAGTACCGGAACCTTTTTTCCCATAAGAAATGATGGCATTTATTTTTATACGTTCCTAAGCACTCCAAAATGCCCAAAATATTAATAAAACGTGTACCTTAACAACAAAAATTATTTAAATGTGTACGAAATTGATCGGAAAACTATATAAAACAATTTTAAACCATTTACTGTACGTACCTTTCAGCAGCGGTTCGATGGCATACAGGAATGGATGTGGAGAGGATGGAAGGGGGAGGTTACTGCTTGGAAGGAGAGTCCCCTGCCATGATGTGGCTGGGTAGTTCTCCTTCAGGGGTTTTTTCTCTTTGCAGTAAAAGGTCGGGCAAATCTCCCTCAGGGTTTTTTTCTTTTCTGTTTCTCTTCTTTGGAGGGCAATCAGGCTGGGATGTAGCAGCTCTCTTTTCTTTTATGAAAAACATGTCAATTGTCAGCTGCTTCTTCCTCTTCTGCACTATTCTTCTAAAGTGAGACATAACATTATCATTAATGTAGGTATTGGCTGGCATTTCCTTCCAAAATAACCCGGTCTCATCGCAATTGAAGACTTGCTGCGGGATCAAATTTTGTTCCTTAATGTATCGGTCGAATTCAACAACGTATTTTTCAGGTTCTGCCTGATCCGAACTGGCTGCCTCCCCATGCCTAGTCACATGGTGAATACCAGTTCTGTTCCGGAATTTCTCGAACCAGCCCCTGCTTGCTTTAAAAGTAAATGACGAATCACTTTCACTAGTACTGGCACTTTTCTTCACCAATTCTTCATAAATATGAAGAGCTTTCTCGCAAATTAAAGCTTCACTTATACTTTCCCCGGCCAACTGCTTTTCTTTAATAAATATAAGGAGCAACTTTTCCATTTCCTCAATTACTTGTGGCCTTTGCGTACTAATTGCTGTCACTCCCTGTGCAACATTAGCTTTCTTTATCACTTCCTTATTTTTCAAAAAGGTCGAAATGGTCGACTTGGCCATGCCATACTGTAAGGCTAGATCAGACACTCGTACAGCATTCTTGTATTTCGCAATAATTTCCTTCTTCAACTTGACCATTGTTCTCACTGTTTTCCTCTTATCCTTCCCCTTATCATTAACTTTCTTGGGGCCCATTATCACCGGCAAAAAAACACAATAAAACGCACTAAATTACAATAATTTCTCAACATGTGTTGTCGGACTGACGCTCTCTCTTGAAATGATGCTACCCGACCAAGCGAGAGTAGCCGAGATGGCCGCTCATCTCACTCGGCCACGCGTTCGGCTGTTCGAGTTCCGATTTTTTGTTCGAACACCGCAGCAAAATTACTCGAATTTTTTGGTCGAACTCCGATTTGTTCGAATTTAGAGTCGTTCAACTACCGAGGTATCACTGTATATATGTATATATATATATATATATATATATATATATATATATATATATATATATATACATACATACTATTTATTTATACACATATATAAAAGTGCATGTATGTGAGGGCACGTGTATATGTATGCATAAGTATGCATGCATTTCTGAGTGTTCTTGTATTCATATATATTGTGTTTATACATGAGAATATGCATCTGCCTGCACTTGCTTTTGTATGTAATTAATATATATATATATTTATATATATATATATATGTAAATTATATTTAAATATATATATATATATATATATATATATATATATATATATATATATATATATATATATATATATATATTATATATATATATATATATATATATATATATATATATATATATATATATATATATATATATATATATATATATATATATATATATATATATATGTATATATATGTACAGTCATATGCACGAAAAAAGTATAAATTAGATGCAATTAATCAGAGTACAAAAAATAATTAAGAATGTTTTTTACAGGTTGGAGAGTAGACACTTAAATATGCCAACAAATAGAATTAATTCTACTTATACTTTAGTCTCCTTGTGATATGAGCTCCACAACCTTTATATATATATATATATATATATATATATATATATATATATATATATATATATATATATATATATATATATATATATATATACATTACATATATATTGTAAAATTCCTCCTCCCCTTATTTGTTCTCCAAATGTTTTTTTTTTTTTTTTTTCTGAACAACATATGTTCCTTTGAGTTTTAAGCCCACAAACACACTAAAGATTTAATCATTTACAGAATTATCAGTGTTAAGATTTTACTTCTCAAAACATTATTAGACTGTTTCTGATACGTTAAGTTTCCCACTACCTTGAACGAACATGAGACCAAGAATATGAAAATGGAAATCATATCGACAACGAGGGGCTTGGAGAGAGAGAGAGAGAGAGAGAGAGAGAGAGAGAGAGAGAGAGAGAGAGAGAGAGAGAGAGAGAGAGAGAGAGAGAGAGAGAGCTTGTGCTTGTAAAGACTTACCATTGAAAACGCAATGCTCATACTGCATATGCTTCGCATACTGGAAATTCACGAAGAACCCAATGTAGGCCAGTAGGAGCGAAGTCGAGTAGGAGAGGAAGCAGTAGCCCTGGACATTGAGGAGCTTCTTGGCGAAGAAGTGGAAGAGAATCAGCAGCACCAGACAAACGATGGAGATGAACATCCCTATGGGGGCTATTTTGAGCTTCCAATCTTGGACTGCAGAAGGCTGACTGATGCAGTAGATCACGATGTACTCATGTGCTGGAGGAAGGTAATGAAAATCAAAATTTAGTTTGAGAGGATATAGCCTATCTATCTGGAAGCTCTCAGAGAGAGAGAGAGAGAGAGAGAGAGAGAGAGAGAGAGAGAGAGAGAGAGAGAGAGTATATCACGGTCAAACTATTAAGAAAGTCATAATATTTACTATACTTACATGGGTAAATATATGACTTTTGTAATTTTCATTTGATGATGGAAAAATGGATGGAATAAGATTATAAAAATTAATGACAGAATTTCATGTGTTTCAAAATATTAACATTCAATGCCCCAAGTTAACATATAAACAGCTTACACTCTTTGTAATAATCAACGCAAAACATATCGTTGTCAATTATCTGTTCACTTCCAGTCAAGTAGAGTTTGCCATTCAGGAGAAAATGATAACTGCCTTCGAATTTTAACGTGGCTTTGTAACGGCAGTCTGGGACCAGTGGCAGCAACTGAAGGTCCGGAGGAGCGTCAGAGACGTCCCCTGCTAAGTTGTAGAAGGTAAGGTTTGAATTCGGGCTTCCAGATACGCAGGTGGAGTGAGATTTAACTTCTCCATGACCGCAACATTTCTTAATGCACGTGGCTTTATCGCATATCTGAAATGGATGCTGATAAGTTAGGAAACAGGAGTGCTAGTTCAAAGTTGTGTAATTTTAAGGACTACAGCATTTGCTATGCACTTTAAAATACATATCTGTAAGGGGGTTTAATCCTTCACTTATCAATAAGACACACACATATATATATATAAAGTTATTTTCTATATACACCAAAATTTAACGCCCTTCTAAGTAAAGTAGTAATAATGAATGGCCTTCCATTAACCCCAATGCAGTTTTAAAATATCAGTTACTGATGATAACTATATAGCCCTTTGAGTTGTACTAGCGTCCATTTAACCCATTTACTTTACCTTGATAGTATTTTCATATCTTATTACTGAATCTCTGAAAATATGTCACCACCTAAAATGAGAATATATACTCAAATAATCTTATCGTACTCAAAACGTTCATAAAGATTTAGTGAATTTCAACGTAACATAATCACTGGTGTGTTAAAAGTGTAACACTTTAAAATAACAAAAAGCTCTTGGTTGGTAGGGCTAATCAATTGTATATACTGGAAGATATGAAGCTAAGATACATAAGCATGACATGCTTTAGAAAATGATTAGTAACTAAGCATCTTTTGTAAAGAAAGAAAGAAAAAAAAGCATGACAAGTACCAATACTTTATAGAACTGAATATCAAAAAGTAAATCTATAGACTGGCAACATCATCATATTTCTTTTTTCCTACCTTCTCTTTATCTGCCATGCACATCAAAGCTGTGTAACCTCCATCTTGTTTCTGATCTATACAATACTGCGAGGTCTGCCTTCTCATTGACAAATCGGTCCACTGCAAATAGCTTTGTACCCCGTTTGCGCCCAAAGGCACGCCCGTGTCAGGAAAGCTGATCTCTCTGTACTTAAAGTTTTCTGGACAGGTCAACATCATTGTGTCCCAAGAAAAACCGTGTGGAATAGAGTCTGAATCCTGTTTATTACCTATCAGAGGATCAAATGGAGATGGATTTGTTTTGGCAACACAATGAGTACCAAGTAAAATTTCACTGTTTTCACAGCACTTCTTAGCTATGACAGTTGGCTTGGATTTAGTCTTAATCCCTTCTTCAACGGTCTCATTTAATGCCAGTATTCTTTTCTCCAGTTCATGTGGTTTTGTCATCTGAGGGGGGTGTTCTTCTGTCTGAGATGAAACGAAAGAAAGGGAATCATTGGTTGAAGGTCTAGTGCTAAAGGCTTTAGTTTCATTATTAGCTGAAACGTCATTGTTTGAATGATTTTCTTCTCTTACAAATTTCACAATATGTGAAATATCTTCTGACAAAAGAGATGTGTCATTGATCAATAGAGCATCTTTATTTGTTGATGGGGAGAGGGAAGGCTCTATCTCTCGAGCAGTAGCCAGAGGAGCCTCTATATTTGTTGAATTATGGGAAGGCTCTCTGACTCCAGTAGTGGAGTGAAGGGCCTTTCCATTTGATGAAATATAGGAAGGCTCTCTCTCTTTATCTGTGGACAGGAGAGCTTCTCTATTTATCGTTGAACCATTGGATAACTCTCCTTCTCGATCAGCGGTTAGAAGAGCTTCTCCATTTGTTGTAGGACTTACGAAAGGCTCTCTCACTGTAGCAGTGGACTGGAGAACTTCTTCATTTGTTGCTGGGCTAGGGGAAACCACTTCCTTTGTAGCATTAATCAAAAGAACGTCTCCAAATGTTACAGGACTAACAGTAGATCCTACTTCTGATGGATTAATTACTTGCGAATGAGTGTCATTCACTAACGTCACAGATGAGATGAGCTTGTGATCTGTCCTATCTGAAATATTTGAGGATTGTGTTACCAGTTCCACTGCGGAAGGAGAAAACTCAAATGAATCCAGTGTTGTAGATCTGTTGGTGACGAAATTCGAGTTCCGGTCGATCGCTCCATTAGGCAACCCAACTTCAGCGAACGATTTTGCTGTCGACCGTGGAGGCAAAGAGTGGACGACTGTGACAACGAAGAAGTAAATGAAGAGAGAAGACATTTTGGGGAGCATGTGAAGGAAAAACGGTTTAACTGGAAGTGATGCCGTGGTTTGTCTCCTCGCCATTCTTGGTGAATCAGGTTGAGCTTCTGTAGGTCATCACTCCTGTAAAAATCAGATAATATGGTAAAGGAAAAAATCTTAATGAAACAAGAATAATAATTCTGCAACACAAACACTATAATATTTTAGTCATTATAAAACTTATTTATCAAAGGACATTAAAAATCATAAAAATGAAAACCAAAAACTTTTTGCGCACTTACGTTACTGATAACAATATATGAATTTCCGTCACACCTACTGTGCTGAACTAATACCTTTTCCTTCTCTTTATAATACTTACAATAGTTTTAACTGGTTATATTGTATTTAGTACTGAATAGATTTGAACAGTTATATTGTATCTGGTATTGAATAGGTTTAACTAGTGATACTATACTTTAAAGGTTTAAAGGTCGCTCATGAATGGCAGAGGCAAGGGACAGTGATATGGCTCCATCAAGCAGGAAAGTGCCCTAGAGAATGACCCTATACATACATATATATATATATATATATATATATATATATATATATATATATATATATATATATATATATATATTTTATATATATATGTATATATATGCATATATATATATATATATATATATATATATATATATATATATATATATATATATATATATATATATATATATATATATATATGTATGTATATATATATGATCAGCACCCAAGCCCCCTCTCCACCCACGCTAGGACCAAGAAAGGACAGGCAATGGCTGCTGATGACTTATCAGATAGACCTGAAGCCTCCCCCAAACACTCCATCCTTACCTCACGAGAATGGTGAGGTTACACCGACCAAAGGAACTAACGAGTTTAAGCGGGACTCGAACCCCAGTCCGGTGATTACCATTCAGGGACGTTACCACGTAGGTCACCACAATCCTACTTTAGGTGTAAATGGTTATATTTATAATCAAGGTTATAAAATTGAATTGTTATATCATTACTAGTTTAGTCTATCATCTATAATTGTGCTCTACTGAAATAGAGTGGCGACCAGAAAATTCTGTTCGATTTTGTTGAGGCAGAGGCCGATGGTGAAGGCAATCAATTGCCGGATTCATTCAAGAGTAATGAAAAACAAGAAGATGCATGAAGAAAAAAGAAAAAAATGGTGGCTGAATTAATGGGTTCATTTTAAGAAGAGAGAGAGGAAGAGAGAGTGTAAGATTAATATGAGAGAGAGAGAGAGAGAGAGAGAGAGAGAGAGAGAGAGAGAGAGAGAGAGAGTGAGAGAGAGTAATACAAGCTTTTAATAATAATGATAATAATAATAATAATAATAATAATAATAATAATAATAATAATAATAATAATAATAATAATAATAATAATGACCCCTTAAAGATAAATATAATTCCCCATAAAATTCTTAATGCTTCAGTCCCAGTGAGGCAGGAGGGAAAAGCGAAAATAAAGTTAATATCCATTTCCCTTCCGTTGTTTCCTCTTTTTCTTCTCCCTAACAGAATTAAATTGCCAAGAGAGATCATCAAACAAAACATCCACAATTTTCAAACGCAGTGCTCAACACCACACCTATACACATCCACATTTACTGTATATTAACATGAATAATTATGTCAATTGGGATTACAAAACGGCCCAGCGACTGATTTTTTCATTTTACTGTCAAGATTCGGAACTCTCTTTCTGCCTCAGTTTTACATTTCCTTCTTTCAGAGGTAGAAAAATCCTTATTCACTAAAAGGGTTAACTACTGCACTGGAATTGCCAATGGCTACTTTACTCTTGGTGAGGAGAGAAGACTCTTTAGCTATGGTAAGCAGCTCTTTTTGGGGAAGGACACTCCAAAACCAAACCATTGTCCTCTAGTCTTGGGTAGTGCCATAGCCTCTGTACCATGGTCTTCCACTGTCTTGGGCTAGAGTTCTCCTGCTTAAGGGTACACCCAGGCACACCATTCTATGTGCTTTCTTATTTCCTTTCCTCACTGGGCTATTTCCCTATTGGAAACGTTGGGCTTTCTGCACCCTGATTTTCCAACTAGGGTTGTAACTGAGCTAGTAATAATAATAAAGGTCTGTCGCTTTCCTTCCCTTGTGGTGAAGACGCAAACTTATCAACGCTTGTCTGGTCTTCTTTGACTTACAGCTTAAAAATCTTATCATTTCACTCCCGTCCTATTAACATCTGTATTTGAATAGAATCAAATCGAAGCACAAAGCGTTCAAACGGCTGAGGAATCAAGCCCAGAGAAAGTTACAGTCCTATCTCTTCCAAAATCGAAGTCCACTTAGAATAATTGCTTTTGTAATGAATATCAAACATTTATGTTTGTAATAAAGAGGCTGCAATGGAAAAAAAAACATTCTTACATTGTAAGTAGTTCTGAGAAAAAAACAAAAAACAAATAGAAGGCATAATTACTAAAATGAGTCATTAATTCTCTGCAGCACTTATTTCAAATGACTTCCGTTGTGGTGTCAACTGGCGTTCCTTTGGTACACGCTAAATAGCACTGGATCCTTCATTGCTATATGGATGAATAGATGTATATCATTGTTGGTTTTGTTGCTACTCAACTTGAGGACACAATTATATGGCAAAAAGCTCCCTAGCCTGTTAAAGAAAGATTAAACTGCAAACAGACTATGACTATTTGAAAAAAAAAAAGAGAAAAAGAAACAACAAAGGAAAAACACACGGAATGATAATCATATACCAATCCACAATAAATAGATATTACATGCACTTACAACTATAGCAAAAAAACGCATACATTTTTCTTTTTGGCATCAAGGCCTGTATTTGATATCAACTGGACGTGTGAATTTCTGTCACTATTTTTAACTCTGCAGGCGCTTTTCGTTTTCATTTCGACACGATAACACCTGCAGAGTGCAAGGATTGCAGTTCTATAGACAAAACACAGTAAGTGATTGTCAGAATATCACAACTAGTAACGACGCAAACTGCACTTTTAATGTTTTATAAAAAAAAAAAAATGAATAGCCGACCAATTTCATCGCTCTAGAGATAAGCAATGAATATGTTTTCTAGCGTTTTGATTATATAACATAATAACTTGACTAACACTTAAAGGTTTAAAGGCCGCTCATGAATGGCAGAGGCACGGGACAGTGACATTGCATTAGCAAGCAGGACAAAGCCCTAGAGACTGACCACATATGCATATGATCAGCGCCCAGGCCCCTCTCCACCCGAGATAGGACCAGGGAGGGCCAGGCAATGGCTGCTGATGACTCACCAGATAAACCTATAGGCTTCCCCAACACCCCCCCTCTCCACAATCTTAGCTTACAAGGATGGTAAGATTGCAGACACTAAAGAAACTAACGAATCTGAGCGGGACTCGAACCCCCGTCTGGCAAACACCCTGCAGAGACGGTACCAATCAGGCCACAACAACCTTAAATTATCCATTACCTTATAGTGTCATACATGTTCCATTGAATCCCTAAAATTCGAAGGACAATTAATGATGAAATTCATATTCCCAAATGGGGTTTGTTAAAATTTGCATTAAAAAACGGTAAACGTCCGGCGACATTCATTTCATGATTATAACCGTTTTAAAAACGGATATATTGACGTAAAAGAGGGATATTACGGTCACCAACCCGTAAAAAATAATAACAAAGTAAGGTGAAATTACGGTCGCCTGTATTTTACTGCAATACGGTTGAAAACAGTATATTTTTACAGAGAATCTCCAGTTAAAATTACGTTTTTTTTCCCTAACAGTGTGTATAATAACTAAAATAAAACAATATTCAGTCTAATGTTTTCTTAGTTTGCTCTTAGTCATTAGAGTTGAATTTTTTTCTACTTCAAATAACTGAAAATTGCAATAGAACAAGCACCAATGACCTCTGACTCAAAAAGTAACGTCCCCCTAAATCATCTTATGCAAAAAGATTGGAAATATAAAACGGAGGAGAAATTAAACTAATAACTGATTGTTAGGTTCGTCAATTAGCTTAAGAACGGCCAATACCATACGACCTCAAACTACGGCAATATTTAATTGAACAGAACAGGAGTTCAATTAGCTAATAGTAGTACATTTACATTTATATTGTTTAGTCTAAGAACTAATGGCTCATTCAATTACTTTATCTAAAAGCAATGTTGTAGTTGTGAATTCTAACACTAAGTCAGGACTGAAGCAATAAATTTTTTCTTATTATTATTATTATTATTATTATTATTATTATTATTATTATTATTATTATTATTATTATTATTATTATTATTAGCTAAGCTACAACCCAGGTTGGAAAATCATGATGCTATAAACCCAAAGGCTCCAACAGGGAAAAATGGCCCAGCGAGGAAAGGAAATAAGGGAATAAGCACTACAAGAGAAGTAATGAACAATTAGAATAAAATATTTTAAGAACAGTGACATCAAAATAAACCTTTCATATACAAACTATAAATAATAAAAAAAACAAGAAGAGAAATAAGATAGAATAGTGCGACCAAGTGCACCCTCAAGATATATATATATATATATATATATATATATATATATATATATATATATATATATATATATATATATATATATATATATATATATATATATATATATATATATATATATATATATATATATGGAAAGCTGGCAATAGTAATAGAAGAACAACATTAAATTCAATAAAAAAAAATTTACGAAATGGACAGTATGAATGATTGGGCGTACGGTTGAGCTACTTACCTAGACTTTTAAAAAAACCCCGTAATTTTAATCGGAAATTTTCCGTAAAAATATACTGTTCTCAGCCCTATTTCAATAAAATACAGGAGACCCTGACTTTTACTCTACTTTGTTATTATCTTTTACGGATTAATGACCGTAATATCACTCCTTACGTCAATATCTGTTTGTGAAACTGTAAATGTCTGGCAATATTTATTACAGGATTTTTACATTTTTGTTATGGAAATATTTTTAACAATGTACACCGTGATTGCGCGTATATAACTTGGTCAAAGTCATATAAAACCATACCTTAAAGCAAGGGAAAATGCTTGTTCACGGTACCTTCAACGGTGGTATCACACAACATGGCGAAATAATCAATCGCCTTTTGGTACGCCGCCCTGAGGCTATGAAGCTCAAGTCCATTAAAGACTGATACTAAGATAAAAAAGAAAGACGAAACCAGCAATCTTCCTAAGGCATGACCTTGGCTGAGAAGGTTAGCCAGTACTTCTCACAGATTGACTTGCACTTTTTTTGTACAAATAGTTTGTTTGTTTATCAAATTACGATTGTTTCTCATTTGATGGTCTTCTTTCATATTTCTGTTCTTTACGTATAGACCTGGAATTCAGAGAAATCATGATTTGCTAGGCAATGGTAATATTATCGATAACAACAACAACAACAACAACAACAACAGGGTTAATTATATATATATATAAAAAAAAAACATCATTGATGATAATAAAACTGTGCTTCAGGTTGCTTCCACTGGAATAAAAATCTGCTCTACTACAGAACTGTAATTGAGCATACAGAGAAATAATTTCAATTGTTCAAACTATTAAGAATATATATATATATATATATATATATATATATATATATATATATATATATATATATATATATATATATATATATATATAAAAAACTTCTTCAGGAAGACTGTTATCCAAGATTCCTTGATCCTTCGAATGCTTGAGCAAGAGACGAACAGAAGGGTAGTCCTTCTAAAAATAGAAGACGAAGAAGTAGAAGAAGAAGAAGAAAAAGGTGAAGAGAAGGGCCGCTGTTAAATTACATCAGGCAATGCACACCTTAGTTCCATTAGGGAATGACTTGCTAGAAAACAATAATATGCAGGCAAGGTTCTCTCTCTCTCTCTCTCTCTCTCTCTCTCTCTCTCTCTCTCTCTCTCTCTCTCTCTCTCTCTCTCACACATTACATTCAACGGAATGAACATTTTCAATTTGTCTTCTTTATTTCTTTACTTCTGTCTGTCTTTCCTCACCTTTGTATCTTTGTGATTGAGGAAATATAGGTTAATATTTTAGATATTCCAAAAGACTTGATTCCATTTTGGTCTCATCGTCTTTCAGTCGATGACCACTGGATTGTAACGCCAGTTACACATGGCAATAAATAAACCAACCAATCCCTTCTGTGCATTTATATTAGGCAAAAATGCAAGAGACCCCTTAGTCAAGTAAGGGTTTCCAGAATCGGACTCTTTTATAGACTGAAAACGTGGCTCAGAAAACGTTATTGGATTTCCTCATTACAATAACGTCCAATTTATCTCTAAACGTTCCATTGCACCCGATTGAGGCACTCTAAGCTTTTCTCATTCAGGGTTGTCTCGGGGTCGTAACATCCAACGATTTGTTTTCAATACTGGTAGAGAAGTTTGCTTACTTTTACTCGTTCCAAGTTCTTATAAAAGAGGATGTTTGCCTTAGAACCGCCAGATTTGGAGGCACAATGAAACAAAGTGGAAATTGTTCAAAGTACTTACCGACGATTATAGCTTGTACTGAGCAGGATTAATGGTACTGAAAAGTTTTCCTACCGTATCTGACGTATTTTTGCCGCGTCTATTGACCCAAAGAAAGATTCAAGTTGCTTAGAACCAGATTCATTCAGAGCAACTTTCATTTGACCCCTGATATCCGGTCGGGATAATACTGTTGGCCGGATATAGCGATGGACTATGAAGAAATTGTAGGTCTTTAACTGTTCATTTTTGGTTTCTATTTCTCTTTATATATACACATAAACACACATATGAGAACGCGCGCACGCACACAAACACACACACACACACACACACACACACACATATATATATATATATATATATATATATATATATATATATATATATATATATATATATATATATATATATGTATATATATATATGTGTGTGTGTGTGTGTGTGTGTATTTTCATTAAATGTTAAAGCACTTATGGCATCAGTTAATTTAAGACAACACCTCTCTAGTTTTATGTATCTTTTCTTGAAAACAAGAACAAGAAAAGATACATAAAACTAGAGAAGTATTGTCTTAAAATAGCTGCTGCCATAAGTGCTTTGGCATTTAACGAAAGTTGCCTAAGATGTTTGAACAACTACGCCCCAAAGGCCATTTTTATTTTATAGGCATTAGTTTTCCTAAAAGAAGAAAGGACTTTAGGAAAACTGATGAAGTGAAGGTTGTTAGGTAAAAGGATGGCGATGACGTATCAGAGAGAGAGAGAGAGAGAGAGAGAGAGAGAGAGAGAGAGAGAGAGAGAGAGAGAGAGAGAGAGGGGAGGAGGTAATGGTCATCTTGCCAGCTAGTCATTTTAGCAAAGAATGTCTTTTACTCCTTGCCATCTTTGGATGGGTCAACCTTCTCCACGTTCACACATCTGCATTTTGTTGATTAACATAAAATTGCGCAATCGGACGCTACAGTCCTTTACTCATCGGCGTAGGATATGATTAATAAATTCTTGTTAGAATGTTTTCCTATAAAGTTATTTTAATTATTACATACTCATAGATACTTCCATGCTTCACATTACTATAATGAAAAAAAAGAAGGTTAATGTAATTTACGTAACAAAAACATAAACATTCAGCTGTAGAATGTAAAATAATAAAACCTATAAAACTATGTGAAAGAATTATCATAAAATTGCAACGGTAAATATACAGTATTTTAAGTACTTTTATACGATTACATAGTATATGATCGATACAATTTCAATATTTCATTTTCCAGTCGCTTTTTCAATAAGTGTCTTTGTGTTTATATATATATATATATATATATATATATATATATATATATATATATATATATATATATATATATATATATATATATATATATATATATATATATATATATATATATATATATATATAATGAATTCACCCACACCACCCCATTAGAAACTCGAGAGCCAAACCCACGTTACGACTGAAGAATTCAAATTACATTGAACTCACATGGAAAGGTTTGAAACTTCCAAACCAAGCTCAAACGTCCCGACAGGAACAAGACGTGTTATGTCTTGTGATTTTCACTACATGATATAACCAAGATGATAATCATGACCGACGTATTTTTTTAGTCATATCAAGGTATTTAGTGAGAAGGTTTTAAATCTCAACTTCAGAAGTTCAAACTTGCAGTGAATGTTTTAATGTTGGACAGGCCAATATAAGATTTTACATAGTTCATGTATGATTTATCTATTTTAACGTTACTGATCTTGAGATATTTTATATTCATTATTCATTACTTCTCATAATCATTTATTTCCTTATATCCTTTCCTCACTGGGATATTTTTCCCTGTTGGAGACCTTGAGCCTATAGCATCCTGCTTTTTCCACTATGGTTGTAGCTTAGCTAATAATAATAATAATAATAATAATAATAATAATAATAATAATAATAATAATAATAATAATTTAGTCGAAGCCTTAAGATGTTGAGACAAAGTTAAGGTCACAACGTGATATCATACCACGAGAGGTTCACTCGGAAACCACAACTGCCGCGTTGTAGTTAGGAAAGTGAAAGGGGATGGGAAGGGTTGAATCTGTGTGTGCATATCTATCTAACTCTTTAGCCATCATTTTCGACGGGTTACGTACTCTAGTAATAATGATAATATTCCTAAATACTGTATAGCGCAGTATGTCCACTATTAAATTATCAAATATGATTTTAGCAGATTTCATGTACAATGATATATTCACATCTATTTGTATAGACGTTGATTGAAATAAATAGTTAATGGCGGCATATAATTTATGTTTTAACATACAATCCCATGTATAATTGATGTACTTGTTATGTGTGTAATCATAGGCGATAATTCCTTGACACAATCTTCAAGAAGTCGTGTCGGGATAGTGTCGCAATCACATGATTTTGATGTTGTCATAATAACCTGAACATCTCTATCTGATACAGGTTTGAAGCTAGAAAATTCTTTATCATACCTCTTTATGTTTATGTCTATGTCAATATGATTAATTTGGTCTATGTTTGCAAGATCACACTGAATCCTTACTATTTTGTCCACACCAAAATTGTTTGCTAATTGCTTCGTGTTATTAAGTGGAGGTAGGGGTGAAACTTGTTCTTGTCTCCTAAGATTGTTCATTATATCAAATATAGCCTTCTGATACATCAGAACTTTTATTTATCCTCCCAGAGTAAAAGCTCTTCTTAGCTTTCGATATCATATTTGCCATTCTTTGATGTTTGTACGTTTCACGATGAATAGTTAACCGAGTTTTCTCCAGTAAAAGGCTATTGTATTTATACATGTATGAATTACAAAGGTATATTACATAGAGTTCAACTGGCGTTAATTAAACATTCTGACCACCTATAAATACCAGATGGCAGGCATTGATAACTAATTTTTAGGAGCCATCTTTACAAATGAACTTGCATGGGACCTCCACCCTCATTTCTTGTATATTGCTAGCTTTAAGAAAACGTTGGAAGAGTTTTGGAGCCAGACATTAGGAGGTTCAATTTCAAGAGATCATCAATACAAATCACTTCTCTATTTTTTGTGACTTTATTATAAGAAAACATCATCACTTGAAAAACTGATAAAGTACCGTAAAGTTAAAACCATCATCATCAGTAATTCAAACACGTATCAAGGATAAACAAGCAACCTTTGAGCAAGCTAGAGTAGTTATCAGGCCTGAGTCACCTTGGATAAATGATCGGATGAAATCTGGGCGGAAGAAAAGACGCCAGTTAGAATAACTCTGTACCTGGTAGTAAGACGATTGTGGTTAAAGTGACCAGTGTTAAAAGAAGCATATAGGTGTGCAACCTCATCCTAAAAAAAAAAAAAATGTAAATAACCAACTACCTTTCGAAGAAGTAAGCACAGAAATGATCCCTCTGGGCATGCGCAATGGACATACAAATGGAAGCTGTGCAGCTTGATACCTATCCTTAATGCTTCGTCCACTCAACGTCATCGAACAAGGATTAACCCTGACCATCTGTCGACAGTAAGCATAAAGAATATTGCGTAATTTTACCAAGAAGCTTGAGCGATTGTTATGGGTGAGAGAGATCAACACAAACGATGCTTTCTAACGATACCCGAGTTGATTGGTTTACTATTCGGTATGAATTAACATGAGTTTAGCCAATGAAAGATATCTACTTGGAAATTAAAGCTCTATAATAGAGAATGGAAACAGTATGTCATTTTCTCATTTTGTTTCCAACCTAACTTTTGGATTTCCTCCTGTCGACCCACGTCTTCGGCTGTCCTAGTTTTGATTAAAACGACTCAGGCTTATGTTCGCCACGTCGAGATTCATAGAAGATCTGGGATAATCATGAAGTGTTGTTAGAGACTTTGTAATTTACTCTCTCTCTCTCTCTCTCTCTCTCTCTCTCTCTCTCTCTCTCTCTCTCTCTCTCTCTCTCTCTCTCTCTTATCATAACTTATTTCGGCGTCAATGACATTGATGTCAGGATGCCAGAAAACCTCAAATCAACCAATCAATCAATCAATCGTCATAACTTAGAGTTTGATGAAAGATTATTTAAAAACTGAAACATTCTGTTAAAAGTTTAATCGCTAAACTCTTAAAGATGTCCTTTCTAATATAAATATCTATTTTTGCAGGTCGATGGAGTTGCCATGGGTTCCCCTTTAGGGCCTTTGTTTGCAAATATTTTTATGTCATCTTTTGAAGAAAATTTTTAAATAGTTGTCCAGACTCTTGTAAGCCAGTGTATTATAGAAGATATGTTGATGACACTTTTGTGTTATTTAAACAACCATGGCATAGTGAAATGTTTTTAAGCCATAAGCCACCAAAATATGAAGTTCACTATGGAAAAAGAAAACAACAACTCTCTACCTTTTTTAGACATTAACGTAAGCAGAGACAATAGTGAATTTATAACATCTGTGTATCGGAAAAAGACATACACTGGACTTGCCAACAATTTTTATAGTTCTTGTTTTTTAAATTTTAAACTGAATGAATGCTATATACACACTTGTTTATAGGGCTCTGCGTTATTCCTCGAGTTGGTCACTCTTTCATAAGGAGATTTTATTTTTGGTTAATTTTTTCAAGCAAAACTCTTACCCTGAAAATATGGTTTACAAGGTTATTAACAAGCTCCTCTCACGACATTTCTCCACTCTAGTACCATCGTATAATGTAAAAAAGAAAAATATTTTCGCTACAATTCCTTACCAATCTGACAACAAGTTTTCCATCAAACTTAAACAAATAATAGAAAAAGAGTTCGGCTGCCTTAACATCCAACTAATCCCAATCAATCCACTCAAAATTAATGTATTTTTTGGCTACAAAGACAAACTGCAGACCTTCATGAGGTCCAACATCATTTATAAATTCAAGTGCCCGGGATGTCCCGGTATCTATGTTGGATCTTGCCGAAGGTTGTTGCAGGTGAGATACTGTAGTCATATGGGATACAGCTTCAGAACTGGTCAGAGACTTGGTAACCCAGAATGTTCTAATATAAGGAATCATGCCGCCATTTGCAAAACCCAAGTAAACAAAAAACATTTTTCAATTATTGGTGGGACAAAACATAGCGAATTTTTAACTACCCTTGAATCATTATACATTAAACGCCTAGTTCCTTCTTTAAACTCTAACGCCTCCGCTTCTCCTCTTTTCTTAGCATAACTTAAGTCGTAGATGGGTAACAATTCTTACTCATTCGTTCTTCGCCTTTTCCTATGGATGGCTTGGTGAGCACTGGTTCTCTTATGTTTCAATGTTTTAGTTTTTCACGATTTTCTGTTATAAAATCAATAATGTTTTAATATTCTTTTACTATTTTGTTTTAAATTATTGTATAAATTTTAAGAATTTTATATTTATATCTTTTACAGATTGATAATGAACATTGCAATGTTCGAAACGTTTCCTAAATAAATTATGGCCTTTTTACTGATGTGTTTTGGACCCTGCTGCACACCATATATATGATCTTCACCTGTAATCCCCTATATATATATATATATATATATATATATATATATATATATATATATATATATATATATATATATATATATATATATATATATATATATATATATATATATATATACATAGTTTTTTTTGCATGGAAAGACTGACTAAACTCTCTGAGTGAAAAGATAAAAATATAATAAAAATATATGTGAAAGCCTTTAGTTGTCTTATCGTACTTACGCCCAGAGAAGATACGCTAACCCTGGCCCGGGTTGAGCTCTGGACAACGCACTGTATAGCTATTGCATCATGTTATGCCATCCTGGAAGCTACGTTGCGACCGAATATAATTTCCTCAAATTTTAAAGCCTTCAGTGATAGGAACATTATAAAATACTATAGAAAACATTGCCACATTTTGAGACATAACTAGCCAGGGTAGGGCTAAGTTCAAGAAAAAACTGGACATCTTGTTTGAAACACCATGTAACCAGGAATTATAAAAAGCCATGACAGGATTAACTATGATATATTAAATTCCACGTTCTGAGGACCCTTTGATAGATTCAACGACCCCCTCGTCGAGAAATATTGTTCCAGAACATTGTCCTGTCCCTTGTCGCTCACGAGACACCTTCAAACATTTAAACTAGTTTATCTGATGTTTGAATGATAGAGTAATTCCCTAATATAAAGAAATATAAAGGGCTGATAAAACGAATGTGATCATTTTCCCAATTGAACTGGACGCAAAAACTCGATCCGTTAGTGAAAGTTGGGTGTTCCCCGCCCCCCTCTCCCCCCTCTCCCCCCCCCCCTAAAAAGAAAAAAAAAAAAAAAAACTCGCTTTGAACGGGTTACCTGACTCACACGATTACGTTTTCGTTTTAGGAAACATTTGGGAATCAATTAAAGAAAATATCTTAGTGACGAAACGGTTTTTTTTAGTCCAAAACTCTCGCCAGTGGTCCACATCAGGCCCTTCTATCCCTTCCACTTATACATTCCAGTCATGGATTGTTATATTAGAGAGACGGGTTGGCAAGTTTTCCGGCCATAGTGTATATATATACATATATATATATATATATATATATATATATATATATATATCTATATATATATACACATATAGATACTGTATAAGCTATATATATATATATATATATATATATATATATATATATATATATATATATATATATATATATATATATATATACATATACATATATATATGTATATAAATATAAAATGTAATATATATATATATATATATATATATATATATATATATATATATATATATATATATATATATATATATATATATATATATATATATATATAACATACACACACACACACACACACACACACACATATATATATATATATATATATATATATATATATATATATATATATATACACCTTTCTGAATAGGGATACCTTAACGTGGTGAATAGGGTTGGGTATCGCTATGATCAGTAAGGCTATACTAGTCAAGGCTGCCTATATTACGCTGGTTTGTTGTGAGTGATCAAAGAAAAAGTCTCCCGCCGTCACCAATTCGCAGTGGCCAGCGTGGTTATGAAAACTGGCCGAACCCCAGACATGAATAAGGACACGTTTTAGGCCTTTGTCCTGCAGTAGACAAGAAACGGATGCATTTGTTGTTGTTGAAGATTAGACCTCAGATTGTTTACAATGACAACAATATGGAATAAGCACCTGTTGAAGAAAACATTTGAACTTATAAATATTGATGACAAAACTAAGGAGGCTCATATCTTCGGCCACTTCGAATTGCCAATATTGCCGGCAAAATTTGAGTTGGCCTACTCATTCAAGTGGATGTTTTAAGTTATTAACACCCCCACCCAAAAAAAAAGATGTCCATTTAATGACTGATTCATATCCGTATAATGATGTCACACAACTGAAGTACCACAAATGAGTATGTGTGTGTGTGTGTATGTATATGAATGTGTGTATGTTCACCCTGTATAAATGGTTATAATGCACAAGGAGAGAGAGAGAGAGAGAGAGAGAGAGAGAGAGAGAGAGAGAGAGAGAGAGAGAGAGAGAGAGGTTGTCTTTCAATTCACCTGAAGAAAAATTTAAGATTGAATCAGAAAATTACAGTAAACAAATAGCTAACAAGTTCTGGGGATAAATTGTAATTGACGACTGATTTTCTTAGTCATTTGCAGAAGCAAGTGAAGTGTTTTTCTTGTAAAGCATCAGCATTTATTTGTACACCCAAAGTTTCAGTAAAAAGCAATTTCCTGTTGTCACATTTAACACAAAAATGCCATAGAAGCACAATTTCGCACTTACCTCTGTGAAGGATGTCTAAGTTGTGTTTTTAAATTCCATTTCAACGTTATGGTCTCTTATCAATAGAAGGATGGTGTCAGGGTAAAAATCTTTCTTGATTAGTCGAACGCAACTGTCTGGGCTTTAGGTTTCTTCTGGAATGTTATACATTAAATTGATAATTTTCAGAATTACAATTTTTGATTGTCAGGAATAACCATCACTAAACTTCACTCATTACAATTGTCACTAAATTCTACCCATAGACAGAATATATTTGGCTGACACCGTTGTTTTAAAGGCTTCTAGGTAATCATATAGAATGAGTACAACTGAATCCCCAAGAAAAGAATTGACCCAGTAGGTCAACTTTTCAATGCTGCCAGACGCACGATTAATGGCAACAGCAGACAGCGCAGAGAAAGACAAAACTCAATTCCCACATGCAGTGTTTTTCCGTCATTCTCACATTGTCTCGGTACGTAAAACTAAGAAAGAAATCTAGTTCATGTGACCAAAAATCCTCTTAAATGTTGCTAACTGTGAATAGATAATGTCTCCCTTTCCATCGAGTACGAGAAGTCCTACCCAAACAAGACGAAGTCCAGCAGCTATGTCTTCTTTGAAACAGGTTTTGCAGGATCGTAGAAGGTGGAGGACAATGGAAAGGTACAACCCAAAAAAACCCAAATGCCTTCAGACCCCCAATAACAACCCAAGAAAACCTAAATGCCTTCAAACGCACAACAACAAACCAAGAAAACCTAAATGCCTTCAGACGCACAACAACAACCCAAGAAAACCTAAATGCCTTCAAACGCACAACAACAACCCAAGAAAACCTAAATGCCTTCAGACGCACAACAAACCAAGAAAACCTAAATGCCTTCAGACGCACAACAACAACCCAAGAAAACCTAAATGCCTTCAAACGCACAACAACCCAAGAAAACCTAAATGCCTTCAGACGCACAACAAACCAAGAAAACCTAAATGCCTTCAGACGCACAACAACAACCCAAGAAAACCTAAATGCCTTCAAACGCACAACAACAAACCAAGAAAACCTAAATGCCTTCAGATGCACAACAACAAACCAAGAAAACCTAAATGCCTTCAGACACACAACAACAACCCAAGAAATCCCAAATGCCTTCAGATCCCAAACAACAACCCAAGAAAACCTAAATGCCTTCAGACGCACAACAACAACCCAAGAAAACCCAAATGCCTTCAGACGTCCAACAACAACCCAAGAAAACCCAAATGCCTTCAGACGCACAACAACAACCCAAGAAAACCCAAATACCTTCAGATGCCCAACTACAACAACCCAAGAAAACCCAAAATGCCTTCAGATGCCCAAAAACAACTTAAGAAAACCCAAATACCTTCAGATGCACAACAACAACCCAAGAATACCCAAATGCCTTCAAATGCACAACAACAACCGAAGAAAACCCAAATGCCTTCAGATGCCCAAAAACAACCCAAGAAAACCCAAATACCTCCAGACGCACAACAACAACCCAAGAAAACGTAAATGCCTTCAGACGCACAACAACAACCCAAGAAAACCTAAATGCCTTCAGACGCACAACAACAACCCAAGAAAACCTAAATGCCTTCAGACGCACAACAACAACCCAAAAAAACGTAAATGCCTTCAGACGCACAACAACAAACCAAGAAAACCTAAATGCCTTCAGACTCACAACAACAACCCAAGAAAACCTAAATGCCTTCAAACGCACAACAACAACCCAAGAAAACCTAAATGCCTTCAGACGCACAACAACAAACCAAGAAAACCTAAATGCCTTCAGACACACAACAACAACCCAAGAAATCCCAAATGCCTTCAGATCCCCAACAACAACCCAAGAAAACCTAAATGCCTTCAGACGTCCAACAACAAACAAAAGAAAACCCAAATGCCTTCAGACGCACAACAACAACCCAAGAAAACCCAAATGCCTTCAGACGCCCAACAACAACCCAAGAAAACCCAAATGCCTTCAGACGCACAACAACAACCCAAGAAAACCCAAATACCTTCAGATGCCCAACTACAACAACCCAAGAAAACCCAAAATGTCTTCAGATGCCCAAAAATAACTTAAGAAAACCCAAATACTTTCAGACGCACAACAACAACCCAAGAAAACCTAAATGCCTTCAAATGCACAACAACAACCCAAGAAAA
>NC_090754.1:18830355-18835355 GCF_036898095.1 Palaemon carinicauda
GAGAAGGACACTCCAATATTAAACCACTGTTCTCTAGTCTTGGGTAGTGCCATAGCCTCTGTACCATGGTCTTCCACTGTCTTGGGTTGGAGTTCTCTTGCTTGAGGGTACACTCAGGCACACTATTCTATCTTATTTTTTTTTCTTCCTCTTGTTTTTTTGAAATGGTGTGTTGGGCAGGCTTAATAGAAGGGCCATGGATGCCTGGTGGTTTATCAAGAGGTTGTCTTTTCTTTTTTCTGATTCTTTTTCTTCTCAAAACCATCCTTACT
Source organism: Palaemon carinicauda (assembly GCF_036898095.1). Taxonomy (NCBI): domain Eukaryota; kingdom Metazoa; phylum Arthropoda; class Malacostraca; order Decapoda; family Palaemonidae; genus Palaemon; species Palaemon carinicauda. The sequence goes on from NC_090754.1 coordinate 18,830,628, forward strand.
GTCCTCCCTTCAGTTGAAGTGGCTATCCTGGAGGGTATTTAGCCTTGCATGGTGTATCGGCTCCTCCATGTTGACCAGTTTTTCCGACTTTTTACTATAGTCTATGGGTATCATCAATCACTTTGTTTATAATTCTGTACGTATTGTTTATGTTATAATTCTTGTTAATCTAGTTTTTAAGTATGATGTCTCTTTTTTATTTCTATTAATTCTTATGCTGTCTGGAGACATTGAGCGAAATCCGGGACCAGTACGTCCTAGATTTCGTCAATGTCGTCTTCTGTATTGCAATATTCGTGGTCTTCATGCAAATATCCAAGACCTTACAGTTGCGTCCAGACAGTATGATATTCTTTTGTGCTCAGAAACTTTGGTTTCTAATATGAGGCACTCATCTGAGCTCCTTATAACTGGTTTTAAGAAGCCAATAATGTTGAAACGTGATGCCATCCCTAGGGCCAGGGGAATGGCGGTGTATATTAGGACCGAGTACCCTGCTTCTCATAAGTCCTGCTATCAATGTGGATGTCATGAGATTCAGGTAATAAAAGTTTGTGGCAGGCATAACAACTTTTATTTATGTTCGATCTACCGGAATCCAGACATGGATGATTCTATCTTCGATTGTCTTCTTACCATTATGGCTAAGATACAAGAAGATGATAGAAAGGCTTCTTTTGTCTTTGTTGGTGATTTTAATGCTCACCATAGGGAGTGGTTAAGTTCTATCTCTCCTACCAATCGCCATGGCTTAAGAGCTTTAGAGTTTGCCTCTGAATCAGGCTGTGAGCAAATCATAAATGAAGCTACTCACAGGTCTGGTAATTGCTTGGACCTCGTATACACTGACTCCCCTGGCGTTATAACTGGTAAGGTTGGTTCTCCAGTCGGGACATCTGATCATGCCTTGATTTCATTATTAGTGAAGACTGAGCAGCCTGTCCCTGATATATCATATTCTTGTAAAATTTATATGAAATCCCAAGCAGACTGGAATGGGATTTTACATGATCTTTTGTGCTTGAATTGGTCACAATTATATAATAGTGTAGATCCTGTTGTCCCTTTGAATGAGAATTGATAGGCGTATCCCTTCTCGTGTGCTAAGGTACCGAGTGAAGGACAAACCGTGGTTCAATGATGATTGTAGACGTGCTTTTTTGGAGAAGCAGGAGGCCTATCAACTTTGGAAGGGTAACAGATCAGATTTGACCTGGAACAACTATACTCAGCTTCGAGCTTTTGCTCATAGAGTTTATGCCTCAACTGAAAAGGAGTACAATTTAACCATAAAAGAAACACTTTCTGGTACAACTCAGGAACATAAATGGTGGTCTACCCTTAAATCTGCACTCTTTGGTGTAGATGCAACAGTTCCTCCTTTACTTAAACCAGATGGCTCTGTCACTCACTGTCCAAAGGAAAAGGCAACCCTTTTGGCTGATGTTTTTGACAGTAAACAGAGTAATGAAAAACTTGAACTTCCTCATTCCTGTTTTCCTGAGGCTAAACTAACTAGTTTAGCTTTTCGATCTCGTGAGATTAAAGCTCTGTTGATGGACCTTGATGCTTATGGAGGTGTAGACCCAAATGGTATTTTTCCTTTGTTTTTTATAAAGACAGCAGATTTCTTAGCTCCAAAGTTATCTGTTATTTTGAGCAAGTTAGCAAGAAGAGGAGCTTTTAGCACTAGTTGGAGAATTGGTAATGTTACTCCTCTATGTAAATGTGTATGTGGTAGCTCAAGTCCCACTGATTACCGCCCAATTTCCATAACTCCCATATTATCTAAAGTTTTTGAACGTCTTCTGGCAAAACGTCTTAATAGGTTTGCTGAAGGTAATCATCTACTCCCTAGTTTGCAATTTGGTTTTCGTAAAGGCCTTGGAGCATGTGATGCCCTTCTTACAACCTCCAATGCTGTACAGAAATCCCTTAATTGTGGTCGGGAAGTTCGTATGATTGGCCTTGATTTTAGTGCTGCCTTTGACCGTGTTAATCATGAGGCCCTTGTTTTCAAACTGAAACAGTTGGGAGTGGGTGGGTCGTTATTATTGATTTTTTAAGTAATAGATCTCAAAGAGTTGTTGTTGATGGGCACCATAGTGATTATAGGAATGTGATATCCGGTGTTCCACAGGGTAGTGTTCTTGGCCCTTTACTTTTTATACTATATACACATGACATGTGGTTTTGCCTAGAAAACAAGCTTGTTGCATATGCAGATGATGCTACTCTCTTTGCATCAATTTCATCCCCTGAATGTAGATCTAGGGTTGGTGAATCCCTTAATAGATATTTAGCTAGAATTAGTGCATGGTGCAAATTATGGGGTATGAAGTTGAATCCTAACAAAACTCAAAGTATGATTGTAAGTAGGTCAAGGACGGTGGTTCCTCAACATCCGGATCTCAGTATTGATAATGTTTCTTTAAATATGTATGACTCTTTCAAAATTTTAGGTGTGATTCTCGACAGTAAATTTACTTTTGAGAAACATATAAGGTCTGTGTCTTCTTCAATTTCACAAAAAATAGGCTTATTGAGAAAGTCTTTCAAGATTTTCGGTGATCAATCTATTCTGAAGAAGTGTTTTAATTCTTTCATTCTACCTTGTTTTGAGTATTGTTCTCCTGTCTGGTATTCAGCCACTGATTCTCATCTTAATTTGTTGGACAGAAACTTACGGTCTATTAAATTTCTTATTCCTGATCTAGATATTAATCTCTGGCACCGTCGTTCAATTAGTTCATTATGCATGGTGCATAAGATTTTTCACAACTCTGACCATCCTTTACATTCAGATCTCCCTAGACAATTCTATCCTGTTCGTAATACTAGGCAGGCAGTTAATTCTAATAACCAGGCCTTCTCCATCACGAGGCTCAATACTACGCAGTACTCTAGAAGTTTTATTCCAGCTGTGACCAAGTTGTGGAATGATCTCCCTAATCGGGTGGTTGAATCAGTAGAACTTCAAAAGTTCAAAGTTGGAGCAAATGCTTTTTTGTTGACCAGGCGGACATAGTCTTTTTATAGTTTATTTATGACATATTTGTTTTTGATGTTGTTGATATTTTATTATATGACATTTCTGTTTTGACGTTGTTTCTTATTTTAGAATGATTTATTGTTAATTTGTTCTCTTCATTTATTTATTTCCTTATTTCCTTTCCTCACTGGGCTATTTTTCCCTGTTGGAGCCCCTGGGCTTATAGCATCTTGCTTTTCCAACTAGGGTTGTAGCTTGGATAGTAATAATAATAATAATAATAATAATAGATATTATGATCAATAACAGAAAAAGTCCATATCAGAAGCATTCTTGAAAATAATAGTAGTTATTCATATCACTAGTGTACACAACCCGTCAAAAATATTTTGATAGACATGCACATACACGCACATACTTCTCACCAGGGTATAACTACTCCTTCTTCCCCATACCCAAGGGACGGGGAGAGCTTAGTGGGACCGGATTATATATAAATTATATATATATATATATATATATATATATATATATATATATATATATATATATATATATATATATATATATATATATATATATATATATATATACTGTACATATATATATATGTATATATATATATATATATATATATATATATATATATATATATATATATATATATATATATATATATATATATATAACCTGACACTTGTTACTCATTTTGTAGGGGACATTAACAGCAAAAGTTGTACATTTCCTAAATAATATTTTCTTTTTTTTTTATCAAATAATAAATGGGCTTTTTAAGTTTATAACTTCGAAAATATAGATGCTTTCAGAATCATGCACACCAATGTGTGCTTCCTCATATCTACCTTCGTTATGAAGTCTCGTATTTGCGATATAATTTCATAAAATGTGTTCTAATGAAGCTCCTATACATGATGATCCGGTAATTACATGCAATTCTCGTTTTCCTCCATCGTTGAGGGCGGATCCCTCAAGGCTTCGTTTCTCGTGGAATAAGTCAACATGGGTGAATGGCCGCTTTCTGTCACTAGCTCTGAAAGTGGGTCAGTGGAGTCGACGTCTCAGGCTAAGAGGAGAAGAAGAAGTTTGTGTTTACAAAGAGAATATTTGAACATCGAACATCGCGTCTGCTTTCCATCTCAGACGTTCTTGGTGCGGTTTGTGTGAACAGCAGAGAATTGGAAATACTGTTGTGGTCTTGCGAATGTTGGCCTTTCAGCATATTCCATTTATTCTGGTGATTTTCTCGAAGTGTGTATACAGAACACGTCTTTGCGGCCGAGACAGTAAAGGGTGGTTTCTCCATAATCATAGTATTATGGCTATTGGACAGACAGTGAAAGGGAGTTTCACTGTATTTGGTTTTTGTTTAAATCGAATGTGGATTACCTAAAACGTACTTGATATATTTTGAATATCTGTAGACATTATTTTGATATTTCGAAGGAAAATCTTCAACAGTTTTGGTTCTGCCCAAATTTCTTAATGGAAGATTTTCTTTGAAGGTTGGTCTTTTCAATTGTGCTTCTTTCTCTCGAAGCATTTAGACAAAAGTAATCATTTTCAAGCAGATCCTGGATAGCGAAGAAAGATATTTCACTGACTGTTCGTAATATTTGCATAGGATTTTTCATAAATAGAATTCAGAATCTGTCACCAAAACACAAAAGAAAACAGAAGCAGGAATAGAATTCCAACACTTGGCAAAAGAGGAAAAA
>NC_090754.1:18840355-18862855 GCF_036898095.1 Palaemon carinicauda
CATCCCTTTGCCTTTCTGAAGAAATTACACACACACACACACACACACACACACACACACACACACGCAGAAAACAAAACACAGTCACTGCCACATTCGATCTTCAACTGCTGAATGAAAAATGGACGTCCTAAGCCGTAAAGCTTCCATAGCATTGCCCACCTCATACACATCCACAGAAGGCTCATCAGGAGTATATCGAGCCCACCTGCATGCACTGCACCACTCACCCCTATCTTGATGCACTGCACCACTCACCCCTATCTTGATGCACTGCACCACTCACCCCTATCTTGATGCACTGCACCACTCACCCCTATCTTGATGCACTGCACCACTCACCCCTATCTTGATGCACTGCACCACTCACCCCTATCTTGCCCGGTGTCTCTTGCTTCCTAGATGTCAGGGTCCTTCCTCTCCAATGTGTTTATCACACCATGTAACTCTTCCTAGGAATTTCTCTCCGCATATATCATAGCACTGTTGAATCAAATACTCTCTTCACCAACCTTATGTCGTCTATAGTTTTCTAACACGACCGAACCGCTTAAAGATACTATGATTCATCATTTATCATCCTGTCACTTCCTATCACACCACACATGCTATGCAAACATTTCCTCTTAACGGTTTCAACCCTTTTTGTTTCACTCAATTCACTTCCATAGAGAAGCATTAGTTTTATAATATTTTCAAACATTTCTAATTTCATATGCAATTCTTTTACAAACATCCAGCTGTCTATCTTACTTGACTTATTCTGACTTGTATCTTCTTCCTTTCCATCAGTTCTTTTTAAAATCAACCATATCATTTATTCCATCTTCCGAGTTTCTATTTACCCTCATTACATATACATATATAACTATATATATGTATATATATATATATATATATATATATATATATATATATATATATATATATATATATATGCATTAAATTAACTGTTTTCCTCATGACGTGAGACCAAAATTAAATGAAGGCTAAGCATGGGATGGAGAACTTTTGGTAAACAAAATGGGGTTATGAAAAGTCAGATGCCACTTTCTCAAGAAGGAAAAGTATTTAATCGGTGGCCACGATTTAAGCAGACGTTCCTACCAGTATTATCTTGAGCATCAGAGACCTGGAGCCTTACTAAAGGTTTAAAAGGTTTATGTCTCTCATGAATGGCAGAGGCAAGGGACATTGACATTGCCCTATCGAGCATGACAATGCCCTAGAGACGGAACATATGATCTGCGTCCAAGCCCCTTCTCCACCCAAGCTAGGACCAAGGATGGTGAGGTTGCAGCAACCAAAGGAACTAACGAGTTTGAGCAGGACTCGAACCTCAGTCTGGTGTTCACCAGTCAGGACGTTATCGCATGGCCACCACAACCCTAAAGCTTAGAACATAAGTTAGTTACAGCCCAATGATCTATGGTAAGATGAATGATGGGATTAACACTAAGAGACAGAAAAAAGAACAAAATGGATACGAGACTAACGTAATGCAGGTAGTAGGTTGGCTAGGGCACCGGCCACCCGTTGAAATACTGCCGCTAGAGAGTTATTGGGTTTCTTTGACTGGCCAGACAGTACTACATTGGATCCCTTTCTCTGGTTATATCTTATTTTAATTTGCCTTCACATATACCGAATAATCTGGCCTATTCTTTCCACATTCTCCTCTGTCCTCATACACCGATAACACTGAGATTACCAATCAATTCTTCGCTTAAGGGGTTGTTTACTACAATGCAATAGTTCGGTGGCTACTTTCCTCTTGGCAAGGGTAGAAGAAACTCTTTAGCTAAGGTAAGCAGCCCTTCTGGGAGGACACTCCAAAATCAAAAATTTTCTCTAATCTTGGGTAGTGCCATAGCCTCTGTGCCATGGTCTTGCACTGTCTGGAGTGGAGTTTTCTTGCTTGAGGGTACATTTGGGCACATTATTCTATCTTATTTAACTTCCTCTTTTTTAATTCTTTTATAGGTTAGGTATATAAAAGATTTATTTCAATGTTGTTATTGTTCCTAAAATATTTAATTTTAATTGTTCATTACTTCTCTGTAGTTTATTTCCTCATTTCCTTTCCTCACTGATCTATTCTCCTCTGTTGGAGCCCTTAGGCTTAAAATATCCTGCTTTTCCAACAAGGGTTGTAGCTTAGCTAATAATAATAATAATGATAATAATAATAAAATAATCCAACAACATGTAAGAAAGAGAAATGAACATGGGCAAGACGATAGATTGACGAACTAAGAAAATTTCCTGGTATAGACTGGCATAGAGACGACATAAACAGACGGAAGTGGAAAGATACGTCTGAGTCCATCGTCCTACAGTGGACTAGCAACGGCTGATTGTGATGATGATATAAATTTATATACACATTTATTTATACAGGAATTCAACTGAGAAATACAATTAAAATTCTTACAAAATAAAAAAAAAAAAAAATTTAAGTATTTTAGAAGAAAACTTATATGCATATTCAGAAATCAACTTAAAGTATAACCAGAGACCTAACCAAACTTGAGGCTTACCTTAAAACTTATTTCCACCTGATATTACAAAATTTCCTATTATATTAAAGTATTTTTGCCCATCCTTCTCTTTCTCGCTTATCAAAATCGACCCCATCTCCTTGCCTTGTCTTGGAAGCGGAGAAGATGATAGACGGCAAATTGTGGTAGTGAATATCGCATATCGCTCAGATAATGCTTTCATTAGACTGCCAACGGCCGAGCAATCAAGAAGCAAGGAGACCATCCTCCAGTCTCTCCCCTCCCCTGACGGAAGGAGGCTCCTCTCCCTTCCCCCTGCAAAGCACACCCAAGCAACGCCTTCATTCCAAGAGCAACTCTTTTTCAAAAGGTTCTCCCACAATATTAATGATTATGCATCACCGAAGCTTTTAACTTCATTCAAGGTTTATGTTGCCACTAATGTTTTTCTCAGGTGAATTTTTCCATATAAGATGAAATGAGAAAAAGTTTAATTTATTACAAATAAAAATATTGAATTGAATGCAGGATATTAGCCCCACCCGTGAGTCCCAAGATGGTAGGAGAGGAGGAGTTGACTGTGTAGGGTCACAATCAAGGTGGAAAAGTACTAATAATTTGCTGAGAACCAAATGAGTGATACTGAAGGCAAGGGAAAGTCACAATGGCCTCATGACTGATCATATATACATATGATCAGCGCCAAAGGCTCCTCTCCATCCAAGCTAGGTCCAGAGAGGGCCAGGCAATAGCTGCTGATGACTCAGCAGGTAGACCTATAGGCTCCCCCGACGCCCATCCCTAGCTCACAAGTATGGTAAGGATGTAGACAGTGCAAGAAATTATCGAGCTTGAGCGGAACTCGAACTCCAGTCCAGCAGATTGCCAGGCTGGGATGTTTCAAAGCAAGGAAAAAAGGAATAACGAAAACATGCAATAAGAGGTCAATGAAAAATGCGCAATTAATTAGTCACGTGTCATCCAACTTGTCATCTGTCACATCGGGTGTGGTTTAGGGAATTTGGCTCATGTTTCTTGGCGCCCCGACCGGGGAGGCCATTTTTGTCGATGAGATGCAACTAAGGGGGAAAACTCTTAGTTACACACAAGGCTAAGAAGTGGAAGCATCTATTTGTCAAATAGGGCTTTGGAAATATCCTTTAGTAATGCCTGCAGTGCTCCACGTGAAGAGAAAGCTTTGATTATTGAGGATCATGAAATACCGGCGTTGCTGAACAAGGAAATGTCAGTGATGACATGTTTCGAAAATCCCATTTTGCAGTGTCTTCATAAAGTGAAATTCACATTAGAAGCTACATTGTTTACTTTATATTTAGAAATGAATGCTTCACTAAATCAATCTTGAAATATGTCTGTTAAAAAAAGGCTGGATTTACCTATTTTCACAATCATCACTATTTTTTTAGGCATACCTATTCTGTATAACAAAGCGAAAAACCAGAATTCCAATGAATTGCAAATTATGTTGCGTTTATATAATTCTATTTTCATTATTTGCCACAATTACTTACTTCATCCTCCCCAAAACTTTAGACACGTCCCTGCCTGGCAATCTGCCGGACTGGGGTTCGAGTTATGCTCATGCTCGATAGTTTCTTGTACTGTCAGTAACTTCACCATCCTTGTGAGCTAAGGATGGGCGGTTAGGGGGAGCTTATAGGTCTACCTGCTGAGTCATCAAAAGCCATTTCCTGACACTCCCTGGTTCTTGCTTGGGGACAGAGGAGGCTTGGGCGCTGATCGAATGTATATATGGTCAGTCTTTATAACATTGTCCTGCTAAGGCATTGTCACTGTCCCTTGCCTCTGCCGTTCATGGTGGCCTTCAAACCTTAAACCTTTAAACCCTTATCTTGGCTGCATCTATGATAGTGATAAGGAAAAACCTAACTTAAGACTCAAATAAGCAAATCTCCGTCATACATTGCATCCCTTTATTTTTTTTTCTATAATCAAATTTGAGTTCTGTTGCAACAGATGCATTTATGCAAGATGTCAAAATACAATGCATGCATTACCAATGGAATGCCACGCATACACACTCCACATGGATTTGAAACTTATTGCTGGGAAAAGAGACGCAAGTCAAATCCGCTATTTTGCAAAGGATATTGTGACGGGGCGAGAGAAGGTTGTGACTCAAAGGCAGGATGAAAGCAATTGAGTAAACTTTATTACAGAACATCCGTTTATATATACATAAACATAACAGGCAATTTCATGTTCAACCGACAAGCTCACCAGTTAACAGTTAACGGTGAGAAAAACAGACATGTTATTTCAGGTTCCTATCAGTGCGAGGGGAGAGCGAAGATAGAAGCATAATACATACAAAAAATGAAATTTCATTACTCTGTATGATGGTGTGACACACGGTTGGTATATGGCTCCCCCCCCCCCTAGAAATAACATACTGTACATGTTATATAGGACGCCCTGATCTAGAGAGGCGAACTGCAGGTGGTTCATCTGGCAGGAGATAAGCAGGTTTTAGACGATGAAGGGAGACCCAGTCTTCTTTGCCACGAATGTTTAGTAGGAATGCTTTCGGACTGCGTCGGATCGCAAGGAAAGAGTCCATGTGAGGGGGCGTTAGCGGTGGCTTGCTAGTGTCGTTGCGTAGAAAGACATGTATTGCAGAGTGCAAGTCTGTCGGTATGTGATGCTTCACTGGGGGGCTTATAAGTCTGGCGGCATGGAGTAAATTTTCCCACGATGTGATGTATGCACTGGAGATCGTAGGAGGAGGCTGTAGAAGGAAAAAATTCGGCAGGGACGAATAATGGGTCGCCATACACTATTTCAGCTGCCGAGACGTCGAGGGCGTCTTTAGGAGTGGTCCTTAGTCCCAGGAGGACCCAGGGAAGCTGCGTAAACCAGTTGGAATCTTTGAAGCAGTACATCAAAGCTGCTTTGAGTCTGCGATGAAAACGTTCAACCATTTCATTGGCAGCGGGGTTGTAGGCAGTTGTCTGATGTAGGGTGATGCCCAGGAGATTTGCCGATGATATCCACAATTGAGAGGTGAAAGTGGTACCCCTGTCAGAAGTAATATCCTCAGGGATACCAAATCTTGCAATTCATCCTGAGAGTAAGGTAGATGTACATAAGGCGGACATTGCGGTTTCCATGGGAAAGGCTTCAGGCCAACATGTGGAGCGGTCGATGACGGTAAACAGGTAACGATGTCCTTGTGATGTGGGTAGGGAGTTTAAAACATCGACGTGAATGTGGGCGAAACGACGCTGAGGTTGAGGAAAGGTGCCTACTCCTGAATCCGTGTGTCGATGTACTTTGGAAGTTTGGCAAGAAGTACAGACGCAGACCCAATCCTTAGCATCCTTAAAAATGCTATGCCAAATGAACTTTGTCTTTAGCAGCTGTGCAGTAGAACGGCACGAGGAATGTGAAAGGTCGTGAATGAAATCAAACACATGTCAGAGCATGGGAGCAGGAATTCAAGGTTGCGGTTTACCAGTACTGACGTCACAGAGGAGGGTGGTGTTGGAGTCATTGGGGCGATGTCTTCCCAACAGAGGGATGTGCCGGATGTCCTACATGCTTGATACTCTGGATCCTGTCGTTGGGCTTCAGCCAAGGCGTTATAATCCAATCCCAGTTGAACGGCAGCCAATGTGTTTCTTGACAGGGCATCGGCAACGGGATTAATTTTCCCAGGGACGTGTTGAAGGGGGCAATTGTATTCAGCCACAGCAGAGCGATGTTGTCGTTGACGGGCGGACCAAGCTTTAGACTGTCGAGTGAAGGCATGCACCAGAGGTATGTGGTCTGTGCGAATGACGAAAGGTGTACCTTCTAAGAAATGGCGAAAGTGACGGAAAGCCAAGTGCACCGCCAGCAATTCGCGATCGAACGGAGAATAACCTGATTCTTCCTTAGACAGTTTTATGCTGCAGAAGACCAATGGGGGCGGGGGGGGGGGGGGGGGCAAGCCGTTGACCACCTGTTCGAGTACTGCACCAATGGCAACGTCGCTGGCATCGGTGGAGAGAAGGAGAAAGGCATGTGGGATAAGAAAAGTGAGAGCTGCATCGGTTGATAGGGCCTTCTTTGCATTGCAGAAGGCCGCTTCTTGAAGGGGACCCAACTTCAGGTCCTTTGGCTTGCCCTTGAGGGAGGCATAGAGGGGAGCAACAGTGGCGGCAATGGTTGGCAGAAAACGGTGATAATAGTTGATCATGCCCAAGAATTCCTGCAGAGCTTTGACGGTCGAGGGCGTGGGGAAATTCTGAACGGCAGCTACCTTCTCCGGGAGGGGATGGACTCCTTCAGGAGTGATGCGGTGCCCTAAGAACGACACTTCATTGGCGCCAAATATACACTTGTCGTACCGGACTACAAGGCCATTTTGTTGCAGGCGGTCGAGCACGATGTGCAGGTGACAGAGGTGTTCCTCTTTTGAGGAAGAGAACATAAGTATGTCGTCCACATAGCATACACAGAAGGGGAGGTCCCCTAAGATGCCATCCATGAGACGTTGAAAAGTGGCCCCAGCATTACAAAGGTCAAAACAGGAGTAATTGAAGGTGTATGTACCAAACGGAGTGGTGATGGCGGTCTTGGGGATGTCTTCTGGGTTCATAGGCACCTGATAATACCCCTTCAGGAGGTCGAGCGTGGAGAAAACCTTCGCTTTGTGCAGGTAGGAGGTCACATCGGCGATGTTTGGGAAGGAGTAATGATCCGGTTCTGTTTGCATGTTCAGGCGCCTGTAATCCCCGCACGGACGGAGGGAGCCGTCTTTCATCAGAACAATGTGTAAGGTGACGACCATGGGCTGGAGGCCTTATGCCAAAAGCCCATTTCCTCCATTTCGGCGAACGTCTGTTTGGTGGGTGCCAATCATTCCAATGCCAGATGTCTGAATTTTGCGAAGACTGGGGGTCCCGTTTTCTTGATATGGTGATAAATACCGTGCTTGGCAGGAGCCGTGGGCGTTTGCCGAAGTTCTGGACGGAAAACTTCCGGGTACGACGTGAGGAGGTGGGCGTAGGCATCTGTGGGTGCGCTGATGTGGAGAGCGAGGTTGGAGGGGGCGGGTTGAAGAGGCATCGATGAGTGCGAGTCTGCGTTGACCAATCGTCGGTGGGCAACATCGACCAGAAGGTGGACATGAGAGAGGAAATCCGCACCGAGGATTGGCAATGTGACGTCAGCAACGAGAAACTTTCAATTAAATTTACCATTTCCAAACGTTAATGTGAGGTTCTCGTAACCGTAGGTGGGTATCGCAGATCCGTCGTGTCCTGAAGAGTTCCCTTGGCAAAAGAGAACGACAAGCACCCGTGTCTACCAAAAATCACACACCCGTTCCTGCATCATGTAAAAAGGAAGGGATTAGAAACACGGGAGGCCACTGCCACGAGCGATGGCCTACTTACACATTTTTGGCAACTGACAATCCTTGGCACATTTCTTCGCAGTTGCACCGAATTTATAGTGATAGTAGCAAAATTGCGGCCGATGGGAGGCAGTAAGTGGCTTTAGAAGTCATTGATTGGGGTGCGAGCAAGTGGTGGGTGGTGGGTGGCTTTGTCGCCGCTTCGGCACATCATGGGGTAGGTGTGTATGTCCTTCGGCATTCACGTCAGCTTCGGTTGACGTTGAATAGGCGTCCTCTTTGTCAGGAGTGGAGGCGTTGATGAAGGTCTTGAAGGTCGTGAAGTGGCTGTCCATAAGGGCGTTGGCTTTAGTCATCAAGTCCTTTATGGGTAAACTATCGACATCGGGTATGGAAGCACGTACAGGTTTGGGTAAACGGCGTATCCAAAGGGCACGAAGTAAGTTCACCTCACGAGGAGAGCCGTCTGCGGCAGGTTGCAGGTGAGCAATACTGGTCATTTCCCTGAGGGTGAGCGAAGCCCTTTGGTCCCGCAACGGTTGTTGAGAGAGATGAAAAAGCTTTGCTATATGGGCGGCTGGCTACGGCGAGTACTGCTGCAGAAGGTATGTTTTGAGGGCATCATACGCTATTGGGTTGTCTCCTTGTTCACAAAGCCAGTCGGATATTTCCGGGGAGGTGTCCTCGGGTATCGCCACGAGAACATAATCCGCTTTGGTGGTTGAGCGAGTTACGCCCTTGATGCGGAACTGGACTTCTGCGTGCTGAAACCAAGCAAACGCCTCTCCGCTGGCGAACAAAGAAAGTTTCAATGGGGCGGCGCCAACTTCCGTGTAGTCCGCCATAGTACCAATGACGGAGGGGCGAGGGGGGATGGAAGGCGGGAGGAGCGAGTCGACTTCTGGGGTCACCAATGTGACGGGCCGAGAGAAGGTTGTGACTCAAAGGCAGGATGAAAGCAACTTTATTACAGAACATCCGTTTATATATACATAAACCCCAGGCAAAAAGGGCATACAAAACTTAACAGGCAATTTCATGTTCAACCGACAAGCTCACCGGTTAACAGTTAACGGTGAGAAAAACAGACATGTTATTTCAGGTTCTTATCAGTGCGAGGGGAGAGCAAAGATACAAGCATAATACATACAAAAAATGAAATTTCATTACTATGTACGATCGTGTGACACACGGTTGGTACAATATCATGAGTGTAATGTTCTCAGAACGTATATATTTCTAGCAGTACTTATCTCTACCGTTTATGGTACACAAAGTAATAATTTAAAGTAAAAAAAAAAAATTACTTTCATGGTGCATGTACATGCAAGGTTCTTGAAATTTCATGAATGAATGATTTGAAGTTTTTTTTTCTTTTTTTTTTTTTTTAAATTTAATGACTTGCATTGGAAAGTAGCATTACGAAGGTAACAAAATTATATTTTACATTGCGCCCTTTGGTCTGGCACTGCGGCTAGACACGAATTCTGTACGTCTCGACAGCCGTTTCAGGTTACATTTGAATATGGAGAAATTTTTATAAGCCTAGCATAGCATGAACCTTATAGCAAAAACTTCACTGCATCATTGCATCCATAAAAAATTCTGATTTAACTCTCTTACACTGCCAAGAACTGTCTATTTAAAGGTCTCTCATGCATAGTAAAGGCATGGGACAGTGACAATATCCTAGCAGGACAATGCCATAGAGACTGACTATATATACAAATGTTCAGCGCTGAAACCCCTCTCCACCCAAGTTAAGACCAGGGAGGACCAAGCAATGGCTGCCGATGACTCGACAGGTAGATTCATAGGTGCCTCCTACCGGGCACCCAGTCTTTAGCTCATTCAGATGGTGAGGTTGCAGACACTACGAGAACTATTGAGCTAGAGCTCGAACTCCAGTCCAGCAGATCAGTAGGCAGGGACTTTTCCAATAAGATACTGCGTCCCTAGATTAGATGTGCTTATATGCCATCGACATCTCTTACTGGAAATTCCCAAGTGTTGACTCTCTCTATTTCATTAGCAAACGTGTTGCTCTCGACAACCGAAACATTATAATTCCTTCAACAATTACAGTCAACATATTTTGCAACAAACACAATTTTCTGATATTTTACATCAAATGTGCCATCTATTTTCTCATCTTTTTTATAAGCTTGCTTCTGCAAAATGACTGTTTGGTGACTTGAATCCCATCTTCCTTGGTAATCCTCTTTCCCAAGACTTCTGCAATGGTCCCGATGCCTTTCTTGCTTTTAAATTTTGTTGATTCATCTGCATTCATAATCAGCCATCCTATGTGATAGTCTCACGTTACTTATATGTTCAGTTGTCTGTTTATCTACCTTTATTTACGTTATTTGTAGTGATAATGATGAAAATGATAATAATACCAACAACTACCAGGTTAATAAAGATAAAAAATAAAAAGATGAAAATAAAAAGAACAGTCCCGACAATAATAATAATAATAATAATAATAAAAATAATAATAATAATAATAATAATAATAATAATAATAATAATAATAATAGGATTTGCTTCATTCGGCAAAAAAAAAGAGACAAACTGAACAAAAAGCCGAACCTTCACTAATAAATTTATGGAATTTGGCCCATTTGACCCAGCGCTGGACCCGGGGAGGCCTTTGAGATAGGTTGGAAGGGTGAGGGGAAGGTGTAATTAAAAGCCTACAGTGTACCGCAAGAGGTGTACTGACAGCAGTATTACCCTCCACACACTCTTTGGCAAAAGTAATTATATTGGCTATGATAACAGTAATGATAGATATTACAAAAATAGAATCATTAATATTCAATTAAGAAATTACATAATCTTAATTAAGAAACATTATAATTCTGAAGAATTCCTAACTCATTTATATTACTACTGAGAAAATGCCTTTTAATTCTATTCCTGCAATACCAAACTCATCATCAGCACTACAGTATATTGTTTTCAGTTAAGTTTAGGTATTATGAATACATGAACGTTCCTTTCACTTTCACAATGCATTTCCAACAAGTAGAAAGAGCAATCTCAGATTTCAGACCTCCTTCAATGAAGATTGTCAATATTTTACTCAAGTCTACGGACCAAGCTTTCCCTCTTTCATATGTTGACCCTGAAGGAATCTACTGTATGATGAAAATCCTTGATCCGAATTACCACCAAAATCTAATTGCTTATAAGTTAGCCAATTTCTACTGAAAATTTCATCTAAATTCATCAATAAGTTTTTGAGTTAGGCTGGTAAGAGAGAGAGAGAGAGAAAAAAAAAAACAGTGGTGTAAGCATAATCTCCTTGGCGGAGGCAATAAAACTAAATGAATAAAGATTCAAGAACACTTTTCTTTTCATCAAAATTAAGTTCTCTCAGTCACCAGTCTTCTGTCCACCTGACTTTCCTAGTTGAGTTACGCGGCGAATCTTTCGGTCGCTGGTGTTCAACATATGACTATTTTGAAATATCTATGTTCCTTCATTTGTTCATCTTACCATCCCTTTTCTTCTCTTTCTGCAAGTTCGTTTTATTTGCATCTCTCTCTCTCTCTCTCTCTCTCTCTCTCTCTCTCTCTCTCTCTCTCTCTCTCACTGTATGTATTTCCTTATTTCCCTCTGTAATGCATTTTGCAAGGGGGACAATTAACCTCTCAACAATGCATGCTGCTTTTTCTCATTTCGTTTTTATTTCATGACGTCAAAGATAATAGAGCTACAGAGTGCTTAATTGTTTGCAGAAGTTCTGCTGTTAGGTGAGTGTTAAGAGGCACTACAATGTATCCGGTAATGTAAGGTAGAAACATTTTTCAGAGGAGTAAAGTCTATTTTTATGTAATGCATCATACTAAATCTCAGTGTTAGCAAGGGATTTAACAATATAACACTTGTTGATATGAGAGAGAGAGAGAGAGAGAGAGAGAGAGAGAGAGAGAGAGAGAGAGAGAGAGAGAGAGAGAGACTAATAAATAATCAACCAGTGATTGTTCAAAAAGTGCAACATTTTTCCTGCTTACCAAAATCAAAACATTTATTTTGTTTTAGTTGGACACCATTGCATTGATCCATTTCTATTTATATCTCTTGCAAATTAATTTACTTAACATTGCTGAATGAATTTAACCTTTCAATTAAAAGATTGCAATTGAAATTTGAAGTCTGTCGTGAGGGTTTGTAATCTCGAAATGGACCAAAACAACAATTTAAAGAGGAGAGCAGAGTTAAGGTTAATCTTCGTTCTGTAACAATAATATTTGAGGGCCACCATTAACAAATGCAGCCGTTTCTAGACCACTACAGGACAAAGGCCTCAGACATGTCCTTATTCATGTCTGGGGTTTGGCTATTTTATCATCACAAGGGCTAAACGGTTGAACAAATAGGAAAGCTAATACTCCTGATATCTAAAGAAATTTATACGAAATGACAAATTCGGAGATAATTTGTATTTTTCCTAACCATACAAACCTTAGCTATTTACATAGGGTTTACTTTCGGCGTAGCTGAAATGACGAGCCATTAGAATTTTAACGAGGGTTTATTACCCCCGCGCTAGTTAGTAAGGGGGTAGGGGAGTGGTTTCTAGCTACCCCTCCCCCCTTCACACACCGGTGAACTGCTTCACTTCACTTAGAGGTAGGACTTGCCTTGGGGGACAGGGCTGGAGGGCAAATATGTGTAAATAGCTAAGATTTGTATGGTTAGGAAAAATACAAATTATCTCCGAATTTGTCATTTGTTCCGTAACCGAAATACAAACCACGCTATTTACATAAGGTGACTTACCCTTAGGTAGGATGGAAAGTCCCCAGCCTTACTGGCTTTGGCTTACCCGGGGACTCAGAATCCGAGTGAGCAGCACTCGAGAAAAAGAGTCCCTGCACCTCGCAAGTTTCTTGCTACGCAAGAAACGTGCGGCCTACATAAGCTTGTGTGTGGAGGGAAGAAGTGTGACTTGTCCTAGGAAGTTGACCTGAAGTCCTTTAGCTGGAATTCTAGGCTAGGACGTTCCCAATACCACCTCGTCAGGGTATGGGGGACGCGGCAGTATTAACTTAATACTAGGAACACAAGGAAGCATGGATTACCTGCAGAGGTTTGAGGTCAGCTATGCGGAGAACCCAGGATGCTGCTTTCCCCAAGAGAGGGGAGGATGAAGAAAGAAGTAAGGGCCAGACATACTTCTTTCATTCATGCAGTCTAAAACCGGGTAACAATGCCCTCAACCTTCTGCTACCTGTCCATTAAGGAGCCTGAGGTTAGACCAGCTGTTGTATAGCCACCAGAGGGCCGACAGAAAACGTATCGAGGCTCCTGTGGGTCACGTCCTGGAGGTAGTGGGCTGTGAAGGTCGTTAGACGCTTCCGGACTCCAGCTTGTAGCACCTGCGTCACAGAGTAGTTCCTCTTGAAGGCCAAGGACGTTGCGATGCCTCTGACATCGTGTGCTCTAAGGCGACGTGACGGAGGAGGGTCTGGATTCAGGGCGTGATGGATGACCCTTTGAATCCAGGCTGAAAAGGCATTCTTGATGACCCTCCTCTCCGTCCTCCCTGTGCTCCCAAACAGGGCTTACACGTGAGGACAAACTGCAGCTGTCCTTTAAGATAACCCCTCCGACTCCTTACTGGGCATAGTAGGAGAAGGTCTGGGTCATCTGTTACAGAACGGAGACTCGAAATCCTGAAGGAGTCGAACCGAAGGTTCGGGACTCCAAGATTTTGAGTCTAGTAACCAACTCAGGGACGAACCTAAACGTTACCTCCACCTATCCTCTTGAATGGGCGACGTCGTACGAGAGACCATGAAGTTCGATGACACGCTTGGCTGAGGCCAGAGCGAGCAGGAGCACCGTCTTCCAAGACAGGTAACGATCAGAAGCCTGGCGTAATGGTTCGCGAGGAGATCTCTTAAGAGCCCTAAGAGCCCGAACCATGTTCCATGGAGGAGGTCTCACTTCCGACTGGGGGCAGGTAAGTTCGTAGTTTCGTATGAGCGAAGAAAGATCCAGCGAGGAGGAAATGTCTATTCCTTTCAGCCTGAAGGCCAGGCTTAAGCCTGAGCGATAGGCTTCCACCACCGAGAGCGAAAGGCGCATTCCCTCCCGCCGATATACAATAACTCCGCTATTGCTGGAATAGTAGCATCAAGGCCTATCCCACGACACCAACCACAGAGGACTCTTCACTTCGCCTGGTAGACCCCTGCGAATGACTTTCGCAGGTATCTAGACATCCGCTCTGCAACTTGTTACGGAACGCCTCTCTCTGTGAGGAGATGCTGGATGGTCTCCAGGCGTGAAGCCGAAGCAATGCTACAGCTTGTGGTAGATGTTGCAGTGTGGTTGTTTGAGTAGCTCGTGTCATGGGGGAAGCTCTCTCAGGAGTTCCGTCAGGAGATGCAGAAGTTCCGGGAACCACTCTGCATGATGCCGCAGCGGAGCTATCAGAGTCATCGACAGGTTGACCGATAGTCTGGTCTTGTTGAGCCCCCTTCTCAACAGACAGAACGGTGGGAAGACGTAGACGTCGATGTTGTCCCACCGTGTAGGAAGGCATCTTGCCAGAGTGCCTTGGGGTCTGGGACTGGGAATAGTACAGCGGCAGCTTGAAATTCAAGGCTGTCGCAAACAGGTCCACAAGGTCAGGATTTGTTGGCTACCAGGGGGGGCCGAAGACCACTCTGTACTCTCATCTGTGAGGCCCTGCTCAGACTGTCAGAGAGCACATTCCTTTGTCCGGAATGAAGCGATTGAGTGCACTTTGGTTCATCTCAGTGTCTCTACTGCAAGATGAGAAAGTTGTTATGGAAAGGTACCTCCCTGCTTGTTGAAAAAAGCAACTACCGTGGAGTTGTCGTTCACGGAGTGACTCGCCAGGGTCTGTTGGAAGTGTTGAAGCGCCAGAATATGGCCTTCATTCCTAGAAGATTGATGTTTAGGCACCCTTCTGGTTCTGACCATAGGCCTGATTCAGAACGTGGGGCCCACCCCCCATTGTTTTGACGAGTCCGAGAACAGCATCAAATGCGGGGGAAGGATGAGAAGATCCATTCCCTTGCAAAGGTTTCCGTAGGTCAACTACCAATGCAGGTACATTCGTTCCGCAGGTCACAAAGGGACCAGAATGTCCGGGGAATCGTTGTCTTGATTCCACCGGGACTTGGGCCGCCGATGCAGGGATCTTCTCCTGAGGCGGCCGTTGGAACTAGCCTGGCCAAGGAGGAAAGGTGACCTAGGAGGCGTAACTAAGATTGGGCTGGAAGCTCTCCTCGTCTGAGAAAAAGGTTCTGCGACTCTCCCCAGTTGTTGAGATGGAAGCAGAGAAGACTTCTCGAGAATTACAATGATCCCTAGATCTTGGCAAAGTCCCAGAAGCTTGTCTCGGTGTCGAAGAAGGGTCGATTCCGGACTGCCTGAGTTAGCCAGTCATCCAGAAAGCGAAGGAGACGGATGCTGCTCCTGTGTGGCCATGAAGATAACAGGGTGAACATTCTGGTGAACACCTGCGGTGCTGTGGAGAGATCTAAACACAGCACCTTGAACTGGTATATCTTGTTGTCTAGGCTGAATTTCAAGTACTTCCTGGAAGACAGATGGATTGGGATCTGGAAGTACCCGTCCTTCAGATCCAGTGTGCACATGAAGTCTTGTGGTCTCACTATAAGCCTGATTGACTCTGCTGTTCCACGCTGAACGAAGTTTGTTCGACAAACTTGTTCAGGGCTGAGAGGTCGAGACAGGTCTCAGCCTTCAGACGCTTTCTTACAAGAAAGAGTCGGCCGAAGGAGTCGGGGCGGGGGGAGCCGTGAATGACCTTTTGGAGAGCATCCTTCTAGAGCATGGTCTCGATTCCTGCACGAAGGGCTAGCCCCTTTGCCGATCCCATGGCATAGGAGCTCAGCGACACTAGATTCGCTGTCAATGGAGGTAGAGATGTAAGAACGGGACGCGATATCCTTGGCTGATCACGGAGATCGTGCAGGAATCGGCCCCGAGTTGCTGCCACCTGAGCGCGCAACCTTAGGGATCCCCCCACTGCGGACCATGCAGGGGGGTTGCCAATCCTAGCGTTTGCGGCCTCGGCCGCTCCCTCAGGATTATTGCCTCCCCAGGAGGACTTCCCGCCCTTCTTGTCTCTGACAGGAGGGGGCTGCTGTTTAGACACCTTGTCGTAGCGTGCCGGGGACGGTTCCGATGTCCTAGGCTGACAAGGCTGTTGTTGTTGAGGCGCTGGCGGCTTGTAGGGTCTAAATGTAAGCGCCTTTGGAGGAGCGAATCGTAATTTGACTTTCTCCACCTCTCAGCTGTCCGTTCCCCGACCTTGGGCTCAAAACAAGGTCTTTCCAAGGGTGGAAGAGTTTCTGAGCTTGCCGACATCCAAGGTTGGGACTTCCGAGAGGAACCTTTCGGTCACTGCATCTCAATGCTTCAACATCGAGTTTGCCCACAAGTTCGAAACTTGGTGAGCCAGGAGACGATGGTGCTCGTGCCTGAGAGGAGGAAAGTTTCCATGACCTTCCTGGAGCTCTCCTTGGACAAAATCTCAGATCGCAACAGGATGCCCAGAGATCAAAGCCAGACGACCAGCCACGAAGTGGCCCGCATGGCACACTTTGCGGCTTTCTCCTGGCTTAAGATCTCCGAAGACAAGAATGTCAGCTTCCGGGCAGAGAATTTCTCGAGAGAAAATTCCCTGGTAAGCCCCTTCCACGGAATGGTGGAGAGTAAGGGCTAAACCAGGTTCCCCCATGATCTCGAAGTACCTCCTCTGCTGACGGCTGACAGACTCAGTGTCAGCGACTCCCTCTGGGGGGAAGGGAATCGAACGATCCTGAGGAGTAGAGATGAGGGGGCCTGCCTGAAAAGAAGAAGAATGTTGCCCAGACCTCTTTGAAGATTCTTCCTGCTCTTGCACGTGCCATGCTCTGCGTTTACGGGGGGAAGATCGTGATCTGGAAGTACGCGCTCCAGAAAACTCGCCAGGTTGCCCGTGTTGCAAAAACCGACGGGAATCGCGGTCGAAATCGCCCTGGCTCTCGCTCGATCGTAAATCGTTGGTTCGCGCGCGGGAGAATGTGGGTGTGTCAGCGCGCGGTGTGCTGACAGTCGAAAGTGCGCGTGGGCGCGCAGGTGAGGGCGAGCGCGGTTGAAAGGGCGAGAGCTGGCGGTCAAGAGACCGATGGCGCGTAGGCGAGCGATGGGGCGTTGGCGAGTGATGGCTCGCTGGCGGGAATCGCGGCGGCGCTCGCGCGATGGAAAACCGTTGGTTTGTGCGCAGGCGAACATGGGCGCGCGGGCGTGTGGGCGTGTTGGTGCGCCTGCGTTTGGGCGTGCGGTCGTAAGGGCGAGTGCAGGCGGCCGGGAGACTGATGGCGCGTAAGCGAGCGATGGCGCGTAAGCGAGCGATGGCGCGCTAACGAGCGATGGCGCGTCTTGGTGAGCGATGACTCGTAGGCGGGCGAAGGCGCGTTGACAAGCGATGGCGCGTTGGCAAGCGATGGCGCGTTGGCGCGTAGCGACCGATCGCTTACAGGAGAGTTAACGCGTGGGCGCGTAGGAAACCTACGACGATTGAAGCGTTGGCGCGTTGAAAACACTTGCGCGCAAACGAAGAATCGTGTGGGCGCGTAGGAGATTGCTGGCGAGTAAGGAGAGCTCAGGGGTGCCTCTGAGAGCCTGTGCGCTAGCTTAGGTGTCTCCTGGGCGGCGCTGTGTGAAGTGGAAGCGAGTTGGCGCGTTGGCGCGCTGGAACTGGAACCACGTGTGGGCGCGCCTAGCGCGAAACTCTAGAAGGGCGCTGCGAGTCCAGAAGAACCTGTGAGCGCCTGTGCGCTAGCATAGGAACTTCTTGAACTGCGCGCGACGAGGCAGGAACCAGGAGATCGTAGGCGTGTAGTTGCGTGACCAGAAGATATGCGCGGCCAGACGATATCAGCGAGGGTGCAGAACCAGAGAGATCGTCGGCGAGGAGGGGAAGGAATAAATTCCTTGCCTGCGCCCAGATCCAAAGATCGTGGGCGCGTGGGCGAACGTTGGCGCGTATTGCGCACATCAGGAAAAGGGGGCACAGATGCGCGCTGGCGAACAGGTGAACGTGGAGTTCAGTGAAGAATTAATCTCCCAGCTTGCACCCAGATCCGGAGATCGTGGGCGCGTGGGCAAACGTTGGCGCGCATTGCGCACATCAGAAATGGCAAGCAGATGTGCGATGGCGAGCAGGCGATCGTGGGCGTTCAGTAGACCGTGGTGCACAAGGCCTGTAGCCGCACAGAAGGTCTCAGAAGAGTTGGCGATCAGGAGATCCACGGCGAGACTGAGCTACAGGAGGTCCCTGAAGTGTTGATCAGCAGAAGTGTGGTAAAGAAACCTCTCTCAATAAATCAGTCCTCTGAAGAAGTATCACGAAACTAGTCCGGACTTAAGCGTATATTTCGTATTTTCATTTTCCCTGTCGTTCTTCTGCATCTGAGCATCACGTTTTCCTGTGATTTTTACACACAAACACACACACACACACACACACACACACACACACACACACATATATATATATATATATATATATATATATATATATATATATATATATATATGTACAGACACTAGTGTATGTAATCCATCAAAAATTACAGCTAAATATTTAAATAGATATAGACGCACACTAACCTCATTCTCACCTGGTTATGCCTACTCCCCCTCCCACCTACCACAGGTACAATGAGAGGCCGAATGTCATACGCCTGGCAATGCCGCTGAGCGTGACTGCAAATATATATATATATATATATATATATATATATATATATATATATATATATATATATATATATATATATATATATATATATATATACTGTATATATATACATACTTATATATATAAACATATACATATATATATATATATATATATATATACACACCATAAAACAAGATACTTCCTTCTTTCTTATTATGAAGTTACAATCAGCCAGCAACTCAGAGGTAAAGCATGCAAGATACAGGGCATGTGGACAGCAGCCTCACTCCCAGAGACTTGCTGAGAAACTTGAAGGCTTTGCCCTTTTGGTGGAACTCTATCCAGATGGGAGGAGAGCATATATATAAATATATATATATATATATATATATATATATATATATATATATATATATATATATATATATATATATATATATATATATATATACATATATATATATATATATATATGCATATATATATATATATATATATATATATATATATATATATATATATATATATATATATATATATACATATATATATATATAAAGAAGCCGTTTATTGTCTACTGCAGGACGAAGTCCTCATCATGTCTAGGATTTGGACAGTTTTCATCACCGCGGAGTGGTTATGGTGGGAGATTTTCGTCTTATTGTTCACAGAAAACTAACTTAGTATGAGTGGCCATGACTAGTACAACTTTCCTGATCATGGCGAAAAGCAAACACTTTCACCACATTGTATGTTTGTATGCATATGTGTATGTATGCTTGTGCGTATGTATACATTTTTTATACGTGTGTCACGTATGTGCACGAACTTAAAATGTTCCTACCTGATCACTCTCCAGATATCAAAGGACATGACACTGAGCCAGAAGAAAGCAGCGTGAAGTGTAAACTGAGTGAAGAGTCCTGCAAAAGAAACAAATTTCATGTCAAAATGACTATAAAGATCAATTACATTTAATAAAATTATCTTTGACATTCATCCTTCTGAGATGGATAGAAAAAATATTTCTATTTTAAAAATTTTCACCAGTCTTAGAAGCTTCTCTTTAAGATCACCAATCAACGCTCATTTATCTTCTTCATTTTTGTTCCTTATTTCTTTCTTCACTTGTATCAATAGATGGGTGTCAGCATCTGTTGAAATTATGTTAAATACCGCAAACACTTGTAATGTGTAGCATAGAGCCATAGACTTTGTATGAACAGATGACATTAGTTACATATGTATGGAGAGAAAAATATTAAGAAATAAAAGAAGGCAAGTGATAGCGAAAGCAAGACTTCCTAAATGAAATTGGTTCTTTCTAGTTACTTGTTTGACATAGATTTAATAGTTTTAATAATAACCCAAATTTCAATAACAGACTGTATAAACTTGATGCATTCATCTCAAAATCAATTATGATTTTTTGGATTAGGCCTGATGTCGGTGATACATGCTATTTATTCAAAATATTATATACGATCATGATTTAGACATATTTGTGGCATTAGTCTGAAATGTCTGATCTATGATAAAACAAGTTATGATTTTCAAAGTACCTTTCCTTCGTGTTTTACATATATAAGCGTGTATATGTTATATATAATTATTATTTTTATTATTATTATTATTACTTGCTAAGCTACAACCCTAGTTGGAAAAGCAGGATGCTATAAGCCCAGGGGACCTAACAGGCAAAATATTCCAGTGCGGAAAGGAAAAATAAAATATTTTAAGAAAGAGTAACATCAATATAAATATTTCCTTTATAAACTATAAAAACTTCTCAAAAAAAAAAAAAAAAACAAGAGGAAAAGAAACTAGATAGAACAGTGGGCCCGAGTGTACCCTCAAGCAAGAGATTTCCAACCCAAGACAGTGGAAGACCATGGTACAGTGGTTATGGCACTACCCTAGACTAGAGAACAATGGTTTGATTTTGGAGTGTCCTTCTCCTAGAAGAGCTGCTTACCATAGCTAAAGAGTCTCTTCTACCCTTACCAAGAGGAAAGTAGCCACTGAACAACCACAGTGCAGTAGTTAACCCCTTGAGTGAAGAAGAGTTGTTTGATAATCTCAGTGTTGTCAGGTGTATGAGGACAGAGGAGAATCTGCAAAGAATAGGCCAGAATATTCGGTATGTGTGTAGACATACCGTAACCAGAGAGAAGGGTCCAATGTAGTACTGTCTAGCGGAAGTATCTCAACGGGGTGGCTGGTGCCTTGGCCAACCTACTACCTACGTATATTTTCTCGTGCAAATGCATGTATAAACATATCGATTCAAAAAACATATATATACATATTTGTATACAGTAGATATAAAGACCTATGGAATAATGATGGGAATAAAACTAAGAGACAAAAAAGAGCAACATTGATACGAGAGCAAACTAAAGGATGAGGATGTCCTGACAACATGTAAGAAAAAGAAATAGACATGGGCAGGACATATAATAGGTAGGCATTAAGAATAACAGATTCCGTCCCTGGAGATTGCAAACAGAAGCAGGGGAAGGAAGAGAAGACGATGGAGTGACGAGCTAAGACAATTTGCTAGCATAGAGTGGGATAGAAAGACTAGCAACGGCTGATGATGATACAGTATATAATTATATAATACATGCATGCACACATGCACATATGCATTCACACATATGACCTTTGTATATATAATATTAATAACAACAATGATATTACCTATATATATATATATATATATATATATATATATATATATATATATATATATGTACAGTCATATGCACGAAAAAAGTATAAATTGGATACAATTATTCATAGTATAAAAAATGATTAAGAAGGTTTTCTATAAGTTGTAGGGTAGATACTTAAATATGCCAACAAAATAGAATGAATTCTACTTATACTTTAGTCTCCTTGTGATATGAGCTTCACAACCTTTATAGATATACATTACATATATATTGTAAAACTCCTCTTCCCCTTTTTCGCTCTCCAAATGTTTTTCAAATTTTTCATATTCTTACTCTATCATGTATATCGTAAAACATTTATTTCCAATCACTACTTGAGACGATGACTTGAAAATAGACGAAACCGGTCAAGACTGAATTAGTGCTTTCATTTTTCCAAGTGACTTTTTTTTGGCTAAACAACTCATGTTCCTTTGAGTTTTAAGCACACAAACACACTAAATATTTATTCATTTACAGAATTATCAGTGTTAAGATTTTGCTTCTCAAAACATTATTAGACTGTTTCTGAAATGTTAAGTTTCCCACTACCTTGAACGAATATGAGACCAAGATTATGAAAATGGAAATCATATCGACAACGAGGGGCTTGGAGAGAGAGAGAGAGAGAGAGAGAGAGAGAGAGAGAGAGAGAGAGAGAGAGAGAGAGAGAGAGAG
The DNA here is from genome assembly GCF_036898095.1 of Palaemon carinicauda. Taxonomy (NCBI): domain Eukaryota; kingdom Metazoa; phylum Arthropoda; class Malacostraca; order Decapoda; family Palaemonidae; genus Palaemon; species Palaemon carinicauda. Next base: position 18,862,382 of record NC_090754.1, read on the forward strand.
AGAGATACGTTCGTCTAATCGTTCACAGCTAACCAACCTAACATGGGCGGCCCTGACTAATAAAGCTTTACTTGACATTGCAATACACAAACCCTTTTACCACGTTAGTGAATCCCCAATTAGACTATGTGTGTGTGCGTGTGTGTGTGTGTGTTTGCAAGTGACTGTGTCTGCGTGTTGTAGTAAATAAGAAAGAAAGAGACAATAATGAAATGCAACTCAAGAAATAGTAAATTAACGAAGCTCAAAATGGTTAGAAAATGGAAGTATTAAAAGCACTGCGTTTGCAGAGAGAGAGAGAGAGAGAGAGAGAGAGAGAGAGAGAGAGAGAGAGAGAGAGAGAGAGAGAGAGAGAGAGAGAGCTTGTGCTTGTAAAGACTTACCATTGAAAACGCAATGCTTATGCTCCATATGCTTCGCATACTGGATATTCACGAGGGACCCAATGTAGGCCAGTAGGAGTGAAGTCGAGTA
>NC_090754.1:18867855-18885355 GCF_036898095.1 Palaemon carinicauda
AATCGAGGTCCACTTAGGATAATGGTTTTTGTAATGAATATGAAACATTTATGTGTGTAATAAAGAGGCTGCAATGGAAACATATATTGTAAGTAGTTCCGAGAAAACAACAAATAGAACGCATAATTACTAAAATGAGTCATTAATTCTCTGCAGCACTTATTTCAAATGACTTCCGTTGTGGTGTCAACTGGCGTTCCTTTGGTACACACTAAAAAGGACTAGATCCTTCATAGCTATATGAATGAATAGATTTGTATCATTGATGGTTTTGTTGCTACTCAACATGAGGCCACAATTATATTGCAAAACGGTCCCTAACCTGTTAAGAAAGATTCAACTGCAAACAGACTATGACTATTTGAAAAAAAAGAGAAAAACAAACAACAAAGGAAAAACACACAGAATGATAATCAGATACCAATCCACAATAAATAAACATTATATGCACTTACAACTAAAGTGAAAAAAAGGCCTGGAGTTGATATCAACTGGATGTGTGAATTTCAGTCACTATTTTTAACTCTGTAGGCGCTTTTCGTTTTCATTTCGACACGATAACACCTGCAGAGTGCAAGGATTCCAGTTCTATAGACAAAACACAGTAAGTGATTGTCAGAACATCACAACTAGTAACGACACAAACGGTACTTTTAAATGTTTTATAAAAAAAAAATTTTCATAGCCGACTAATTTCATCGTTTTACGGATAAACAATGAATATGGTTTCTAGCATTTTGATTATATATCAAAATAACTCGACTAACACTCAAAGATTTAAAGTCTGCTCATGAATGGCAGAGGCAAGGGACAGTGACATTGCTCTAGCAATCATGACAATGCCCAAGAGACTGACCATATATACATATGATCAGCGCCCAAGCTACCTATCCATCCAAGATAGGACCAGGGAGGGCTAGGCAATGGCTGCTGATGACTCAGCAGATAGACCTACAGGCTTCCCCAAACCCCCAACCTTAGCTCACAAGGATGGTAAGGTTGCAGACACTAAAGGTACTAACAAATCTGAGCGGGACTCGAACCCCCGTCTGGCAAACACCAGGCACAGACGTTACTAATCAGGCCACAGCAACCCTAACTTATCCATTACCTTGTAGTGTCACACATGTTCCATTAAAATGTTAAAATTCGAAGGAAAATTAGTGATGAAATTCTTATTCCCAAATGGGGTTCGACCCAACACGGTGGTCAGAAAACCAATAAGATGGTCTTCCATTGCCTTGGGTTCGAGTTCTCTTGCTTGAGGGTACACTCGGGCACACTATTCTATCTCGTTTCTCTTCCTTTTGTTTTGTTAAGTTTTCATAGTTTATATAGGAAATATTTATCTAAATGTAATTGTTTATAAAATATATTATTTTTCTTTGTTTCCTTTCCTCACTAGGCTATTTCCCCTGTTGGGGCCCCTGGCCTTAAAGCATCTTGCTTGCCCAACTAGGGTTGTAGCTTAGCAAGTAATAATAATAACAACATCTAGTCGTTTTTCATTGGTGTCAACATATTGCATATACTTGCTTCTCGTTATTGAGGGAGCATGTATGGTCAGATATCCCCTCTGACTGGTCTGATTTATAAGCGATATATTTATGTAAATCTGAACTGTTAAAAATTTGCATAAAAAAACGGCAAATGTCTGGCAACATTTATTCCAGGATTTTTACCGTTTTAAAACGGACCTATATACATAAAAGAGGGATATTACGGTCACCAACCAGTAAAAAATAACAAAGTAGGTGAATTTACAGTCGCCTGTATTTTACTGAAATACGGTTGAGAACAGTACATTTTTACGGAGAATTTCCGGTTAAAATTACCGGTTTTTTTTCTAACAGTGTATATAATAACTAAAATAAAACAATATTCAATCTAATGTTTTCTTAGTTTGCTCTTAGTCATTAGAGTTTAATTTTTTCTATTTCAAATAACAGAAAATTGCAAAAGAACAAGCATCATTGACCTCTGACTCAAAAAGTAACGTCCCCCTAAATCATCTTATGCGTAAAGATTGGAAAATATAAAACGGAGGAAAAATTAAACTAATAACTGATTGTTAGGTTCGTCAACTAGCTTAAGAACGGCCAATACCATACGACCTCAAACTACGGCAATATTTAACAGAACAGAACAGGAGTTCAATTAGCTAATAGTAGTACATTTATATTGTATATCCTAATAAGTAATGATTCATTTAATCACTTTACTTGAAATCAATGTCGTAATTGTAAATTCTAATACAGTACTAGGTCAGGACTGAAGCATGTTCGCTATTACTTTTTTTCTTACTATTATCTTTACTAGCCAACCAACAACCAAGGTTGGAAAAGCAGGATGCTGTAAACCCAAGGGCTTCAACAGGAAAAAATAGCCCAGTGAGGAGAGGAAATGAAGAAATAAGCACTACAAGATAAGCAATGAACAATTGAAATAAAATATTTTAAGATCAGTAACAACATCAAAATAAATCTTCTGTATATAAACTATGAAAATTTATAAAAAAACAATAGGAAGAAAAATAAGATAGAATAGTGTGACCAAGTGTACCCTCACGATAAATACATGGAAAGCTGGCAATAGTCACTGAAGAACAACATTTGAATCAATAAAAAAAAAATTATGAAATGGATAGTATGAATGATTGGGCGTACGGTTGAGCTACTTACCGAGACTGTTAAAAATAATCCGTAATTTTAATCGGAAATTTTCTGTAAAAATATACTGTTCTCAGTCGTATTTCAGTAAAATACCTGCAACCGTAATCTTTACCCAAGGTCTATAAATACCAGGTCAGCCAACGCGCAGCTTAAGCTGTGAATCACCCATACTGTGACGTCAAGCTTCCCCGTCTCACACACGTGAGTAAACAAAACAAAGGACCGCTGCCTTAGTTAGCTACCCATAGAGGTAACGTAAACAATAGGAGACGCTGTGTCTATTATCATTTTATTCATTCATTCATTCCGTCACTAATAATGCCAAGTGACTGCGCAGTATTTGGCTGTTATAATAGACATGATAAAACTAAAAGCTACAAATCTCCGTATGTGGAAACACCTTAACATTGACCCTCTTGAAAATAGGATATCTTTCATAAATCCCAAGGCAGAAAGAGAAGTTTTTGTTTTCTCAGATGTTTCACATTTAATTAAATTAGTTAGAAATAATTTTATTGACTCCGGTTTTTTCATCAAGACTGGAGAGAGTATTTCAGATGATGGCATACGTTAAATGCTTAATAAAACCAAAACAGAATATGGGCTTGCATATAAGATTAATGAAATGCTTTTAACTGTAACAGGTCAACAAAGACAGCGCGTTAAATTACCAGTTCAGTTACTGTCTAGGTCATGTGCCAACTGATTAAAATATTTAGGTTAAAAGGGACTGTTGGAGTGTCAAAACTGGAATCATACATCTGATTTTATTCTTTTAATAAATGATTGGTTCGATATAATGAATTCTTCCTCCATGTATGGAGAGTTTGGTAAAAGCAATGCTTTTGGTATTGATGTAGAAAAACAAACAGGTACACTGCTCAAGGTAATCGAGGTAATGAATACTATGAGAGTTAAAAATCCTAATACAAAAAGTCTTTTCAAGTTTCAGAAAGGAATAATTTTATCATGTAAATCTACCATTGCTTTCTTTGATATGTTAAAAGGCTATTATAGTATTGACTACCTACTTACATAAAGACTAAATCAAGATTGCCTTGAACATTTCTTTGGGTGTATAAGGCAAATGGATGGGCACTATGATCATCCTCATGCTGTGAACTTTAAATTTCGGCTAAAAAAAATGTTACTAGGAAAGGAAATTAAAGTATTAAGAGAAAAGTGTAATATCACCACTGTTGAATCTCCTGAATCACCCAAAGACGATGAATCTATCACGAAAGAAAGGGACTTAGCGTTAGAAATATGCCTAACAACGCAGATATTCAGAAATTTAGATTTTGATTTAGAGAAAGATGCTTTAGACGAGGAAGAAGACATTTTGAGAGCAAATAAAGAAATAAAGAAAGATATTGGGGAGTAATTGAGGAAGTAGCTCTTAAATACATTGGTGGATATATTGTAAAGAAGTTAGGAAATAAGACTGAAGAAGTGTTAAGGAATGATACTTGGATAGCATGTGTTAATCGGGGGGAATTACAAACACCTTCTAGTCAGGTTTTTTCACAGTTGTTGATAATGCGCGAGATATGTTATTTTCATTAGTAAAATAAATTTTTGAATATACTTACCCGATAATCATGTAGCTGTCAACTCCGTTGCCCGACAGAATTCTACGGAAGGGATACGCCAGCGATCGCTATACAAGAGGGGGGTGTACTCACAAGCGCCACCTGTGGCCAGGTACTGCAGTACTTCTTGTTGACACCACCTCAATTTTTCCTCGGTCCACTGGTTCTATGGGGAGGAAGGGTGGGTCAATTAAATCATGATTATCGGGTAAGTATATTCAAAAATTTATTTTACTAATGAAAATAACATTTTTCAATATTAAACTTACCCGATAATCATGTAGCTGATTCACACCCAGGGAGGTGGGTGAAAACCAGTGTACATGTATATCAAGAAGCTAAGTATCCCGTATTTCATATTATCAGTTATTCAAAATAACAATGAAATTACAAGTACCTGGTAAGGAAGTCGACTTGAGCCATTACTCTGCCTTAAATAAGTTCATCTTCCTTACTGAGCGCAGCGTTCCTCTTAGGAGGCTGAACAACTCTAAGGTGCTGAAGTATCAAGGGCTGCAACCCATACTAAAGGACCTCATCACAACCTTTAACCTCGGCGCTTCTCAAGAAAGAATTGACCACCCGCCAAATCAACAAGGATGTGGAAGGCTTCTTAGCCGACCGTACAACCCATAAAAAGTATTCAAGAGAAAGGTTAAAAGGTTATGGGATTATGGGAATGTAGTGGCTGAGCCCTCGCCTACTACTGCATTCGTTGCTACGAATGGTCCCAGGGTGTAACAGTACTCGTAAAGAGACTGGACATCTTTGAGATAGAATGATGCGAACACTGACTTGCTTCTCCAATGGGTTGCATCCATAACACTCTGCAGAGAATGGTTCTGTTTGAAGGTCACTGAAGTAGCCACAGCTCCCACTTCATGTGTCCTTACCTTCAGCAAAGCAAGGTCTTCTTCCTTCAGATGAGAATGTGCTTCCCTAATCAGAAGCCTGAATAGTAAGAAACTGAGTTCTTAGAACTTGGGAAAGAAGGTTTTTTGATAGCACACCATAAGGCTTCTGATTGTTCTCGTAAAGGTTAAGACCTTTTTAGATAGTACCTAAGAGCTCTAACTGGGCAAAGTACTCTCTCCAGTTCATTCCCCACCCAGTTGGAAAGGCTTGGGATCTCGAACGACTTAGGCCAAGGACGTGAAGGAAGCTCGTTTAGCAAAAACCGAGCTGCAAGGAACATGTAGCCGTTTCAGATGTGAAAACAATGATCCTGCTGAAGGCGTGGATCTCACTTACTCTTTTAGCTGTTGTCAAGCACACGAGGAAAAGAGTTTTTAATGTGAGGTCCTAAAAAGAGGCTGATTGGAGAGGTTCAAATCTTGATGACATAAGGAACCTTAGGACCACGTCTAGATTCCAGCCTGGAGTGGACAACCGACGTTCCTTTGAGGTCTCAAAAGACCTAGGGAGGTCCTGTAGATCTTTGTTGGTGGAAAGATCCAAGCCTCTGTGGCGGAAAACCGCTGCCAACATACTTCTGTAACCTTTGATCGGGAGCTGAAAGGGATCTTACTTTCCTTAGATGTAACAGGAAGTCAGCAATCTGGGTTACAGTGGTACTGGTTGAGGAAACTGCATTGGTCTTGTACCAGCTACGGAAGACTTCCCCTTGAGACTGATAGATTCTGAGAGTGGATGTTCTCCTTGCTCTGGCAAACGCTCTGGCTGCCTCCTTCGAAAAGCCCCTAGCTCTTGAGAGTCTTTCGAAAGTCTGAAGGCAGTCAGACGAAGAGCGTGGAGGTTTGGGTGTACCTTCTTTACGTGAGGTTGACGTAGAAGGTTCACTCCTAGAGGAAGAGTCCTGGGAATGTCGACCAGCCATTGCAGTACCTCTATGAACCATTCTCTCGCGGGCCAGAGCGGAGTCAATCCACGTCAGCCGTGTCCCTTTGCGAGAGGAGAACTACTGAAGTACCCTGTTGACAATCTTGAACGGCGGGAATGCATACAGGTCGAGATGGGACCAATCCAGCAGAAAAGCATCCACGTGAACTGCTGCTGGGTCTGGAATCGGAGAACAATACAACAGGAGTCTCTAGGTTATCGAGGTAGCGAACAGATCTATGGTTGGCTGACCCCACAGGGCCCAAAGTCAGCTGCAAACACTCTTGTGAAGGGTCCACTCTGTGGGGATGACCTGACCCTTCTGGCTGAGGCGATCTGCCATGACATTCATACCGCCCTGAATGAACCTCGTTACCAGCGTGAGCTTTCGATCTTTTGACCAGATGAGGAGGTCCCTTGCGATCTAGAACAACTTCTACGAAAGAGTCCCTCCCTGCTTGAAGATGTAAGCCAGGGCTGTGGTGTTGTCAGAGTCCACCTCCACCACCTTGTTAAGCTGGAGGGACTTGAAGTTTATCAAGGCCAGAAGAACCGCCAACAACTCCTTGCAATTGATGTGAAGTGTCCTTTGCTCCTGATTCCATGTTCCCGAGCATTCCTGTCCGTCCAAAGTCGCACCCCAGCCCGTGTCTGATGCGTCCGAGAGGAGACGGCGGTCGGGTTTCTGAACAGCCAAATGTAGACTTCCTTGAGAAGAAAGCTGTTCTTACACCACGCGAGAGAAGACCTCCTCTCTTCGGAAACAGGAACTGAGACCGTCTCTAGCGTCATGTCCTTTATCCAGTGAGCAGCTAGATGATACTGAAGGGGGGGGGGGGGGGGGGAGGTGGAGTCTCCCTAACACGATGAACAGGGCCAGCGATGAAAGTGTCCCTGTTAGACTCATCCACTACCTGACTGAGCATCGGTTCCTTCTCAGCATGCTCTGGATGCATTCTAGGGCTTGGAAGATCCTTGGGGCCGACGGAAAAGCCCGAAAAGCTCGACTCTGAAGATCCATACCCAGGTAGACAATGGTCTGGGATGGGACGAGCTGAGACTCCTCAAAATTGACCAGGAGGCCCAGTTCCTTGGTCAGATCCATAGTCCATCTGAGAATCTCCAGACAGCGACGACTTGTGGGAGCTCTTAAAAGCCAGTCGTCTGACGGAGCCGGACACAAGATCATGGTACTGCTGCACAGTCTGTGAACTGTCAACCATGGGGAAGCGAGGAAGTACAGTGACAACCCGAAGCTGTCTAGACTGTCTGGGTCGTATAGACAACTCCTTATCGGGTTGCTGAGGTTGCCGCACTGCGTCACAACAAGTCACTTCTGCTGGTTGTTGAACGTCTTCCCAGTGACACACTGACTCCGTAAACAAAAAATCCTCTAACAAGGACTAAGCTTGGACTGCATGTCTTGCAACACAGCTCAAGGTCTATGGGAGCAGGTGTGGTAACAGACGGGGTTAGCGACTGAAGTGGAACCATTACCTTCCCTGGAAGCATGTTATGCTTAAATAAAAGTCCATAGGAGGCTAAGCAGCTAAAGTCTCCTCTCCAAATGACAGAGTCCTCAAGGGAATATCAGAAGGAGGGAGAAAAGCACTTTCTCATCTACAGGGACCATATCCGAGAAAAGCTAAGTTCTCTCAGTGAGGGTTTCACTGGTGCAAAAGCAGCAGACTAGAAGGCAACGTTATGAAACTGCTTGACAGTCTAGTGAGTTGGCAACAACCAAAGATGTGTGACTGAGAAGCATGCGGTAAGGTATGCAGAGCATGCTGTATGTAGAGCATGCTGTATGCAGAGCATGCTGTATGTAGAGCATGCTGAAAGAGAAGCAGAGCATGTTGCATGGCGTGTAACATTTCTCAGAAATTCCATGACCAGTGCGAAATTGAGTAATATCGCATTACTGTCCATTGAAAGTGCACGTGCCGAGGGAATTGATTTAGACTGTTTTGTTGATGAATTTGATAGCCGGCATGATAATCGTAGAATTAAGCTGCACTAAATATACGATCTATAATCTACTTCACCTCAGGACAGGGAAACTCGCCCTGTTGGCAACACTGCATTACTTCATGCATGCTTGCATGGGGTTTTAATATCAACATAATATTTACATTACATTCATAACTCATGAATCATTTTTGTTTTGAAGATATTTTGCCATATTTGCGATTTGTTAAAAATATATTGCAAGGAATACATATATATTTTTTTATTTAAGTAATACGAATAACCTCCATTATCATAATGTTTGTGTAGGCATACATGTATATGATTACAAATGCAAGTTATGAAAGTAATGAGGTGTTATTATTGTCATTTGTTATTTCAAAGTTGAATGGGAAGAGGCTCAAGTTGAGGAGAAAGTGGCAGATGCATGCGTTGAGGTGGCTGACTCATAGCATGAGGTTCCTGCCTCAAGAGTTGCGCTTGCCTCAAGGGTTGAGGTGGCTGCGCAGAGAGAGGCTCTTGACTCATGAGTTGAGGTTCTTGAGGTGTGAGCTGCGAGAGTTGAGGTAGCGGCTGCGCAGAACGCAGTTCTTGTCTCACGAGTTGAGGTTCCTGAGGAGCTAGCCTCAAGAGTTGAGGCTCTCGCCTTGAGGAAAGTTGAGGTAGCAGCTGCGAGAGCTGAGGTGGCTGCCTCAAGGATGGTAGAGGTTGTCGTACCTCAAAAGGTTGTAGCCTCAAAGATGGTCTAACTGCAAGAAAATCTTGCCTCAAGGCATAAGACTCCTGCTCCCATTGTTGAGGTTGCCTTAAGGAAGGTTAAGGTTGCTGCACAACGCTGGTAACTGGCAACTCCAAACGCGGTAAGGTAGCTTGAGGAACCTCAACTTCGTACGCCTGGCAGACTGGACTGTGGTGAGGCGGAGCGCTCGCAGGAGGAGGTGTAACCTTCTCAGCCTGAAACTCACGCATTAAGACCGCAAGCTGCGACTGCATGGACTGCAGCAAAGTCATCTTGGGATCAACAGACGATAAGGTCTGTTGAGGCAAAGCCTTAACAGAAGATGAGGTCTGTTGAGGCATCGCCTTACCTCTCTTAGGAGGTGTGCAGTCACCTGATGACTGCGGAGAGTCAGAGCTAACCCAATGACTGCATCCGGGTTGTTGAACTCTAGAGGTCTGGACTTTACGTTTAAGAGGTCTTGAGACCTGAGTCCAGCGTTTTCTCCCCGAAATTTCTTCTGCAGACGAGCAAAATAAGGGCTCAATCGTCTGCGGGTGGTAGTGACGGTCTCTGTAAGACACGCCCGCAACCACCGAGGATACTTCTGTGCGCCGATCAAGGCCTGCCGAACCCTTTTGCCCTTCGACATTGCTTCTCCCCTGGGCTTGGGAGCTTGCAAGAGGTCCCGGACTGGGAGGACGACTGGCACGCACAGAAGTACCCTCACGCACAACACTGACACACTTTGCGCTAATCACTTATCACTTTTGATTTTCTGTTTGCACTTATTTCACTGAACTCGAAACTTTAAGTGGTTTGTACCTGAAACACGCAATTCTATCCTTCCTTAAAAGTTAGTAATTGCGAAAACAGAATTACAATGTAACAGAAAAATCTAATGAAAGATAAATAAATCAGTGGCTGGAAAGAGACTAAACACTAGATCAAATAAACTACGTTTAAAATCTCTCACCGCATAAAGCTTGAGAACAAGAATAAAACTCTAGAAACGTTTACCTTCTTCCCCTAAAGAGACTAGGGAGAAGAGCAAAAACGATAACAACGTTACTCGCTTGAACGAAACGTTTATCCAGCTCTCTCTCCCTCCGTCTCTATCTCTCTCTCTCTCTCTCTCTTGACTTAGAACCTGAGAGAAGAGCCCAATCATATATATCGTTAAAACATATTATTGTTAAAGGAAAAAAACTGAAATATTTCCCAAATAAAAAGTTCCTTTATTAGAATTAAAACCATTAAGCTAAGAAAGAATGAACAAAACGCTAGACACGGTTACTCTTACTGCAACGTGACACCGTGAAAATTCTCTCTCTATCGTAACGATAGAGCGCAAGTTGAACGTTCTGAACGTCAACAACTGCAGAGACAAAACAAAACGTTAGTTCAACTTTGAAAACAGTACGAGACTATCAAAGAAATTCTTTCAAAAACATTAAAATAGCATAATATGTTAACAGGTAAAACCGAAATGACGGGCTCAATGTTAATTAACTTCGGTACCAAAAAAAGACCGCCTACTATTAGGAAAGGTCGAATATAAACAAATATAAAAATTAATTTTAATAAGTTTATAATAAAAGGAAGTTAATCGAAGAGGCCTATAAAAGGCGGAGAGATAAAAAATAAATCTATAACTTTTGTTAAGCAAAATTAAGAAAGAGAGTCTATACCCTCTTAGACACCAACACTTCCGTCTAAGGGAAGGGTCGGCCATTTAAAGGTGAAAGAGAGTTCATACTCTCTTCGTCACCATAATTAATCAAATTAATTCCAAAAGCTAGCTAAGCTAATAATAAAACTTCCTGAATAGCGAAAGCTGAAATCTTAGAGCAATACTTCACCAAAAACCGTGAACAAGACTCCAAAATTATAAGCATATCCATGAACGTCTTGCCGGAAGCACGACAGAGGAAAAATTGAGGTGGTGTCAACAAGAAGTACTGCAGTACCTGGCCACAGGTGGCGCTTGTGAGTACACCCCCCTCTTGTATAGCGATCGCTGGCGTATCCCTTCCGTAGAATTCTGTCGGGCAACGGAGTTGACAGCTACATGATTATCGGGTAAGTTTAATATTGAAAACTTTAATGCTGTACACGGGGAAGCTCTCATGGAGGGAAAAAAATTGTTTTAAAAAGCTTATTTAGAATTAAAACCGTCTAGTATTGAAGTTCCTGACGATGTTATTGTTTTTTGTTAAGATATCAGTATATTTTCGAATGCGATTTCTTAATAATTTGATAAAGTATAGAAAACCTCAAGGACAACCATGCAGGAAGGCCCTAAGAAAAAAAATGAAAGTTGTAACTTAATAGAATATTTTCCAAAGGTAAAATGTTTTATTTACATTGACTGTGTGATAGATCTACGTTGTTAATGGGTCTCGCCAACACTAAGCCCCTTCAGATGACGTAGGTGCGCAGGAGAGGCTTAAAATCAGTAGGCTGTCTGGCTGACCTGGTATATCTGGACCGTGTCTTTACCCTACTTTGTTATTATCTTTTACGGATAAGTGACCGTAATATCACGCCTTCACGTCAATATATCCGTTTTTAAAACTGTAAACTTCTGGCAACGTTTATTCCAGAATTTTCACAGTTTTCGTCACGGTAAATCTTTTAACAATGTGGACCGTGATTGCACGCATATAACTTGGTCAAAACCATATAAAACCGTATCTTAAAGCAAGGGAAAATGCTTGTTCATGGCACGTTCAATGGTGGTATCATACAACATGGCGAAATAATCAATCGCCTTTTGGTACGCCGCCCTGAGGCTATGAAGCTAAAGCCAATTAAAGAATTATACTCAGATAAAAAAAAGAATGACGATTAGCCTTAAAACCAGCAATCATCTTAAAGGCATGACCTTGGCTGAGAAGGTTAGCCAGTACTTCTCACAGTTTGACTTGCACTTTTTTTGTACAAATAGTTTGTTTGTTTGTCAAATTACGATTGTTTCTCATTTAATGTTCTTCTCTTTCTTATTTCTTTTTATTTACGTATAGACATAGAATTTAGAGAAATCATGATTTGCTAGTCATTGGTATTTTAGGCTTTGTTCATACGAATTGTTTTCTTTGAATAACGGCAAAAAAAAAAAACTGAATTAATATTATCGACAACAACAACAAGGTTAATTATAAAAAATATCATTGATAATAATAAAAATGTTTCTACTTTACAACAGAACTATAAATTGGCATACAGAGAAATAATTTCAATTGTTCAAACTATTAAGAATATAAAAAAAAAACTTCTTCAGGAAGACTGTTATGCAAGAGTCCTTGATCCTTCGAATGCTTGAGCAAGAGACGAACAGAAGGGTACTCCTTCTAAAATTAGAAGAAGAAGAAGAAGAAGAAGAAGAAGAAGAAGAAGAAGAAGAAAAAGAAGAAGAAGAAGAAGAAAAGGGTCGCTGTTAAATCGCAACAGGCAATGTACACCTTAGTTCCATTAGGGAATGACTTGCTAGAAAACAATGCTACATGCAGGCAAGGTTCTCTCTCTCTCTCTCTCTCTCTCTCTCTCTCTCTCTCTCTCTCTCTCTCTCTCTCTCTCTCTCTCTCTCTCTCTCTCTCTCTCTCTCTCTCTCATACATTCACCGGAATGAACGTTTCCAATTTGTCTTCTTTATTTCTTTACTTCTGTCTGTCTTTCCTCACCTTTGTATCTTTGTGATTGAGGAAATATAGGTTAATATTTTAGATGATATTCCAGAAGATTTAATTCCATTTTGGTCTAATCGTCTTTCAGTCGATGACCACTGGATTGTAACGCCAGTTACACATGGCAATAAATAAACCAACCAATCCCTTCTGTGATTGAAAACGTGGCTCAGAAAACGTTATTGGATTCCCTCATTACAATAACGTCCAATCTATCTCTAAACGTTCCATTGCATCCGATTGAGGCACTCTAAGCTTTTCTCATTCAGGGTTGACTCGGGGTCGTAACATCCAACGATTTGTATTCAATACTGGTAGAGAAGTTTGCTTACTTTTACTCGTTCCAAGTTCTTATAAAAGAGGATGTTTGCCTTAGAACCGCCAGATTTGGAGGCACAATGAAACAAAGTGGAAATCGTTCAAAGTACTTATCGACGATTATAGCTTGTACTGAGCAGGATTAATGGTACTGAAAAGTTTTCCTACTGTATCTGACGTATTTTTGCTGCGTCTATTGACCCAAAGAAAGATTTAAGTCGCTTAGAACCCGATTCATTCAGAGCAACTTTCATTTGACCCCTGATATCCGGTCGGGATAATACTGATGGCCGGATATAGCGATGGACTATGAAGAAATTGTAGGTCTTGAACTGTTCATTTTTGGTTTCTATTTCTCTTTATATATACACATAAACACACATATGAGAACGCGCGCGCGTGCGTACACACACACACACACACACACACATATATATATATATATATATATATATATATATATATATATATATATATATATATATATATATATATATATGTGTGTGTGTGTGTGTGTGTGTATCTTCATTAAATGCTAATGCACTTATGGCCTCAGTTAATTTAAGACAACACCTCTCTAGTTTTATGTATCTTTTCTTGAAAACAAGAACAAGAAAAGATACATAAAACTAGAGAAGTATTGTCTTAAAATAGCTGCTGCCATAAGTGCTTTGGCATTTAACGAAAGTTGCCTAAGATGTTAGAACAACTACGCCCCAAAGGCCATTTTTATTTTATAGGCATTAGTTTTCCTAAAAGAAGAAAGGACTTTAGGAAAACTGATGAAGTGAAGGTTGTTAGGAAAAAGGATGGCGATGACGTATAAGAGAGAGAGAGAGAGAGAGAGAGAGAGAGAGAGAGAGAGAGAGAGAGAGAGAGAGAGAGGGGAGGAGGTAATGGTCATCTTGCCAGCTAGTCATTTTAGCAGAGGAGGTCTTTTACTCCTTGCCATCTTTGGATGGGTCAACCTTCTCCACGTTCACACATCTGCATTTTGTTGATTAACATAAAATTGCGCAATCGGACGCTACAGTCCTTTACTCATCGGCGTAGGATATGATTAATAAATTCTTGTTAGAATGTTTTCCTATAAAGTTATTTTAATTATTACATTCTCATAGATACTTCCATGCTTTACATTACTATAATGAAAAAAAAGAAGGCTAATGTAATTTAAGTAACAAAAACATGAACATTCAGCTGTAGAATGTAAAATAATAAAACCTATAAAACTATGTGAAAGAATTATCATAAAATTATTGCAACGGTACTTTTATACAATTACATAGTATATGATCTATACAATTTCAATATTTCCTTTTCCAGTCGCTGTTTCAATAAGTGTCTTTGTATTAATAATAATAATAATAATAATAATAATAATAATAATAATAATAATAATAATAATAAGTTTATATATATACATATATATATATATATATATATATATATATATATATATATATATATATATATATATATATATATATATATATATATATATATATATATAATGAATTCACCCACACCACCCCATTAGAAACTCGAGAGCCAAACCCACCTTACGATTGAAGAATTCAAATTACACTGAACTCACATGGAAAGGTTTGTAACTTCCAAACCAAGGTCAGACGTCCTGACAGGAACAAGATCTGTTATGTCTTGTGATTTTCACTACATGATATAACCAAGATGATAATCGTGATCGACGTATTTTTTTGGGTCATATCAAGGTGTTTAGTGAGAAGGTTTTCAATCTCAACTTCAGAAGTTCAAACTTGCAGTGAATGTTTTAATGTTGGACAGGCCAATATAAGATTTTACATAGTTCATGTATGATTTATCTATTTTAACGTTCCTGATCTTAAGATATTTTATAATCATTATTCATTACTTCTCATAATTATTTATTTCCTTATATCCTTTCCTCACTGGGATATTTTTCCCTGTTAGAGACCTTGAGCCTATAGCATCCTGCTTTTTCCACTATGGTTGTAGCTTAGCTAATAATAATACTAATAATAATAATAATAATAATAATAATAATAATAATTTAGTCGAAGCCTTAAGATGTTGAGACAAACTTGAGGTCACAACGTGATATCATACCACGAGAGGTACACTCGGAAACCACAACTGCCGCGTTGTAGTTAGGAAAGGGGAAGGGGATGGGAAGGGTTGAATCTGTGTGTGCATATCTATCTAACTCTTTAGCCATCATTTTCGACGGGTTACGTACTCTAGTAATAATGATAATATTCATAAATACTGTATAGCGCAATATGTCCACTGTTAAATTATCAAATATGATTTTGGCAGATTTCATGTACAATAACAATGATATATTCACATCGATTTGTATAGACGTTGATTGAAATAAATGGTTAATGGCGGCATATAACTTATGTTTTAACATACAATCCCATGTATAATTGATGTACTTGTTATGTGTGTTGTCATAGGCGATAATTCCTTGACACAATCTTCAAGAAGTCGTGTCGGGATAGGGTCGCAATCACATGATTTTGATGTTGTCATAATAACCTGAACATCTCTATCTGATACAGGTTTGAAGCTAGAAAATTCTTTATCATACCTCTTTATGTTTATGTCTATGTCAATATGATTAATTTGGTCTATGTTTGCAAGATCACTGAATCCTTACTATTTTGTCCACACCAAAATTGTTTGCTAATTGCTTCGTGTTATTATGTGGAGGTAGGGGTGAAACTTGTTCTTGTCTCCTAAGATTGTTTATTCTATCAAATATAGCCTTCTCACCACCAGAACTTTTATTTATCCTCCCAGAGTAAAAGCTCTTCTTAGCTTTCGATATCATATTTGCCATTGACATTCTTTGATGTTTGTACGTTTCACGGTGAATAGTTAACCGAGATTCCTCCACTAAAAGGCTATTGTATTTATACATGTATGAATTACAAAGGTATATTACATAGAGTTCAACTGGCGTTAATTAAACATTCTGACCACCTATAAATACCAGATGGCAGGCGTTGATAACTAATTTCTAGGAGCCATCTTTACAAATGAACTTGCATGGGACCTCCACCCTCATTTCTTGTATATTGCTAGCTTTAAGAAAACGTTGGAAGGGTTTTGGAGCCAGACATTAGGAGGTTCAATTTCAAGAGATCATCAATACAGATCACTTCTCTATTTTTTGTGACTTCATTATAAGAAAACACCATCACTTAAAAAACTTTTAAAGTACCGTAGAGTTTAAACCATCATCATCAGTAATTTCAAACATTTATCAAGGGTAAACAAGCACCCTTTGAGCAAGCTAGAGTAGTTATCAGGCCTGAGTCACCTTGGATAAATGATCGGATGAAATCTGGGCGGAAGAAAAGACGCCAGTTAGAATAACTCTGTACCTGGTAGTAAGACGATTGTGGTTAAAGTGACCAATGTTAAAAGAAGCATATAGGTGTGCAACTTCATCCTAAATAAAATGTAAATAACCAACTGCCTTTCGAAGAAGTAAGCACAGAAATGATTCCTCTGGGCATGCGCAACAGATATACAAATGGAAGCTGCGCAGCTTGATGCCTATCATTATTTTAATGCTTCGTCCACTCAACGTCATCGAACAAGGATTAACCCTGACCATCTGTCGACAGTAAGCATAAAAAATATTGCGTAATTTTACCAAGAAGCTTGAGCGATTGTTATGGGTGAGAGAGATCAACACAAACGATGCTTTCTAACGATACCCGAGTTGATTGGTTTACTATTCGGTATGAATTAACATGAGTTTAGCCAATGAAAGATATCTACTTGGAAATTAAAGCTCTATAATAGAGAATGAAAACAGTATGCCATTTTCTCATTTTGTTTCCAACCTAACTTTTGGATTTCCTTCTGTCGACCCACGTCTTCGGCTGTCCTAGTTTTGATTAAAACGACACAGGCTTATGTTAGCCACGTCGAGATTCATAGAAGATCTGGGATAATCATGAAGTGTTCTTACAGACTTTGTAATTTACTCTCTCTCTCTCTCTCTCTCTCTCTCTCTCTCTCTCTCTCTCTCTCTCTCTCTCTCTCTCTCTCTCTCTCTCTCTCTCTTGTCATAACTTATTTCGGCGTCAATGACATTGATGTCAGGATGCCAGAAAACCTCAAATCAACCAATCAATCGTCATAACTTAGAGTTTGATGAAAGATTATTTAAAAACTGAAACAATCTGTTAAAAGTTTAATCGCTAAACTCTTAAAATGTCCTTTCTAATATAAATATATATTTTTGTAAAAACGAAATACTTCTACATTCTCATTGAAGAGAGAGAGAGAGAGAGAGAGAGAGAGAGAGAGAGAGAGAGAGAGAGAGAGAGAGAGAGAGAGAGAGGTTAATACTTGCTGTTGACTGCTACAAATTATATCATCAATGCATGGCGGTGTTCTTGATAAATTGACACCCAAGTCATCTTCAATCTTTAATCATGAATTCTAGATTCAAGTGTTGTCATGGCTGAAAAGCTTGACTCGGATATGTGGAGGTGAAAGGTGATGCCACTGAACTCAGAAGGTTTATAGTGGCACTACATTGAATCAAATCTTCATGGTACCACCAGATAATAGGCCAATGAATTTCTCCAATAATTTTGACTGTGAGGCTTCTGGGAGCTTCATCTCAACATTCTCAAAGAAGGGGTTTTCTATTCAATGGCAGAAGCAGCCTGCATCTCA
>NC_090754.1:18887855-18893272 GCF_036898095.1 Palaemon carinicauda
ACTAGTCAAGGCTGCCTATATTACGTTGGTTTGTTGTGAGTGATCATAGCAAAAGTCTCCCGCCGTCACCAATTCGCAGTGGCCAGCGTGGTTATGAAAACTGGCCGAACCCCAGACATGAATAAGGACACGTTTTAGGCCTTTGTCCTGCAGTAGACAAGAAACGGATGCATTTGTTGTTGTTGAAGATTAGACCCCAGATTGTTTGCAATGACAACAATATGGAATAAGCACATGTTGAGGAAAATATTTCAACTTATGAATATTGATGACAAAACTAAGGAGGCTCATATCTTCGGCCACTTCGAATTGCCAATATAGATGTCAAAATTTGAGTTGGCCTACTCATTCAAGTGGATGTTTTAAGTTATTAACACCCCCCCCCCCCAAGAGGTCCATTTGATGATGGATTCATATCCGTATAATGGTGTCACACAACTGAGGTCACCACAAAGATTTAAATATATTCATTTTTATCGAAGACAACATCGTGTTGCTTCATATATATATATATATATATATATATATATATATATATATATATATATATATATATATATATATATATATATATATGTATATATATATATATATATATATATATATATATATATATATATATATATATATATATATATATATATATATATATATGATTTGTGCGTGTATGAATATGTGTGTGGGTCTGTGTGTATATGAATGTGTATGTACGCTTGAGTTTGTTCACCTTGTATATATGGCTATAATGCACCAGAGAGAGAGAGAGAGAGAGAGAGAGAGAGAGAGAGAGAGAGAGAGAGAGAGAGAGAGAGAGAGAGAGGTTGTCTTTTAATTCACCTGAAGAAAAATAAAACTTTAAGACTGAATCATAAAATTACAGAAAACAAATAGCTAACAAGTTTTGGGGATAAATTGTAATTGACGACTGATTTCCTTAGGCATTTGCAAAAGCAAGTGAAGTGTATTTCTTGTAAAGGATCAGCATTTATTTGTACACCTAAAGTTTCAGATCCATAAGTTCAGTAAAATGCAATTCCCTGTTGACACATTTAACACAAAAATGCCATAGAAGCATAATTTCGCACTTACCTCTGTGAAGGATGTCTAAGTTGTGTTTTCAAATTCCATTTCAACGTTATGGTCTCTTATCAATAGAAGGATGGTGTCAGGGTAAAAATCTTTCTAGATTAGTCGAACGCAACTGTCTGGGCTTTAGGTTTCATCTGGAATGTTATACATTAAATTGATAATTTTCAGAATTACAATTTTTGATTGTCAGGAATAACCATCACTAAACTTCACTCATTACAATTGTCACTAAATTATACCCATAGACAGAATATATTTGGCTAACACCGTTGTTTTAAAGGCTTCTGGGTAATCATATAGAATGAGTACAACTGAATCCCCAAGGAAAGAATTGACCCAGCAGGTCAACTTTTCAATGCTGCCAGACGCACGATTAATGGCAACAGCAGACAGCACAGAGAAAGACAAAACTCAATTCCCATAAACAGTTTTTTCCGTCATTCTCACATTGTCTCGGTACGTAAAAATAAGAAAGAAACTTAGTTTAGGTGACCAAAAATCCTCTTAAATGTTGCTAACTGTGAATAGATAATGTCTCCCTTTCCATCGAGTACGAGAAGTCCTATCCAAACAAGACGAAGTCCAGCAGCTATGTCTTCTTTGAAACAGGTTTTGCAGGATCGTAAAAGGTGGAGGACAAGGGAAAGGTACAATCCAAGAAAACCCAAATGACTTCAGACCCCCAATAACAACCCAAGAAAACATAAATGCCTTCAGACGCACACCAACAAACCAAGAAACCCTAAATGCCTTCAGACACACAACAACAACCCAAGAAAACTCAAATGCCTTCAGATCCCCAACAACAACCCAAGAAAACCTAAATGCCTTCAGACGTCCAACAAAAACCCAAGAAAACCTAAATGCCTTCGGACGCACAACAACAACCCAAGAAAACCCAAATGCCTTCAGACGTCCAACAACAACCCAAAAAAACCTAAATGCCTTCAGACGCCCAACAACAACCCAAGAAAACCTAAATGCCTTAAAACGCACAACAACAACCCAAGAAAACCCAAATACCTTCAGACACCCAACTACAACAACCCAAGAAAACCCAAAATGCCTTCAGATGCCCAAAAACAACCTTAGAAAACCCAAATACCTTCAGACGCACAACAACAACCCAAGAAAACCCAAATGCCTTCAGATACACAACAACAACAAAAAAAACCCAAATGCCTTAAGATGCCCAAAAACAACCTAAGAAAACCCAAATACCTCCAGACGCACAACAACAACCCAAGAAAACCCAAATGCCTTCAGACACACAACAACAACCCAGGAAAACCCAAATGCCTTCAGACGCACAACAACAACCCAAGAAAACGTACAAAAACAACCCAAGAAAACCTAAATGCCTTCAGACGTACAACAACAACCCAAGAAAACCTAAATGCCTTCAGATGCCCAAAAATAACCTAAGAAAACCCAAATACCTTCAGACGCACAACAACAACCCAAGAAAACCCAAATGCCTTCAGACGCAAAACAACAACCCAAGAGAACCCAAATGCCTTCAGACGCACAACAACAACCCAAGAAAACCTAAATGCCTTCAGACGCACAACAACAACCCAAGAAAACCCAAATGACTTCAGATGGCCAAAAACAACCTGAGAAAACCCAAATACCTTCAGACCCACAACAACAACCCAAGAAAACCCAAATGCCTTCAGACGCAAAACCACAACCCAAGAAAACCCAAATGCCTTCAGACGCACAACAAACCAAGAAAACCTAAATGCCTTCAGACGCACAACAACAACCCAAGAAAACCCAAATACCTTCAGATGCACAACAACAACTCAAGAAAACCTAAATGCCTTCAGATGCACAACAACAACCCAAGAAAACCCAAATGCCTTCAGACGCCCGAAAACAACCCAAAACAACCCAAATGCCTTCAGACGCACAACAACAACCCAAGAAACCGTATATGCCTTCAGACGTCCAACAACAATCCAAGAAAACCTAAATGCCTTCAGACACACAAAAACAACCCAAAAAACCTAAATGCCTTCAGACGCCCAACAACAACCTAAGAAAACGTAAATGCCTTCAGACACAAAACAACCCAAGAAAACCCTAATGCCTTCAAACGCACAACAACAACAACCCAAGAAAACCTGAATGCCTTCAGACGCACAACAACAACCCAAGAAAACCCAAATGCCTTCAGACCCCCAACAACAACCCAAGAAAACCTACATGCCTTTAGACGTCCAGAAACAACCCAAACAAACCTAAATGCCTTCAGACACACAACAACAACCCTAGAAAACCTAAATGCCTTCAGACGCACAACAACAAACCAAGAAAACCTAAATGCCTCCAGACGCACAACAACAACCCAAGAAAACCTAAATGCCTTCAAACACACAACAACAACCCAAGAAAACCTAAATGCCTTCAGACATCCAACAGCGCCCAAGAAAACCTAAATGCCTTCAGACACACAACAACAACCTAAGAAAACCCTAATGCCTTCAGACGCCCAACAACAACCCAAGAAAACCTAAATGCCTTCAGACGCACAACAACAACCTAAGAAAACCCTTATGTCTTCAGACGCCCAACAACAACCCAAGAAAACGTAAATGCCTTCAGACGCACAACAACCTAAGAAATCACTAATGCGTCCAGACGCCCAACAACAACCCAAGAAAACCCTAATGCCTTCAAACGCACAACAACAACCCAAGAAAACCTGAATGCCTTCAGACAAACAACAACAACCCAAAAAAACCCAAATGCCTTCAGACCCCCAACAACAACCCAAGAAAACCTAAATGCCTTTAGACGTCCAAAAACAACCCAAGCAAACCTAAATGCCTTCAGACACACAACAACAACCCAAGAAAACCTAAATGTCTTCGGACGCACAACAACAAACCAAGAAAACCTAAATGCCTCCAGACGCACAACAACAACCCAAGAAAACCCAAATGCCTTCAGACACACAACAACAACCTAAGAAAACCTAAATGCCTTCAGACGTCCAACAGCAACCCAAGAAAACCTAAATGCCTTCAGACGCACAACAACAACCTAAGAAAACCCTAATGGCTTAAGACGCCCAACAACAACCCAAGAAAACCTAAATGCCTTCAGACGCACAACAACAACCTAAGAAAAAACTTATGTCTTCAGACGCCCAACAACAACCCAAGAAAACCTAAATGCCTTCAGACGCACAACAACAAACTAAGAAAACCCTAAGCCTCCTGACGGCCAACAACAACCCACGAAAACCTAAATGCCTTCAGACACACAACAACCACCCAAGAAAACCTAAATGCCTTCAGACGTCAAACAACAACCCAAGAAAACCTAAATGCCTTCAGACGTCCAACAACAATCTAAGAAAACCTAAATGCCTTCAGACACAACAACAACCCAAGAAAACCTAAATGCCTTCAGACACACAACAACAACCTAAGAAAACCCTAATGCCTTCAGATGCCCAACAACAACCCAAGAAAACCTAAATGCCTTCAGACACACAACAACAACCTAAGAAAACCCTAATGCCTTGAGACGCCCAACAACAGCCCAAGAAAACCTAAATGCCTTCAGACGTCCAACAACAACCCAAGAAAACCTAAATGCTTTCAGACACACAACAACAACCCAAGAAAACCTAAATGCCTTCACACGTCAAACAACAACCAAAAAAAACCTAAATGCCTTCAGACGCACAACAACAACCTAAGAAAACCCTAATGCCTTCAGACGCCCAACAACAACCCAAGAAAACCTAAATGCCTTCAGACGCACAACAACAACCCAAGAAAACCCTAATGCCTTCAGACGCCCAACAACAACCCAAGAAAACCTAAATGCCTTCAGACGCACAACAACAACCTAAATAACCCTAATGCCTTCAGATGCACAACAACAAACCAAGAAAACCAAAATGCCTTCAGACGCACAACAACATCCCAAGAAAACCTAAATGCCTTCAGACGCACAACAACAAACCAAGAAAACCCTAATGCCTTCAGACGCCCAACAACAACCCAAGAAAACCTTAATGCCTTCAGACACACAACAACAACCTAAGAAAACCCTACTGCCTTCAGATGCCCAACAACAACCCCAAAAAAAATAAATGCCTTCAGTCGTCCAACAACAACCCAAAAAATCCTAAATGCCTTCAGACGCACAACAACAACCCAAGAAAACCCTAATGCCTTCAGACGCCCAACAACAACCCAGGAAAACCTAAATGCCTTCCGACGCACAACAACCACCCAAGAAAACCCTAATGCCTTCAGACGCCCAACAACAACCCAGGAAAACCCAAATGCCTTCAGACGCACAAC
>NC_090754.1:18896272-18906272 GCF_036898095.1 Palaemon carinicauda
TATATATATATATATATATATATATATATATATATATATATATATATATATATATATATATGTATATATATATATATATATATATATATATATATATATATGTATATATATATATATATATATATATGTATATATATATATATATATATATGTATATATATATATATATATATATTTATATATATATACCACAACGAGTCCATCTCCACCCCTTTGAACAATTTACCATACTAGGTCCATCACAACCTGTTGAAAAAGATTAGGGCAACCAGTCAACTTCCTTTATAAATAAAAGAAATGAGAGAGAGAGAGAGAGAGAGAGAGAGAGAGAGAGAGAGAGAGAGAGAGAGAGAGAGAGAGAGAGAGGATAAAAATAAAATTTTATCATCGGAACAGTTAGCAAAGCTAGTCAAGGTGTGTGCGATATTGATCTGGTAGGCTTCATGAGCTAAAAGACACGGTCACCTTTCACGAGGGCGGTTTGCTCCCTATTCCGCTGAATGAGGCACGGCCGCATATAAAACTCTATATAAACAGAGAGCGCTAAGTGTGAATGAACACTGCAACTTTTATGGAAGCCATAAAACATCTTTGCCGCCATAAACAAGGCCATTGAGACTATCGACATACTTTACAACGGTCACAAAAGAAGCCATTCTCGGTTGCACAATGCGTCGTGAAGCAAAGGTCATTCGTTCTGGAAGTGATCTGCACTTCCCTCTCCTCCTCTTCTCCTCCCTCTCCCCCTTCTCCTCCTCTTCTCCCTCTCCCCCGATGTCCAAAAACTCCGCGGGCCATTGTTGGGTCGTTTCTGTCGAAGGTCTGTGTCGTGAAAGACATGATGTTATTAATATTAATACCGACGAAACTTTTACTGTCTTGGGAAGATCCTTTTAGAAATGCCGTGGCAAATGACAAAAGACCAACTTTCGATCATAAAATTTTGTTTTTATGGTATCATAATAATACTAGAGGCAGTAGTAATCTCCCCTATATAATAAAAAGCAAGTGTCTGATTATATATATATATATATATATATATATATATATATATATATATATATATATATGTATATATATATGTATATGCTGTCTCACAGGATACTAGAGAGTAGAGGTCCCCTTTTTGTTTTGTTTCTTGTTGTTGTCGGCTAACCCCCAAAATTGGGGGAAGTGCCTTTGGTATATGTATGTATGTATATGTATATATATATATATATATATATATATATATATATATATATATATATATATAGGCCTACACAGTATATATACATATATATATATACATACACATATATATATATTATTTATATATACATCTATATATATACAGTATATATATATATATATATATATATATATATATATATATATATATATATATATCTTTACTGTCACGATCAAGGGGAGAGGAAATAGTCATATCCAGTCATATCCCCGAGAGGTACACTCGAAACCCCTCTCTCCCACAAATTGCTAAACCAGTGGGTTTTAGCCTTCCGGTTCTATATAGAAAAGGGGGGTGGATGAGGGTGGGAAGGGTTGAATCTGTGTGTGTGCATATCTATCTAAATATTTAGACATAATTATCGACGGCTCGGGTACACTGTAGTCCATTTCTTTTATCGAGGCATATTTGCAACGACTCGCAGGGGACCCTTTTAGCTCGGAAAAGTTTCCTGATCGCTGATTGGTTAGAATTATCTTGTCCAACCAATCAGCGATCAGGAAACTTTTCCCAGCTAAAAGGGCACCCCTACGAGTCGGTGCAAATATGCCTCGATAAAAGAAATGGACTATAGTAACTTACACAATTAGCAATCTTTTTCAATCTAAAGTTAGCAGATCAGAAAAGGTTATTCCTATTTCCATAATTTATCTATTTTAAATTCAAAAGAATCTACAGTATATCTTCGTAGGAATCGTTTTTAATCTTCACATGATGAACATTTAATCTACAGAGGAGCGACTATCGCAGGATAGCCATCCTGGACAGGGAACGAGATCGTCCATGGACAGAGGACGATAGGACTCGGGAAAGGTGAGAAATAGGTCATGTGAAATGGGGACGTCTCTCTCTTTTTCCCTCTATATATATTATATATACAAGTATACAGACACACACACATATATATATATGTATATATATATATATATATATATATATATATATATATATATATACATATCAAAGGCAATTGTGCTAGTAGCATCTCGGCGAAGAATTTGAAGTTGCATAAACGTTTACGCCATCAAGGCAATTTCCTTTAATGAATATTGCAAACAAACACACACACACACACACACACACACACACACATATATATATATATATATATATATATATATATATATAGATATATATATACATATATACATATCTATATATACACAGTATATATTAATCTATCTATCTATCTATCTATTTATATATATATATATATATATATATATATATATATATATATATATATATATATATAATGAGAGAAAAGGGGCGCATGTTCTAGGTTCATTTTACTCAATATATGAATATTACGTTAACATACTTAACACATTCGATAATGAAAGTTTATTTCAGAATGAAAATGATGAAATCAAGTCACATCTTTATACTTCACTTTTTCATTATTATTGCATTTTTAAAAAAAGGAAAAACCCATTCACCCTTGGCTTTAGCATATAGTATAAGCATCTATGATTTGCCGTAACAGCAAACGGACTCGAATTGTCTCAACGAGTAATTGCGTGTTGTAAAATGTTACGATAAGATTCATTAAAAGAATTCATTTATTTTAACGGATCAAAATGCTAAGCTCCATTAAACAAGAGCTTGTGGTGATACGGTCATCATCATTTTAAAGGTTTAAAAGTTTGAAGGCCGCTCTTGAATAGCAGAGGCAAGGGACAGTGTTATTGTCCTATCAAGAAGGACAATGCCCTAGGACTGAGCGTCCTGCTTTTCCAACTAGGGTTGTAGCTTGGCATTTAATAATAATAATAATAATAATAATAATAATAATAATCAGCGCCCAAGCCCCTCTCTACCTAAGCTACAACCAAGGAAGGACAGGCAAGGGCTGCTGATGACTCAGCAGGTAGACCTGTAGACTCCTCAAACACCCGCCCCTCATCCTTAGCTCACAGGGATGGTGAGATTGCAGCGACCAAATAACTATCGAGTTTAACACCAATGAATGTTTTTAGATGAACTAAACTGCCTATTACCTTGCTATCTCATTTCAAGGACTGATTACGATAGTCCTTGCACCCACAAGATATAGTTTGTTACAAATATAGATAAAATCATTACTCTTAGCCTTTACTGTTATCAGGTCTTGGGTCGCTCACGAGTAAGTCAAGTTCGATATAGTAATTCAATTGAGATTGAAATTAAAAGTCACATATTCGATTAATACTGATATTCAAGCGTGTTTCAATACACACACACACGTGCGCGCGCGTGCACACACATCTCGTAAGCTTCAATGAAGAAATGGAGGGCTCGTATGACCAGTCATGAAGTTCTGTGAATCCTCGTGAAAAGTCATTTATCTATTTAAGAATAAATTTTAAATTTTAATTTTTATATTTCAAAGAATCTAAAGTTTTCATTTATAAATTTTTGTTAATTACTTTCGGAGTTTCCAAATGTCTTTTTATTAAAATACTCATCACCACAGCCAGTAATATTCTCTTTTACCGCAATATAAGTATTTATAGCTATAATAATACCTATATAAATATACTGTACTGTACATAATATTATAGTGTCATTTGAGCTAAATAATCATTGTATTTATTAACTAATATCTTTTAATCAGCTTTTTATTTATTACACACTTACAGTAACATAGTCCAGAATGCTATGTATAGTACAATGTATACTTTTTTAAACCGATCAGGGTTCCTTGCGCTGGCTGGGACCCAAATTACATAACCATTATAATCAACGTTGACGCACGCAAGTAGTGAACAGTGCAATGCAAACCCCGTAGAGTATACTACTACTACTACTACTACTACTACTACTACTCTAGTACTACTACTACTACTACTACTACTACTACTACTAATAATAATAATAATAATAATAATCTCCAACGTGTCTGGCTATATGCATATAGATATATATTTCATTCCTGCCACGTTCAGTGGCATTGCCAGATGTATAACTACTCAGTCTCTTGATTATGGAGAGAGAGAGAGAGAGAGAGAGAGAGAGAGAGAGAGAGAGAGAGAGAGTGTAATCATACCCTGATAAGAGCGGGTACTCCGAGAGGTACACTCGGAAATCACAATCTCCCGCAAATTTCTGAAACTGTTGGGGCGTAGTTAGGAAAGGGGGAGGGGTGGGAAAATTTCAATCTGTGTGCGTGCATATCTATTTGGATATTCACCCACCAGTTTTGACGTCGTGGGTCCTTTGCATTAATAGGCAGAGGAGGAGATGATGATGATTATTGACAGCTCAGATACATTGGTAATAATAATAATAACAATAATAATACTGAATACATGAAATTTCACAGCTATCACTACTGTACATTTTTGTTTTAAGAAAGGTTGTTTATAGTAGCTGTAAATTATACATTTGAAAAGTTAAATGTTTTTTGTTATCAGTGTACCGAGGGTTCTACCCACTACGTTAGAGCCTCCCTAAGTCTTATTGTGACTTGCGGGTGTTGGAGAGGACTGATCCGATGTTATAGCACGTGCATAGTTTTTACTTTTAGCCGGGATACCTTGTAGATATCTTATAGGTTTGTTTTTTACCCTAAGTGCTGGTTATTTGTTTAAATATTTTTCCCAATATCGAAGAGACGGAGTTATAATACGCCATGAAAGAAATATCTTCAGAAATAGATAAATCTCTCTCTCTCTCTCTCTCTCTCTCTCTCTCTCTCTTTGCTATCAAAAGTTTCGTTTGTTGAACAGAAGAAGCGTGTAAAGGCAATAACAAGAGAGAGAGAGAGAGAGAGAGAGAGAGAGAGAGAGAGAGAGAGAGAGAGAGAGAGTTTGATTTGATAACAATTGTATTTTTCAACTGATTCTTATCAATTATTACCAGTGGAAGGAAAACTTTACTTTGAAATAAATGTAACCAAGAGTAAGTCACACAGTTATCCTACGGAAAGGAATTATTATCATTATAATCATTATTATTACTTACTAAGCTAAAACCCTAGTTAGAAGGATGCTATAAGGCCAGGGGCCCCAACAGGGAAAATAGCCTAGTGAGGAAAGGAATGAAGGAAAAAGAAAATATTTTAAGAACAGTAACTTTAAAATAGATATTTCCTATATAAACTATAAAAACTTTCACAAAACAAGAGAATTAAGATAGAATAGTGTGCCCGATTGCACCCTCAAGCAAGAGAACCCAAGACAGTGGAAGACCATGGTACAGAGGCTATGACACTACCCAAGACTTAGAGAACAATAGTTTGATTTTGGAGTGTCCTTCTCCTAGAAGAGCTGCTTACCATAGCTAAAGAGTATCTCCTACCCTTACCAAGAGGAAAGTGGTCACTGAAAAATTACAGTGCAGTAGTTAACCACTTGGGTGAAGAAGAATTGTTAGGAAATCTCAGTGTTGTCAAGTGTAAGAGGACAGAGGAAAATATGGGAATAATAGGCCAGACTATTCGGTGTATGTGTAGGCAAAGGGAAAATGAACCTTAACCAGAGAGAAGGTTTCAATATATTATAGTCTGGCCAGTCAAAGGACCCAATATATCTCTAGCGGTAGTATCTCAACGGTTGGCTGGTGACAGAGTAAAAGAATTAAACAGCAGAAGTGA
Organism: Palaemon carinicauda; assembly: GCF_036898095.1. Lineage (NCBI taxonomy): Eukaryota > Metazoa > Arthropoda > Malacostraca > Decapoda > Palaemonidae > Palaemon > Palaemon carinicauda. The sequence continues at coordinate 18,902,080 of NC_090754.1, forward strand.
TCTTATGTAATGTACAGAAGACGGATGAACGGGAAGACTCGTATCTGTTGGTAGGAAAGACTGCGGAGGTCCACACCAGTTCTTTTACTCCTTTCATTCTAATTATTAGATTAAAACCAACGGGGGTCTTCAGAGTACAAAAGGGTGGTTCCTACGAAGTTACAGGAAAGCTGCAGGGCACAGAGTTCTCAGTGCCTGACTCAGTGACATATAAAAAATACAGTACTGTATACAACGGTCATTTTGTTGCAAGAATTAACCGAGGATTTTTTGTGACCGTTTTAGTTTATATATGAAAGATCTATATCAATGTTGTTACTGTTTTTAAAATATTTCATTTTGATTCTTCATTACTTACTTCTCTTGTTGTTTATTTATTTCCTAATTTCCTTTCAACACTTTTTTCCCCGTGGAAGCCCTTGGGCTTATAGCGTCCTGCTTTTCCAACTGGGGCTGTAGCTTTGCTTATAACAATGATAATAGCGCTGCAGGAAAATAGAAGCTGAGAAATGGTATAGACAATATATCTTAGGAGACTGATGTGAGCGGAAATGTGCCTAAAAACCAACAAATGGTGTTTTTGAGAGAAGAAGATGAAGAAGCATATTTTCTATCATTCTCGGAAAGTGTTTGGACCTTATATCCGGATCCTAAAGCCTGTTTACAACCTTATAAGCAATGAATTCTGGATTGAGAATGTTATCCACTTATACTGTACATCTCTTGTAAGAGAGTAAAGGAATCTTTAGCGCCAAGGACTTCTAGCAATCATCGGTGGTTACTGATTACACATAACAACGTTTAGTTTTAATAGCCATTGAACCAGTGACGTCCGGCATTCATTTATTGTGATTCTTCCAGCTACACACACACACACACACACACACACACACATATATATATATATATATATATATATATATATATATATATATATATATATACTTACATACATACACACACGCACACACACACACACACATATATATATATATATATATATATATATATATATAAACATATATATATATATATATATATGTGTGTGTGTGTGTGTGTGTGTGTGTATGTGTGTCGTGTAAGGGTGGATGAACTAAATGTTATTAGTAATAAGAAAAAAACCTAAAATCTGAGAAAAATAAATGGCTTTAAATCATCTTGAACAGATAAAACAGAGTCATTGATGATCAGTTTCATTTAGTATATTTAAAATTGGTAAGATAAAGCAACAATGTAAAGAAAAGAAATAATCTTTCTATCTCTCTCCCACTCTTATAGCAAGGAAACGGAGTTCACTTCGAGAAAATGTCTCTAAAACTCACAAAGAAGAGAGAGAGAGAGAGAGAGAGAGAGAGAGAGAGAGAGAGAGAGAGAGAGAGAGAGAGAGAGAGAGAGAGAGAGAGCATCACTGGAATGGCAAGCGAAGTTGTTTAGTGTTAAAAGTCACGTCCTGTGTTCACTCGCCCGGTCTCTTCCATATTGTGTGTTGGAGATGTATGACCCTTGAGATGGACCGATGGATGCAGGAAGTGGCCCCGGATGAAAAAAATAGGTGTGGAGAGAGAGAGAGAGAGAGAGAGAGAGAGAGAGAGAGAGAGAGAGAGAGAGTCCTCTGCACCGTAAGGAATGGTCGTGGTGTCGCGTCTCTCGTCGTCAGGAGGAGCTGTGTAAACAAACAGCTCCTCCTTACGGTTCGTGCGTCCGCGGGAATACCTGGGGGTCGTTACTTTCTCTCTCTCTCTCTCTCTCTCTCTCTCTCTCTCTCTCTCTCTCTCTCTCTCTCTCTCTCTCGCGTGTTTTCTGCCGAGGTATCTCTCCAAAACACCAGACGCCCAGACTCACATTGGTACTCTATTTATTAGTAGCGTTCTTTTATCAGTGAAACCCCGGGCGGAAAACTTGCTGCCATTTTTTTTTCGCTGTATATTTGCATGTGTCTTTGAGGGGATGTTCTATATAGATATGATAACGATATCTTCGCTTCCAAGGGATGTTTTCTTAGAGGTGTTTGTTAAATGCATCATACAATGTTAAAAAATATTAAATGACACGGGGATGATAACAATTTTCATTTTATTTTAATGCTGTCACAAAAAACATATGACAATTTAATAACAGTAGTAGGGAGGAAGGTTATGGACTTAGGTACTACCGTAATGCTGCTTTAGAATAATTAGTTTAATGTGAGTTTTCTTTCCATGCCATAGATATTTCTCTATAAAAACTAATAAATATCTTTATTATATAATCTAGGTCATCCTATTCCTTAGTTTTTTTTTTTTTTACTTGCATTCGACTTAGGGAGTTTATCAGACTCTTCCAGGTACCAGTCTCTCTCTCTCTCTCTCTCTCTCTCTCTCTCTCTCTCTCTCTCTCTCTCTCTCTCTCTCTACACACACACAGCATATAATTCACTGTTTAGGTCAACAAAAGCATAAATGACTTCTAATGGAAAGGACCTCAGGATTCAAAACTGAGCCTCCTCAACCGATAACCAAGACTGTTATCGGTTATATCACGAACCCAATACACACATACACACGTATATATATATATATATATATATATATATATATATATATATATATATACATATACCAACCAGTGTAACCGCACTCATTCCACTGCAAAACAAAGACCTCAGGCATGTCTTTGGTCATGTCTTGGGTTTGGCCATTTTCATCGCCACGCTGGCCACCGCAGATTGGTAATGGTGGGAGACTTTATTCTGGTATGGGTGGCCCTGACTAGTACAACATTGTGGCAATCACAGACAATTTCACCATGTTAAGGTATCCCAATTCAGAAAGGGATATATATATATATATATATATATATATATACATATATACATATACATATATACATATATATATATATATATATATATATATATATATATATATATATATATATATATATATATACTGTATATATATATACATATATATATATATATTGTATATATACAATATATATATATATATATATACATATAGATATGTATATGTAAATATGCTATATATATATATATATATATATATATATATATATATATACATATATACATATATATATATATTGTATATATATATATATATATATATATATATATTGTATATATACATTGTTACTGGTGTGTATAAACATCGTCTCGAACTCGAAAACAACCCTAGAAAAACGGGTCAGGTTCATACCCTCATTTAAAAAAAAGTAACTGCCCATTTTCTCTTAAAATTAATTAAGCTGAAACCTTTCCAGGATAAAGGTAGAGATAGAAAGATCCCTTGAAAAAGGTGTTCGCTGGAAATAGGTGACACTGCAAGTTTTCTTTGAAAGAGGATTATGTTGAGACCATCTTAACAAACAGATCAAATTAAAACAAAAATGAGAGAGGTAACTGAAAACATCTGTTGATAAAATTTGTCAGGTTTAACATCGCCCTATTATTATTATTAATATTATTATCATTACTTGTTAAGCTAAAACCCTAATTGAAAAAGCAGGATGCTATAAGCCCAGGGGTCCCTACAGGGAAAAATAGCTCAGTAAGGAAAGGACACAAGGAAAAATAAAATACTTTAAGAAAAGTAACAATATTAAAATAAATATTTCCGATATAAACTATGAAAACTTTAACAAAATAAGAGGAAGAGAAATTAGATAGAATAGTGTGCCTGAGTGTACTCTCAAGCAAGAGAACTCTACGCAGGTGTTTTAGTTTGGAAATTTCCTCTTTCTATTCTCTTCCTTTCATACACCTTCGTGTTCGTGATTCTTTTACAATAAAATGCTCTGTATTTCTTTCCCACAACATGATCAAATCACTGCAGACTTCATTGCTTTATCTTCTTCATGTTGTGTACTTCCACTAGTTAGACGGTTTCTCTGATAGAAAAATTTTCGGTTTCATTCCTAACACATACACACACACATATATATGTGTATATATGTGTATATATATATATATATATATATATATATATATATATATATATATATATATATATATAAAGGTATATATATCATAAATGAAAGTTATACATAATTTGGGTGAAATCTGGTTTCCGTTTCCAATTAAGAAAATATGATGAAAGAGTTTTAACGTGGTTGACCCTAGCCGTTGCAACGATAATTCAATATGTAAAACCAGTCATCTAATTTCAGTGTTGATGTTGATTTGTATACGTTAA
>NC_090754.1:18911272-18913772 GCF_036898095.1 Palaemon carinicauda
AAGCCGAAGACATCCCATTAAAAATGTTCAAGTACATGTTTGCAATCTTATCTGCCATCATCATTGCCATTACAAGTTCTTTCCCGTAGATAGCATTACATTGGATCCATCTCTGGTTACGGGTCATATTTTCTTTGCCTACGCATACACCGAATAGTCTGGCCTACTCATTACAAATTCTCCTTTTTCATCATACACCTGACAACGCATAAGATAAGCAAACAATTCTTCCTTACTCAAGGGGTTAACTACTACACTGTAATTCCACCTGGTAAGGGTAGAAGCGACTCTAACTTTGACAAGCAGCTCTTCTAGGAAAAGGGCACTCCAAAATCAACCCTTTTTTTCTCTAGTCTTGGGTAGTGACATAGCCTCTGTACCGTGGTCTTCCACTGTCTTGGGTTAAAGTACATTGTTTCCTTATTTCCTTTCCTCACAGGGCTATTTCCCCTATTGGAGCCCTTGAGCTTAATAGCATCCTGTTTTTCCAATTAGGGTTGTAGCTTACCTAATAATAATAATAATAATAATAATAATAATAACAACAACAATAATAATGATAATAAAAATAATAATAACAACAACAACAACAACAACAACAATAATAATAATAATAATAATAAATAATAATATAGTAATAATAAATAATGGTAAGCCTCGTTCAGGAGAGTTATCGGAAACCTTCTTGAAACTTAAGCAATAATAGTTTTACAAGACGGAAGAGCAAGTCAAAGGTGTCTGTCACCATTTAGCACAGTCACCGACAGATTTTAGGGAGACAAAGAGTTATAACTGCCAGACTCCGCTGAACTAATAGCGCGAGGCGCTTATTGTTATAGAGGATTGAATCCTGCCGATATAGATCACCCCTTCCCCCGACTACCCACCAGTCGCATATCGAGTTGGATCCGAATAAAGCAAACAAGGCGAAGTCAAATGGGGCTTTCATCGGGGAATATCAACGGTGGCCATTGTTGGCTCTCCAAGATAACGAAGCTCTGTTTTAGTTGGCCGATTGTTATTACATTCACCTCATGATGGAGGAGGAGGAGGATGAGAAGGAGGAGGAGGAGGAGGGGGGAGAAGGGGCCCATTTCCATTTGGGAATTAGTTTCGGAGGCTAATTGACACAGGCGCTCGTTGAGATAACGCCATTTTAGGAATTGGCTTAAAAGGTTAATAGATACTGACAACAGTAAAAAAAACTATTCTCTTGATAATAAATACTTAGAATCTTCAATGTTTCAGGCACTCGTAAAAACAGAATATTCCCAAGAACAATTGTCAAGGTCTAATTGGCCCAGACACTCGTTGGGATAAGATATTCGTAGGAATTCGTTTCAAAGCCTTATTAATTCCTGCGCTTGTGTAAGCATTTTTTTCTTTTCTTCGTCTGTGTCGTTTGTTTAGAACTCTATTTGACAAATTTTATTAATTTTGAAAATAATAATAATAATAACAATAATAATAATAATAATAATGATAATAATAATAATAATAATAATAATAATAATAATAATAATAATAATAATAATAATATATTCATACAATTTAATAATTTTTAGAAAAAAAACAATAATTTTAATAGTATAAAAATTTTTAATAATGCTAATAACAATAATAGTAATATTATCAAATTTATACAATTTAATAATTTTAGAAAAAACAATAATTTTAGTAATAATCTTAATAATAATAAAAATGTTATTAACTTTAATAATAATAATTTCAATAAACACACTCTAAGAGACAATACTATTGGAGGACCAAATCTGAGAGTTTAATTGATACAAAAATTCATCGATAGAAAATCCTAAGGATTTACTTCGGAAATGAAATTGAACTGATATAGATAATCTACACTTAAAAAAAAAAAACGTCTTTTCTGAGAAAAATACAGAAGAATAAAACATTTATTTTATAAAGTAGGTAAAGAAGAGAGTAGACTAACGCTGAAAAGTAATCAGAAAAAAAAAAGAACGACAGGTCTCAATGGAGACTTGAGTTGATTCATCTATTTCCAATAAATTCATTAATAAAATACCAACTGGAGTCGCACGTTCACGAGGCGAAACTTATCAAATATAAACTAGACAAAGCATTCTCGAGTGTGACAGACTGAGAGACAGAAAGAGACAGAGACGTCAGACAGTCAGACAGAAGGACATTTCTACTAATTATGCAGACTATCGTAGTTCTGAAACTACTATGTCATTGTTGTCATCATTATCATTATTGTTATTATTGTTATTAAAAATGGTAACGGAAGTAACAGAAAGACATTAATTTCTTCTAATTATCAAACTATCGTAGTTCTGAAATTATTATCATAATCAATATTATTATTGTTATTATTGTTCTTACAAATGGTAATGGAGTAACAAGACATTAATTTGTTCTAATTATGTTAACTATCGTAGTTCTGAAAATATTATTATCTTCATCAATATCATTATTGTTATTATTGTTATTACAAATGGTAATGGAAGTAACAGAAGGA
>NC_090754.1:18918772-18928772 GCF_036898095.1 Palaemon carinicauda
CAACGTTAATCGAATACTCTATAAAAAATCTCATCCCGTTAGTAAATGCAACTTAAGCACCAGTCGAATGAGCCTCTAGTAAATAATTTCGGGTTGAACCCTTGAGCTACACAAATATGAACCCATTAACAATATGAATCTTGAGCTCGTTTCATAACTTACTAACATATGCGACCCGTCAAAAATGACGGCTAGATAGATAGATGTGCACACACACACAGAATCAACCTTTCCCCTTCTTTACCTACCCGAAGGACAATGAGAGACCAAGTAGTCATATGTTTGGCAATGCCGCTGAGCGTGACCGGATAATATATAACGGATTTTGAGCGAAGCGAAAAATCTATTTTTGGGTGAGATAGCCATGTCGTCCTGATGGAAGTTCCTATAGGGTAGCTTCCTAGGGTATATTACAACTACGGCGATATTCCCAGAGAATTTACCTTAAGGTACCAGAATTCTAACTCCTGGAGCGAGTATCCCTCGTGAAAGGGATATCGCGACATATCAGAGGACGTATTCTAGACACGTCACATGGCAATCTACGACCTGAACAGAGATTCGTCTCGTAGGAGGGAGATTGACGAGATACGAATTCGGGAAAGAAAAAGGGGAGCCGCTCCCAAGGCTTCCCTATCCCCCGATTCGTATGCGTGCCTGGCGCCAATCCTGGCGCCATCTGTATTCCTTGTAGCGTACACGAGGTGCTACAGATACTGTATGTAGGGAGGGGTCCTACAGCCCTTTCTTAGAAAGGCAAGGGCGGGTCCATCAGGACGACATGGCTATCTCACCCAAAAATAGATTTTTCGCTTCGCTCAAAATCCGTTTTTTGGGCTCAAGCCATGTCGTCCTGATGGAAGTGTACCAGAGCATTACTGTATCTGTGGATTCTCAGAACGTGCCGTACTCCCCGGAGATATTTATTCCCGGTCGACTAGACCTAGAGACCTAAGATGTTACCGTTATACATCTTTTCAACTAACTATAAACTATGTTAGAGCTTCCTGCCCCCTACAGGGAAGAGTCCTACTAGACTCTGGAAAGTCTCGAAGAGTACATATATCTATGTATGAATACCAGGCAAGCTAATATAGTGGTCTCGCCCTATATTAAGTAAAGCATAGTTTGTAAAGGACCACTGCGTCAATATGAAATATCGACCAGTTTTCCGCACAATACTTGTATTGGCCAAAGGTTTTATATCCGCATAGGAGGAAAACCAATGCAACATAGCTTGCATAAAGGAACAATTCTATTAGAATTATCCCAGATAAGGTACATAGAATGAATGCTCAATTATACCAATAAATTGACACAGGTGAAGGAGACGCAAGGTTCTCAAGAACAAGCTTATTGACAGACAATAAACAGACAGGTTAACCACAATTATACATATATATATAAGAAGAGGATAACCCAAAACTTTAAGCATAAGTATGATAGTAAACAGGGCTTGTTTGTCTGAAAGAAAAACATTAGATGCCACTTTTAAGATACCGAGGTATCAAAGTCATAAAAGCCTGTATTACAAATCAATGACATTAGCGTTAGAAACGCTCGGCACACATGTCTGTACTTATGCTAGGTTCACCTTCGGAAATGGAACAGTCTGGATGGGCAACACAGTGCCCTCACTTAGTTTGTAGTACAGTATGTAACTACACACTCACCCTGGAATTAATCGTCCCAATTAAGACCACTGTTCCTCGCAGAGTTAAACAGTAGGGTTAACACCGCGACCCACTGCTACCACAGATCTCTTTTAGTTCCTCTACTTGCTTCGCATAGTGGCGAAAGAACACTCTGGAAGACTTCCAGCCAGTGTATGAACGGAGATGTTCAAAATCCATGCAATTAAAGAAATTTAAGAATGAGGCAACTTTCCTCGGATCGTGACCTGCGGGTGTATTGTCAGGATCCGCTCTGCGAATAAAATATGTGATTTTTGCTCTGAGTTGATTCAGAGATAAATTTGAGCCTGATGTTTCTCCCCTGAATAGTTGACCACCCTTGAAGTCTGAAGTTCTATGAAGATAGACCTTTAGGCATTCTACTGGACATAGAGATGCATCTTCTTTCAGAGGGCAGATTCTCCAGGGACCCCACCTGTTGGTGGGTAACTCATTCTTGGCGAGAAACGTAGGATCCGGAAACAGGTTCAGTTCTTCCCCATCCAGGAACTGAACACGACCTGCCTCTCTCGAGAGGCTACAATTTCACTAACCCTGGCCCCGGACGCGAGTGCAAATTAGGAAAATAACTTTTTGTGTCAAATCCTTTAACGCACATTCTTCATTGCTCAACAGAGAAGCGAAATGAAGAACTTGTCTAAAGACCATGAAATGGGCTTTGGAGGTGCTGAAGGTCTGAGCCTAGCACAGGCTTTCGGGACTTTATTAAAGATCTCGTTACCTAGGTCGACCTGGAAGGCATATAGAATGGGTCTTGTCAAAGCAGACTTACACGCTGAAATCGTGTTCGCTGCCAACCCTTGACCATGGAGGTGGGGAAAAAAGATAAGCAGAAGTCTGTCAAGATCTCCTGCGGAATCTTCGCCTTGACAAAAGGCCACCCATTTTCTCCAAGATGACTCATATTGCCTTCTAGTAGATTTGCATTTATATTCCTCAATGAAGTCTATACTGGCTTTCGAAATCCCGAAACGCTTTCTCACCGCTAGGGAGAGAAAATCATGAACTGCAGGGTCCGGGTTTTCTGTAATGAAGCGCAGACAGTTGACTTCTGGACTCGCTGGGTCAGAACTGGATCTGGTAGTGGTACAAACTTCAGCTACAGTTCCAATGCCAGGAGGAACCACACGCTGTTCGGCCACTTGTGGGCCACTATTGCCGCTACCCTTTGAAGGATCTCAGTTTGTTGAGGACCCTCAACAGAAGGTTGTGAGGAGGGAACAGATAAATCTTGGACCATCTGTTCCAGTCGAGGGACATCGCGTCCACTGCTTCCGCTAAGGGGTCCTCGTACGGGGCACGTACAGGGGCAACTTCTTGTTGTCTTTCGTCGCAAAGAGGTCTATCTGCAGTTCTGGGACTGATTCAGAATGAAGGAGAATGATCCTGCGTCTAAGGACCATTCCGACTCTATCGGTGTGAACCTGGATAGAGCGTCCGCTGTCACATTGCGGACTCCTTGAAGGTGAACTGCCGACAGGTACCACTTCTTCTTTTCCGCCAATCGGAAGATGGCCAACATCACCTGGTTGAGAGGTGGTGACCTCGATCCTTGTCGATTCAAGTATCTTACAACTACCTCGCTGTCTATTACCACTTTATGTGGAACGAATGACGCGGGGAGACTTTCTTTAAGGTAAGGAGCACTGCCCTAGCTTCTAGAAAGTTTTATGAGAAAGGTCTTGAATAGCCTGGACCAAGTCCCCTGGACTTTTTTCCGATGAGAGTGACTTCCCCATCCCTCCTTTGAGGCGTCTGAGTGAATCGTCACCGACGGGGGAGGTGGCTGAAGAAGAACCTGACTTCTTTAGATGTCTGGCTTGGGACCAAGGCCTGAGAAGAGTACTTAGCCGAAGCGGCTGGTCTTCTCAGATCTCTTCACGCGTTTGATGCATAACTTCTCCAAACTCCGATTGCATCCTTTAGCTGTGCTCTTAGCACTGGGTCTGTCACCGAAGCAAACTGGAGAGAGCGCAGTACTCTCTCCTGCTCGTGTCTTGATATCCTTTCGGAATCTTGAAGTCTCTTGACAGAACCCGCTATCTCCTTCCTTTTCTTCGCTGGGGTGGAGAAACGGTGTGACAAAAGGTCCCAGTGGATCTTAGCCACTGGAACTTTTGAGATGGAGAAAGTCGAGACTTTTTCTGTTGATCTTGAAGCCTAGGTACTCTAGGAACTGGATCACTGACTGGAAGCTTGCAAGCATTCTGTCTCGGATGCTGCCCACACCAACCAGTCGTCCAGGTAGGCTACTACCTGAATTCCCTTTAGGCGAAATTGTTTGAGAGCTACGCTCGCAAGCTTCGTAAAAATCCTTGGGGCTATGTTTAGCCCGAATGGCATGGCTCCGAAGGCGTATAGTCTTCGCTGTAGCCTGAACCCTAGGTAGGGGGAGAGTCGATGGCTAATTGGAATGTGCCAGTAGGCATCTGACAAGTCTATAGAGACGGAATATGCCCTCTTGGGCAGTAAGGTCCTTATGTGTTGCAGTGTTTAGCATTTTGAATTTGCAATTCACTATGAACTTGTTAAGTGGCGACAAGTCCAGAATGACTCTGAGCTTTTCCGAGTCTTTCTTGGGAACACAAAACAGCCTCCCTTAGAAATTGATGGGCTTCACCCTTTTTCTCCAACCGTTCTTGAACGTACTCCTCCATAACGGGGGTGGAGTGTTGGAAAAAACCGAAGGTACGGGGGTGGAGTGCTGTACCAGCTCCCGCCCAATCCATTCTTGAGTAGGCTGTGGGCCCAGGGATCGAAGGTCCACCGATCCCGAAATTTCAGAAGTCTCCCTCCTACCGGTATCACCTCACTTGGACTGCCGTCCTGAGGTCTTGCCTTCCTGACCACGACCACCCCTGAATCCCCTTCCCCTTGAGGGGCGTCTAGACGAGCCTCTGGCTGCTCCTCTAGGCTTTGCTCGGAAGGAAGTAGACTGCCCTTCGAACGCTGGGGTGAATGCCGTGGACTGTGTCGACACGGCCTGGGGTACCCACTGAAAGGTGGTCGGGGTTTGTGCCACGATCTGGGGCACTGGGGGCAATGGCAATTGCAGTTGCTGTTGCTGTCTAAGAGGCTTGGCTGGCCGAGACGGTAGCCTAGTCCTCATAGTCTTCCTCTTTGGTTGAGGACCCTCATCCGGGGAAGACTTTCTTTTGATAGCCAGGTCCCACTTCTGGAGAAGGTTTCTATTCTCCAAGGTGGCTTTATCAAAAACTTCTTTGACCAAGTCGGTAGGGAAAAAGGTCTTTTCCCCAAATGTTGGAGGAGATTAGTTTCTTTAGCTCGTGCCTCACTGTAGCCGAGGTAAACACGAACTCCCTACAAGCTCTCCTTGCCTTGACGAAGCCATAAAGGTCCTTCGTCACTGTGGCCAGATGAGGCTTGGCCACTACCATGAACATTTCATGGACCTTGGGGTCACTTGCCATCGTCTCGAGAGTAGTCTGAAGAGACATTGAGGCAGTCAGTCTTTCTTTTGTATCGAGCTCACTTCGCAAAAGAAAGTCAGACAGCTTAGGGGGGTCCTTGCCAAACTGACGTCCGGCAATATCAGCCTCCAACTTTCCACTTAGAACGTAAGATGGACGTCCTTCTAATCTTTGTGGTCCATAGGCAGGGCCAGCGACAAGGGTTTACACTCCTCTAGGGAGGGGCAAGACTTGCCGGCCTCGATTGCTTTTAGTACAGCCAGAAACCCTTTCTGTAAAAAGGGGGAAGGCTCTAGTAGGCGAGGACACAAAGGAAGGGAGCTTCCTATTCAATGCAGCTACCTTTGAGTTAGAGAAGCCCCTCTCTTTCATCGAAGATGAAAGTAGAGCTTGAGCCTTAGCATGGTCATCACTATGACCTCCTTCGGCTCTGCCTCCTCCTTTGAAGCTGGTTCCTTCCTCAGCCGGACATAACAGTCCGGATATGGTGCCTTGCTGGGCCAGAATTCCACCCTCCAGGGGAACTGAGCCCAGCATATCCGAGATGACGATCTTTCCAGTCGTCATCGACATGTGCTCAGCATACCTCCATGGGTTAGCATCCGAGCACAAAGGAAGGTCTTTCACATTGAGCTTTTCTGGGGCCCATGTGATTCTGCAAGGCACTGCATTCGCAGTTCCATTGCAGCCGCCTTCTCCTGATTCTCCTTCTGCATTTGTTGGATCATTCCAACAATAGAAGAGAGGGCCTGTCCCAGCTCTACTGGGAGACCGGCCGATGTAGAGGGACTTGAACTTCATCCTGGGCTTCTGCAAGGAGGTCTTCCTCCTGACACCCGTCCACATCAGATATCCTGTCATTTAGCTGGATGTCCTGCATCGCGACCGCGACTTCAGCATCCACCTGGATCTGAACTTAGGGGATCTCCTCTTGAGGCTGGGGAATCACTGCCTCAGCTGATGCCTTAGGGAAAAGATACGCCCTCATCTTCTCACTTGGAAGATAAGGGCCAGAAGTGTACTTTTGGAAGCCCCTTACCCAGGTACGAAGCTTCTTCCTAGCTATTTAAATGTCTCATTAATCAGGTTAGTGCACACAGTACATACCTGAGGGTCCCAATACCGGAGATCATCCTTGGAGACAGCGTATGCTGCGTGTCTCCTACAAAACTCATGTCCGCAGAGGTTCTTGCTGCTGACATTGCAGAAAGCACTTCCCCACTTCGGAGTGTCCTTCTGTAAAGAGAAGAAATTTCCATGAGTATCAAGTGAACTATGTATCACTGGATATGCATAGTATAGCATAACAATTCATAAATGAAAGACACACACTTGTGTTTCCCTCACAACCCATTGTTGCAGCCTTCCAGATAATAAAATCAAAAATGGTTTATCTCTACTAGAGTAACCAATGCAAGGTTTCCATAGGAAACAGGTGGAGCTCACACCTAGGCAATGATTTTAAAAATCCTGGATAATAGACGGGGAAGAACTCTGCTTCCTGTCTGAGGGCAACAGCAAAGGGCTGTGTAAGAAAACACAATAGTGTTAGAAGATACAGTGCTGTACCTAAACTTTTACTATAGTTTTCTTCTTACTGTATATGCTATACAGAAGAATACTAGTACAGTATAGGAGGATGTGTGCCGGCCTGCCTTTGCCGGCCGGCACACACCACAATTAGCTTTAAAGTATACTACTTAACAGGTATAGGGCGGCAGCCCTCTGGTTCAAATGCCTGTGCCGGCGGCAGCAGCTGCCGGCCAGCAACAGCCAGTGTTGGCCGGCAATGATTGCCGGCCAGCAACTACACAAGGTAGTACCCAGCTGCCGGCCACACTCTTGGTGACCGGCAGACAAGGACTGACATAAGCCGGCCGGCAAAGGTACAAGACCGATGCCAGCCGGCAGCAAAAGAACCAGAAGACTACCCCTGCCCGGCTGCCGGCCTCATAGGCCGGCAGCCGGCCTCATAGGCCGGCTGCCGGGACAGGTACAGCACTAGAAGAAAATAGAATGGATGCCGGGATAAGAGTGTACACAACCCCCCCAGCCCGGCAACCGAAAGAGTGCATATAAGGAAGGGGAGAAACTTAATTCAGGCTTCCTTGACCAATGCCGTCCGGCTCTGCCGGCAGGCATGGATGAGGGACCAAGAGAGGTCCGGGCAGCACTCGAAAACATAAGACCCTTGCCGTCCAGCGTCTCTGCCGGCCGGCAATGGGCTTAGTCAATCCAAATCCCAACCTATACTAGGTCCAGAAGTAGAATGACATATGGTACAGTAATACCCCTGCCGGCCAGCTCTGCCGGCCGGCAAGGTACAGTACAGTAATGGCTAGGCCATTACGGAGATAGAGGGGGAAGGGACAAGAGGGTCCTGCCAACCTTGCTTTAGTGACAGATCACCCGTAGCCAAGAACTCTGTCTTAGCCTAAGGGAGATCTAAGGGAAAGGGCCAGCGCAGTAGTATAATACCTGCCAGCTTCCAGAGCACCAAAGCAAGGAAGGCGTTGCAACTCCCAAGGGAAGATTTATCCTCCCCGAGAACAGCAACAGGACTTAGTCTGGTCGATCACACAAGAAGGAATCATAACTACAGAAACCTTCGACAGTGACCTAAGGGAGCTCAGCTCCCTTTGTAAGTGTTAGGTCAGCGAGGGAGACTCTGCCCCAAGCCAAACAACACGGACTCAGACTAAAAACTCTGTTGTTCTGACCCTCTTTGAACCAGACTCTGCTGGAACAGGAAGGTACAGTAACACCCTAGTATAGTTTTATCGAAAATAAATTCGGAAAAAACCACTTAGGGATAAGCCCAAGGCTTAAACAGAGGGAAAGGGATTGCATACCTTCTCCGAAGAAAAGAAAGCAACCGGGGAGTATGATAAAGTATACTAAGGCTCCATAAGCAATTAGCCTAGGCACCAAGAGAATCGATTACCTAATTCACCGAAACTCTCACGTATACAATCTTGGAAATATTCCACACAGTCTAACATGTATAAAATATAGCCTAAAGCTTCAATAAAATTTTAATTACACTCGGAAAAACCATAATCATGCATTAAGTACTAGGACCAAACGACTAGGCTACATGGCCTAGCGTAGGCCAGAATGGCGAATACTTCGCCAAATAATACTAAGCACGAAAGGAAATCCTATGTAAAGCTAAATAGCTAAATTTTATTAAGCAAAACAACCAGGAATGTCACTCTGACTAACTAATTTATACCTAGCGAGTGACAGTGTCCAGGACACCTCTGGTAGGCTACGGCTCTTGTATCAAAGATTAATCCTATTAATCACTCAAAATTTTACCAAGAGCCTACATTTATACATAACAGACACTATACTCAACTTATCCGAGGTCAACGAAGACGAAGAAGCCATGAAAAGCTGAATAAATCCAAGATTTGCGAGAAAAACAGGAAAAAACACCGAGTTGTTAAGCTACGCAAAAAGGAATACAGATGGCGCCAGGATTGGCGCCAGGCACGCATACGAATCGGGGGATAGGGAAGCCTTGGGAGCGGCTCCCCTTTTTCTTTCCCGAATTCGTATCTCGTCAATCTCCCTCCTACGAGACGAATCTCTGTTCAGGTCGTAGATTGCCATGTGACGTGTCTAGAATACGTCCTCTGATATGTCGCGATATCCCTTTCACGAGGGATACTCGCTCCAGGAGTTAGAATTCTGGTACCTTAAGGTAAATTCTCTGGGAATATCGCCGTAGTTGTAATATACCCTAGGAAGCTACCCTATAGGAACTTCCATCAGGACGACATGGCTTGAGCCCAAAAATATATATATATATATATATATACACACATATATTTACATATATATATTTATATATATACATATACATATATATATATATATATATATATATATATATATATATATATATATATATATATATATAGCCATACACTTGCTCTTTATTATATAAGAGAGATACTTGAACTTGCCGGTGGTAAAAACTTGAGCACTAGAGCAACATAAACATGAACCAATTATTAACAGAAAACTTGATCTCCTTTCATACCATATACTTGAAATAGACTTACAAACTTTCTCATCAGGGCAGTATCATCCATAAGTCAGGCTAGTCTGAGGCCCACCAAGAGCAGGGACGTATGCAACTTTTAATTTTTCTTTCAGTATTAAATTTGAAAAATATAGATTATTTATTTTAAATGTAATATCATTGTAATAAATTGTACGAAAATAGAGCGAGAAATACGCCAGGGGTGGGGGTGGGGGGTCTGGAGGGCCCCAAAGAAGCTCGAAGCCTCGGGATGCTGTCATGAGTTAATACAGTACTGGTTCTCTTCCCTTGTTGGCACTTCGGTGGTTTTCTGCCGAGAAGATGATGGATGATCTCCTTCGGCCACTCGAGATGCCACGTGATTGGGACCATTTGTTACGAAGGGAAGATGAAGTCTGAGGGAACAGAAGCCTAACAGCTGATGCTGCTGTTGCTCTCATGAAACGGATTAGAGCTGTATTCTTGTTTCATCGCAGTTCCAAGGATATAGGGGGTAGTAGTATGATACTAATATGGATAATAGGGATTTATATTCAGAAATTTCTCTGTTAAAAGCCTGAGATTTATATTTTTATTTTGCTATATCAAAAGGTAGGGAGTCATACTCAGATTTTTCTTTATTAAAAGGTAGGGATTTATATTCAGAATTATCTATATTTAAAGGTAGGGATTTATATTCAGAATTATCTATATTAAAATTTAGGGATTTATATTCAGAATTATCTATATTAAAAAGTAGGGATTTATATCAGAATTTTCTATATTAAAAGGTAGAGATTTATATCAGAATTTTCTATTTTAAAAGGTAGGAATCCATATTT
>NC_090754.1:18938772-18943772 GCF_036898095.1 Palaemon carinicauda
AGCCTCGTTTCATAGTTTGCATTATGATTATTGTATTTAAATTCTATTACTTTTTTGTTATTAATTCTCATATACAGTGTATTCGATGTTTCTGCACTCGACTAATTTCCCTGTTAGAGCACTTGGGTGTGTATCATTCTGCTTTTCCAAGTGGGATCGTAGCTTGCCTATAATAATAATAATAATAATAATAATAATAATAATAATAATAATAATAATAATAATAATAATAATAATAATAATAATAATGATGATGTCGCTCACTATCACGCAGTTCAGTGTAATGTTACTACAATTAACAGCATATTTAAGAAGGCTATATGATAGTTATGTTTTTGTAGATATTACAATGAAATTTGCTAGGAACAATTTACTCCACCGCCAAAAATAACCATTCAACCCATACCAAAATAAACGTTTGCTGTGGCTTTTCTATGACCGATATCAACATGAAAATCGGTATTGACGGCATTCCACAAATCCCTGAAAATGCTATTTAGATATGTAAAGAATTCTACGAGTAATTTACGGCGCCGCCGAAAATCGGCCTCCCGCGGATATCGAAAAATGGGTACTGTACCTTTTTTATGGAGTATCAATACAAAAATTAGTATGAATGTAATTCACATAACACCCATCAAACCCTGTAAAAATTCTTTGGATATCTGTAAAACTCTAGGAGTAGTGTGCTTCCCCTCACTGATTTTTTATCTAAAGATCATCACTTACGAACATAAATGACAGCCAAGGCATTTATAGCATACATGAACCTGAAAATTGGCAGAAACAAAAGTTGTATATATATGTGTATATATATATATATATATATATATATATATATATATACATATATATATATATATATATATATATACACATATATGTGTGTATATATATATATATATATATATATATATAAATACTCCCTTAAAAATTCACTTGAATATATTTAATGGTATAGGAGTTATTGTCCACGCCACCGACAATATCAGCTGAAATATTCTAGGAACAATTTACCCCACCTCCAAAAATAACCATTCAACCCAAACCGAAATAAACGTTTGCTGTGGCTTTTCTGTGGCAGACATCAACATGAAAATTGGTATGGACAATGTAAATATCCATCCCATAAATCACTGAAAATTTCATTTACTTATGTGAAGTATTCTACGAGTATAATTTACGGCGCCGCGGAATATCGGCCTCTGGGGGATATCGAAAAATTGTTACTGGGATTTTTCTATGGCAATTATCAATATGAAAGTTGATATGAATGTAATTTACATAGCACCCATCAAACACTGTTAAAATTATTTGGTTATATGTAAAACTTTTAGATTAGTTTGCTCATACTCACTGATTTTTTAGCTAAAAATCGTCACTTACGAACAAAAGTGACAGCCAGGGCATGCCTATACCAGGTATGAACATGAAAATTGGCAGGAACAAATCTTATATATATCTAAATAATCCCTTAAAATTTAATTTGAATATATTCATTGGTATATGAGTTATTGACTCCGCCGCCGAAAATATCAAATGCTCCCGCCCCCACCCCCCACCTCCTCCGCTCCGAAATCTTTGGTTAGGGAATGACTGAGCCAAGGCTTGGTTGAAATATCTTTAAAAAAATGTGGCATTTCATATAAGGTCGCGATGTTAAAAATAATAATGATAATAATGTTAACAATAATAATGATAATAAAAGGATAATAATAATAATGATTAGAAATAATAAGGATAATAATGATGATGATAATAATTATAATAACATTGATAATAATGATGATAATAATAATAATAATAATAATAATAATAATAATAATAATAATAATACTCAATGACTTTCCATCAAGGAATCCTTTTCAATTTACAATTTAAGAGACATTTCAAAAAAGGTATTCAAGGGTAATATACGTTTCACATGAGGCAAAAAATAAAACTATTTAAGGGAATAAATGTTGAAAAAATATGTATGTTTATGTTTAACCAGATCGATTTCCGAAAGCTAAAACGTTCAGGAATTGTAATATAAATAAATAAGAAACGACTTGTCTTCATCTTCGTTCTCTTATCTTTATTATCCTCATCATCATTATTATTCATGCTTTGAGCACATTCATATGAAACTGGGTAAAAAAAAATATTTTATATTTCAGAGCGTGTCTCCCCAGATTAACAAACCAGTATATAAGATTATTATTATTATTAATAGCTAAGCTATAACCCTAGTTGGAAAAGCAAGATACTACGACAGGGAAAAATAGCCCAGTGTGGAAAGGAAACAAGGAAAGAAATAAACGATATAAGAAGTAATACACAATTAAAATGAAATATTTTAAAAACATTAACAACATTAAAAAAGATATTTCATATATCAGCTACAAATATACTTATGTCTGCCTGTTCAACATGAAAACATTTGGTGCAAGTTTGAACTTTTGAAGATATTAAGAAAAAAAGATTGCTGTAAAGAATATAACGTGCATCTGTGTATTTCTGTATTTTAACAGCTGCACTGTATCGGTTAATGAAATTTATCAATGATTGGCTAAACTAATCTCTTTTGATGCCACAAAACTTCTTACAGTTTAATGTTGGACTTGTAAGTATCATAAAAGGATGTCAAAAATTATATCAAAGATCACTAAAACTGAAATTCTTAAAATAAAGTAAACGAGATTAACAAAATTTTATTGCACCTTGCAGAATTATATATATAAATATATATATATATATATATATATATATATATATATATATATATATATATATATATATATATATATATATATATATATAACCTAGATGGTAAAGAATTTGTTGCCATTTATACTAGACATTTCCTTAATTCTTTTCCCCAATAGGCTATTTTTCCTTATTGGAGCCTTTGTTCTTATAGCATCTGTTTAACCATCTAAGGTTGTAGCTTGGCTAATAATAATAATAATAATAATAATAATAATAATAATAACAAATATATACTTAATAATAATAATAATAATAATAATAATAATAATAATAATAATAATAATAAGTCAATTACCGTCATTTAACGACCCGATTGCTTTCAATTGGAGATTTGGGCAGAGACAATTAACTTCATCTTTTTACCTATATTTAACAACATGTAGGGAATACTAAACATAAAGTAATAATGAATACAAAATTCAAACGCACGTCATTATAGGCATGACTCAATTGTGAAACCATTCAAGTTTGGATGTCAATAGTACAAAAATAATATGATAACAGTAATGGATAATACATAAAGAAAGAAAATTACACATACATATGGATCAATATGGATCAAAGAAAAATAAATAAAAAAATACTTACATAAAAATGATCATTATCAAGTAACATTATCCATGCATATACTGTATGAAAAAAAAATAACTTAATTGAGCATAACTCTTTAAAGTAATATTAGAGCTTAAATGAGCATTTATTAAAGATACGCTCCTCTTCAAAGGAGTTTTCTTAAGGCCAGTTACTTGTAATTATAATTACCAAAGGTAGTAAAACTGAAGTGTAATTTCTGCGCTGGTGATTAGGAACATCATAAAGAATATAAAGATTCACAAACTTACGGTATATCCACCAGCTGTTGGCACTCCCAGGCCATTTTGCAAGAGATAATGCTAAAGAAAAGCATCATTATTATTATAATGATTGCGCTGAAAATAATTAATTAACCATGAGACGTTCGATCTAAATGTTTGTTGAAAATACTCTTCGATTGAGAGCGATGCTCTGCTATGATTTTTCATTAGTATTGCCATAATGATATTTGTTATTAATAGTGTACATGACCCGTCATAAATGATGGATAAATATTTCAATAAATATGCGCATACGTTCATAGATTCAACCTTTACTACTCCCCCCCCCCTCTCATCAGGGTATGACTCCCTTTCTCCCCTACCCGTGGGATGGGGGGAGACGGAGTAGTCATACGTTTGGCATTGCCACTCAGAACGACAGGAAAGATATATATATATATATATATATATATATATATATATATATATATATATTTATATATTTGTCACCTATGCTGTTTACCCTCCTCATGGATTTTGTAATGCGTAGAACAGTCAGAGATGGTGGAGAAGGATTGGACTGCATTAGTAATAGGAAATTAGCAGACCTAGAGTATACTGATTATGCTGTCTTTATTAGCAGAACACCACAGGATTTGCAATGCTTGCTTACCACAATACATGAAATATCACATGAGGTAGGGCTCAATATAAATAGAAGAAAGACAGAGATGATGAGAATGGAGCATGCAATGGAAGATGAAATATCAGTGAAAGGAGAAAGGATTAATGAAGTAGAATAATTAAAGTATTTGGGAACTATGATCTCCAATACAGGGTCTTTACGATTAGAATTCAGTGATGAATTGAAAAATGCAAATCAGACAATGGCTAGGCTAAGTAAAATTTGGAAATCCAATAGCTTGAAATTACATATAAAAATCAGACTATATATCAGTTTAGTGAGATTGGTGTTACTGTATGTACACAAGTCATGATATGACAACATATTTAATATATTTGAGAACAAAGCCCTTGGAAGGATATTGGGAGTTAAATGGCAAGACATAATTAGAAATGAAACAATAAAAGAGATTACTCGAGTGCCATATGTGGATGAGGAGTAGATGGAGATGGTTTGGGTATGCTCTTCGCACTCCCCAAAAGAGATTAGTTCACCAAACGTTTAACTGTGATCCAATAGGCACTAGAAGAGTTGGAAGACCCAGGCCTACATGGCTACGGACTATGAAGCGTGAAGTAAGAGATGATGAATGGATAAGTATTAAATTAAAACTTCAAGATAGAGATGAGAGGCGAAATCTAACCGATGCCCTTTGCGTCAATAGCCGTAGGAGATGATATATATATATATATATATATATATATATATATAAATATATATATATATATATATATATATATATATATATATATACATATATATACACACAC
>NC_090754.1:18948772-18963772 GCF_036898095.1 Palaemon carinicauda
GCAATGTCACTGTCCCTTGCCTCTTCCATTCATAAGCGGCCTTTTAAAGTCTTTAAACTTACACACACATCCTTCATTGATCACCGAATGTATTTCATTTCTACGTTTATCAGTGTTTATTCATTACCCAATTTTATTTCCAAATTAAGTAGAGAATTGAGAAATTAATACAGTTTTTTAACACATCCCTGGTCACTAAGAAAAGGAATTATTACCACAGGTAAATAATTTTCCAAATAAGATTTTAATGGAAATAGCAATGATTTACTGGTGTGTAAGAAATCATCGCTACAATTTTTCACAAAATGTCTCGTGAGTCAAGACTTAGTTATATTTCATGAAAAAATCCCGATGCACTGATAAAAAATCTAGTCCCAATGGGGTTTGATATTAGGAATTCAATTTATATTTCATGAGAGAGAGAGAGAGAGAGAGAGAGAGAGAGAGAGAGAGAGAGAGAGAGAGAGAGAGAGAGAGAGAGAGAGAGAGAGAGAGAGAGAGAGAAGCCTTTACCCCCCGATTCACAGGAAGCAGGAAGTCAAAGATAGATTCATATTTCATTAGAGAGAGAGAGAGAGAGAGAGAGAGAGAGAGAGAGAGAGAGAGAGAGAGAGAGAGAGAGAGAGAGAGACTTTACTCCGATTCACAGGAAGGAGGAAATGAAAGATACATATTCATAACTACATTGTCGCTCGATAGACTCATTGCACAATGAAATTTTCATAATTACGACCATTCTTTGCATTCAGATCTACATCGATTACACTAGCAACCACATAGTACAAGACAAGTAATGTTGACTTTTTTATTTCTTTTGATAAGATTCGATGCCATAGTTTTCTAGAAGTTTTGTTCCACCATTGAGTAAAGTGAACAATATGGGTAAAAATAGTTGAACTTTTACGTAATGGTGGCCGATGTGGTAACGTCCCTGACTGGTGAACGCCAGGCTGGGGTTCAAGTCCCGGTCAAACTCGTAAGTTTCTTTGGTGGCTGCAACTTCACCATCCTTGTGAGCTAAGGATGGGGCGTGGGGGAGCCTACAGGTCTATATGCTGAGTCATCAGCAGTCATTGCCTGGCCCTCCTTGGTCCTTGCATGGATGGAGAGGGGCTTGGGTGCTGATCATTTGTATATATAGTCAGTCTCTAAGGCAATGTCCTTCTCGATAGGGCAATGTCACTGTCCCTTTCCTCTACATTCGTGAGTGGCCTTTAAACTTTTAAACTGAAGGAAATGAGTTTCATCTCACCAATTATTTGTTTTACTTTTTATCTCCTATTAAATAGGGAACTGCTTTCCTTTCCTTTCATTGGGGACTTCATATTCTGCTTTCTCAACCAGGGTTAGGATATTAGACAAGATTCCAGTCAATGTATCGACTTCACAATTGAAAAATAATCATGAAAGATATTGATTTATTAAGCCAATAGAGGTCATGATAACTAATTTGAATTTTATAAAATAAGCACAGCCAGTAACTAACGTTTATGGAGAAATTTCTCAGGAAAAGGATTTATTCTGTTTTATAAAACATTACTCAAAGGATAAGATAACCAGATACCCCAAGTAATTTGGAAATTATCTAAGCTAAGGACTTATTTTACTTTACCTTGTAAATAATATCATTGCAATGGATTATAATAAAACCATGCAAGATAGTGATATAAGTTAAAATTGGAAAAGAAATAGAAATCGAAGTATTTCAGAATAAGATATCTAAATATTTCACCAGAATTATTTGTGATTAATAAAAACATGGAGGGGATTAGATAGTGCAGTATGGTCTCGGATAATGGGGGTGGGGGTGGGGGTTAACACGGAGGCACAATAGGTAATTGGTGATTGAGAGGGAGGGGGGGGGGGGTAGTAGCTGAAGGAGGAGTCTTGAAATGGCATAAACGAGACTCCAAATTATGTCACGAAGACAGAGTCGCTGATCAGAATTCCACCTGCAGACAGCATGGCGTAGTTATTGCATTTCGGACGAGTCTCTCTCTCTCTCTCTCTCTCTCTCTCTCTCTCTCTCTCTCAGACTTAATGAACCGGCCAGACCAGACCTGAGACCTGGTCGTCAGTAATTAGTCGCCAGTGATCCTAAATTACTTAGAGGAAACTTGGTATTCGGAGAGTCTGCTGGTAGGCTAATGAGATCAAATTAGACGTTGTAGTTAAGTAGATTCACCTCCTTCCAACATCTCTCTATCTCTCTCTCTCTCTCTCTCTCTCTCTCTCTCTCTCTCTCTCTCTCTCTCTCTCTCTCTCTCTCTGCTTTTGTCGGTGTAATCTTGTCCTTTCCTCAAGCACAAAGATAAGACCAATAGTTACAAGAAAGACATGCAAGCAAACATCTAAATATAAATGGAACCTATATTACTTTATATAAATTATCCCTTATGACCGCTCACTTCCATATGCACGTGACAGTTTTTAACAGAAAATTGTAGCTGAAAAACATGAAATACATTAATCTTGGGGAAAATGAGGTACCACATCTAAAAACATAGCGCATCATTACATACAAAATTTATGTCTCATCAATTATTACGTCCAATTTTAAGAAAAATGTACGATCAAGACCTGAATACTACATTATTCAATTATTTATTAAAATTATAAAATAGTAAATATCAAACGATCATTTAATAATATTTATATCATAGAAATTATCGTAATCGCCAATATAATCTTTCACGTAACATGTTACTCATAATAATAAATATATGTATATATGTACAATAACAATAACAAATGATGTAGTTTCTAGTCCACTGCAAGACAAAGGCCTCACACGTCCTTAAACATGTCTGGGGTTTGGCCAACTCTGGATGGTATGAGGCTGAGTTTGTTCTCAAAACATAAAACCTCGTATGGGTAGCCCTGACCAGTACAGCTTTGCTGATCATGGCGATACAAATACTCTTTCATCACATTAAGGTATTCCCACTCAGAAAGGGATTATATAAGAATATACACATACAGTATATATATATATATGTATATATATATATATATATATATATATATATATATATATATATATATATTCAAATAAGCCATATATATTTTTGATATATTAATGTCTGGATTCTCTTAACAACCTCGGGATCAAAGCCCCAGGCGAAATCTCACAAAGACAAGAGCTTGGCTCCGGCCGGGAATCGAACCCTGGTCGGCAAGCTTATATAGACAGTGACTAACCCACTTGGCCACGAAGGCCGGGATTCGAACCCTGGTCGGCAAGCTTATATAGACAGTGACTAACCCACTTGGCCACGAAGAATTCGTGGCCAAGTGGGTTAGTCACTGTCTATATAAGCTTGCCGACCAGGGTTCGATTCCCGGCCGGAGCCAAGCTCTTGTCTTTGTGAGATTTCGCCTGGGGCTTTGATCCCGAGGTTGTTAAGAGAATCCAGACATTAATATATCAAAAATATATATGGCTTATTTGAATATGAAAAACACGTAAAAATGTGCAAAATTTATCATATATATATATATATATATATATATATATATATCTACACATACATACATATATATACATATGTATATGTATATATATATATATATATATATATATATATATATATATATATATATATATATATATATATATATATATATATATGTGTGTGATTTATCCTTTATGATGAGTGTGTCTAGTTTGCAACAAGATTACAAGCTACATGTCCTCCCCCGTTTTACTATTACTATGGATCATTACTATTAACTAAATACCAAGAACATAATTCATTGACTAGTTGGGGGGGGGGGGGGGGGGAAGAAAGCTCAGTTATGTCTAATATCGGCTCACTCATTTATCGAACTTCAGTCTATAGGTGGTGAGGCCAGGATATATATATATATATATATATATATATATATATATATATATATATATATATATATGTATGTATGTATGTATGTATATAATACACTGATATATATATATATATATATATATATATATATATATATATATATATATATATATATATATATATATATATAATACCTTTAACCCAACAGGACTAGCTCGAATCCAAGTCTGGATAGCAAAACATATCAGACACAATTCCCATAGGGTTTAAGTTAATCTAATATGACCGGATAATACACTATTTGAAAGCACAAAAACGCCATGTTTAAAATTCTGTTAGATATATTTGTGTGA
Organism: Palaemon carinicauda; assembly: GCF_036898095.1. NCBI lineage: Eukaryota > Metazoa > Arthropoda > Malacostraca > Decapoda > Palaemonidae > Palaemon > Palaemon carinicauda. The sequence continues at coordinate 18,952,950 of NC_090754.1, forward strand.
GATTATGTCGACATCTGTGAGTGTGTAATTCCAAAGGTTTATGAATACACGGGGATAAATACACGCGTTCGCAAATTGTGACGGACAATAAGAGAAGTAATAGTTTGATAGCAATTACTGAAAATTCACGCTAAGTCTGTTTCGTAAACAACTAGCGCACATTCTGTGAGGTCACGTTTGGCATTAAGCGAAATATTTGGCCTTAGTATTCATAATTATGTATTGCAGTCGCTTAGAGTTTTCTTTTTGTATTTGCCTTATTTTCATCATACGTACCCTTAATATTCGGAATATCTTATTTATTGCTAAAAAGACGATTTTACGTGTTTGTACAGAATGTGAAAATTAAAAACTTCAACAAAATGAGATAAATTGCTTGTAAATAAATGATGCAAACGTAAATGTTTATATAGAATGAGGAAATGACAGAGGCTTTTATTGAACGATAAACTGGAAAGTTTAGATACAATGACAGAAACATACAAATTTATATATTATGAGAAAAAAATCCCATAAAACAATTTTTAGGGAAAAATAACTGAACCGAATATAAAACCAACTCGACAACGCTATTAATTAAATTTTCTGAATTTTTTTTCTTAGAAGATAAAATTATCTTTTTCCACTACATAGCCTATTGTGGATTTAGGAATTGGTGCCAGAAGACCTGGCAATGGGGCCTTGGAGGCCATTCAACTCCCATGAGCAACTTGGAAGCGGGAACGGTGGTGAAGTAGAAGGCTGGACAGCGAGTGCAAATACTTTCAAGTAATGCCTACAGTCCACCACTTAAAGCACACTGTCAGCCTTACAGGGACTTTAGAGGTATGATATTTTTGTCGACAAAGAAAGCGACCAAAATCTTCCACCATCAACTGGGACTTTCTACTGGTTTATTGTTTGCTCATGGGCAGCAAGGGCCAGGGGCTGGTTCATTTCACCCTTAATAAACTCTGAGCCTTCTTGATAGCCAAGTGGTATGACAGTCAACTGTCAGCTTTATTTACGATTTGAGGTATAGGTTCGAATCCTGATCTTGGAAAAAGTACTTGTTATATAAAGGATTTCCCTTTGGGTTTTTGTTCCAGAGGAAGAGTGAATGAGATATTATAAGCTATTTGTAGTTTAATGTTTGAACACACACATTTATATATATATATATATATATATATATATATATATATATATATATATATTCATATATAAATACACACACATATATTTATAGGTATGTATGTATGTATGTATGTATATATATATATATATATATATATATATATATATATATATATATCTATATATATACATATATATAAATATATATATATATATATATATATATATATATATATACAGTATATATATATATATATATATATATATATATATATATATATATATATATATATATATATATATATGACCAGCACTAAAAAGCCTCTTCATCTTCAGTAAAGGTATGACCAGGGTGAGACAAGTAAAGGGTGCTTGTGAATCAGCAGGCAGATCTCTGGACTCCCCACAAAACCCCATCCCTAAGTGAGATTGCTGACACTAATGAAAACTATCTTGCTTCAAAAGGACCTCGAACTCCCGACGCACATATTCCGTGTTAGAGGTGTCCATTACATTTTGTGCTCTCCTTTCGTGTGCAACGTCAGTAGGGGTATTCTATCCTCCTTCATAGGCTCTGCAATTTCATGAAATATGAGAGAAATTTTTTACTTTGTCAATGTAGCAAAAGTGAATTTCCCCTTTATGACTCGAAGGAAGGGAAGATCATGTATTGAGATTAGGGGCGATTTCCAGAACACAAGTAAGTATATACATGCTTCCATATGCACATAAATTGTTTTAGATGAAATAATTTACTAATGAAGCGGTGAGTTTAGAATCGTTCATTTTATACATATACACACATTTACATTTATATATACATGGATAACACACACACATATATGTATATATATATATATATATATATATATATATATATATATATATATATATATATAAATGAATATATATATATATATATATATATATATATATATATATATATATATAAAATATATATATATATATATATATATATATATACTCATTTGTGTGTAAAGAGAGAGAGAGAGAGAGAGAGAGAGAGAGAGAGAGAGAGAGAGAGAGAGAGAGAGAGAGAGAGAGAGAGAGAGAGAGCGTAAGGATAGCCAGCCATATTTCCAGTGTGATAGACTATTGTTCTATTTGCACAATGAACATGCATGTTATTTTTGGTTAATCCATGGATCCGTTCAACAACGCTCCTCCCCTCCACCCCCTTATTCACTCCCCTCTCACCCACTACTGCACAAACGGGGGATAATCCTCGGGTGAAATTTAATCCTCAACTAATGGAAGCGTGCATCAATATCTGCACCGATGGCTGTTTTCCTAAGGCTCGCAAAATGCGAAGTTCATTCTTGCGTTCGCGACGGCACTGATGATCTTCCTCCTTCGTCTAAAGGACAGTGACAATGCCCAAGAGACTGACCATATATACATATAAAATGCGCCCAAACCCCCTCTTCACCCAAGTTAGAATCATGAGGGACAGGCAATGGCTGCTGATGACTTAGCAGGTAGACCTATAGGCTCCCCCAAATCCCCTACCGTTAGCTCATATGGATAGTGAGGTTACAGACACTACAAGAAACAATCGAGCTTGAGCGGGACTCGATCTCCAGTCAGGCAGATCCCAGGCAGGGACGTTTCCAATAAGCCACCTGTTGTTATTCCTAATGGGTCAAAATAATAAGCAACAGGCAATATATCATTCCTCGTATTCTCGATGAGAAATTTAAAAAATCTATTGTCTTCAATAAAGCTTTCAAGAATTAGAATCATCACATGTGAAAATAGTGTTTTATGAAAATTTTTATGTAAGCTATCCAATCTTTGTTAACATTATTCATAATGTTCCTATACTCAAAACAGACAAGCTGTAAAGTTCAGTCAATTTGTAGGGTGAACTACAACGTTAGGGAAATAATAGTTTAAAGTCTGTTATATCTTTAACCTATAATATATTAAAGGAATTTCCCATTGCTTTTAACTTCAAAAGAATAAAATGCTTAGAAAAGAATTTTGAATGCTATTACTGGTAAGAAAAGTGGTTTAAGAGAGAGAGAGAGAGAGAGAGAGAGAGAGAGAGAGAGAGAGAGAGAGAGAGAGAGAGAGAGAGAGAGAGAGAGAGAGAGAGAGCCTTCTTTCTTATCTATTATCTTGTCTCTATTAGTAACGGATGTAACTAGAAAGGTTATTATAACATGTCAATCATTATATCATCCATAGTTTGAGCATATTGTTGAGGAAAAAAGATTAACGGCCCTTCACTTTACTTCAAACTTTTACAGAAAAAAATATAAAAATTAAATGTAGATTGATTGATTGATTAATATGAAGTTTTCTGGCCTCCCGACATCGAAGGTCATTGATGCCGATATCGTTTATTATAAATAAAGAATGAAAGAATATTCAATTGAAAACCATAAAAGCGAAGATGTACTTATAAAATCTAAAATGCTTTCAGAAGACCTGCTTCTGAACTAAATCTAAAAATACCACTAGCATAGTACAACACATCCTGCCCAAGAATCTTAGCAAGGATGAACCTGCCATCTTCCCCTCGAGTCTCATATAGATATCTATTTCTTGAGGTGCTACAAGTAGGGTATTCTGCTAACAAATGCCTTACTATCAGGGTTAATAAACAGTCCTCACATTATGGCTGGTGTTGGCCGGTCATGAGGGAATTAGCGCAAGAAATATTTTGTTGCTCGTGATAAAAGTAAAAATCATAAACGGGTCTCCATCGAAGAGAATGAATAAAAGGGCGTGTTAGGAAAGAACAGAGAAATAAACTTGGGATAGAAAGGAGGATTACACATATAATTGAATGAATGCTAACTGAAGCAGTCAGTAAAAAAAAAAAAAAATACTAGAGAAAAATGATAGATCTAGCTAAAGATTAAGTTATGTCTCTCTTCCGAAGGTAAAGGTTAGGTAAAGATGTATGGTTACAGTTCGTGTTATCAGAATAGATGTCACTAGAACGTCAGCCGGACAAGCCCAACCCCCTACTATGGTGCCCAACCACAGCAGTGGCCTCTTCAGTAAACCGCTTAAAACTCAGTCCCGGGCTGGGATCGATCTGCGAATGTTAGGCGAACACGTTACCACTGTTCTAACCAGGAGGCTAATGTCAAGTGATTTTGTAAAAGAAAAATTTACAGGAACTATCAGGAGATAAGCAAATGTTTCACTTCCGAAGCTAATGTCAAATAGTTTTCTAAAAAAAAAATATGGCATAAAATAAATTTGTCTTTATTTACCCATTCATGCGTAAAAGTACTAAGTTGATGGTCTCTCTCTCTCTCTCTCTCTCTCTCTCTCTCTCTCTCTCTCTCTCTCTCTCTCTATCGATAGGAAATATATGCGATCTGACAAAACGTATTATATATCTGCAGTCAAGTAGGAAAAGATAACAAAAGCATGACTCAACGCGAAAGGGTTATTGCACTGCATTTCTATATTACTGCCGTAGGAACAAAAGGATGCTGGCAATGAAGTCACCTATCTCTCTCTCTCTCTCTCTCTCTCTCTCTCTCTCTCTCTCTGAACGTATACTTTATTCCCACCTCCATCTCTAAAGTTCTAGTTTCATTCTTCTATTCTATTTCCTCTCTTCAGAGTTACATCCTGTTTCTCTCTCTCTCTCTCTCTCTCTCTCTCTCTCTCTCTCTCTCTCTCTCTCTCAGGTGTTTCTTTCATTTTATGTATTTCTTGCTCTTTTCCGGTATCCCTCCATCTCGCTTGCAGTTTGAATTCTTTATTTGACAACTCTCTCTCTCTCTCTCTCTCTCTCTCTCTCTCTCTCTGTCTCTCTCTCTCTCTCTCTCATTGTCATTTCCAAACCTTGTTTCATTCAAGCATAATTTTCATTCTCTATTCTTTTTACTCAGTGTTGTTTGATTTTCTCTTTAATCATTCCTTTTCTTTTCCTGTTTTTCTTTCTATGAAAACAGATTCATTTTATTGTCATTTAACTAAGGTAAACAGGAGGCAAACTACAATCGAAGGTTAATTGAAACTTGCAACACATCGTACTGCTTTGATGCCAGAGACAATTCTATTTTCTGAGTTGTAAAAGATAAGCATGCCACAAAGGAAAGGAATCTGTACAGTAATTGAAAAAACAAAGAAATTGAAAAAAAATCTAAATAAATTCTCAATTTGAATTTTTACAGAACGTAATGAAAAATAACTAATTATATAAATAAACGAGAAACTGGAGGAAAAGATCGAAAGAACCAGGATAGGCAAAACAACACAAGAAATTAGAATCCTACCAGAGAAAGGGGAAGCGAACGAAAGAATATCTAAATTACTCTGGGGGGAAGGAACCAATGTTTCCTGTATTTCAGGAATGAAACAATACCTCACGTTTTTTCCGTAATGAAACAATACCTTACGTTTTTCCGGATTGAAACAATACCTCACGTATTTCAGGGAGGAAAAGATGCTTCCTGTATTTCAGGAATGAAACAATACCTCACGTTTTTTCGGAATGAAACAATACCTCGCGTATTTCAGGAATGAAACAATGCTTCCTGTATTTCAGGAGTGAGACAATGCTTCCTGTATTTCAGGGATGAAACAATGCTTCCTGTTTTTCAGGAATGAAACAATGCTTCTGTATTTCAGAAATGAAACAATGTCTCCTGTATTTCAGAAATTAAACAATACCTCCTGTATTTCAGGAATGAATCAATACCTCAAGTATTCCAGGAATTAAATAATGATTCTGTATTTCAGGAATGAAACAATATCTCCTGTATTTAGGAAATGAAACAATGATTCCTGTATTTCAGGGATGAAACAATACTTCCTGTATTTCAGAAATGAAACAATACCTCCCGTATTTCAGGAATGAAACAATGCCTCAAGTATTCCAGGAATTAAATAATGATCCCGTATTTCAGGAATGAAACAATGCTTCCTGTATTTCAGAAATGAAACAATGTCTCCTGTATTCCAGGAATGAAACAATGCCTCAAGTATTCCAGGAATGAAATAATGCCTCCTATATTTCAGGAATGAAATCATGCTTCCTGTATTTCAGGAATGAAACAATGCCTCCTGTATTTCAGTAAGGAAACGATGTCCTCTGTAATTAAGGAAGGAAATTATTTCTCATGTATTTCAGGAAGGAAACAGTGACTCCTATATTTCTGGAAAAAACTATGCCTCCTGTATTTCATGGAAGAAAAAAAAATGTCTTCTGTATTTCAAAGAAGGAAATCATGCCTACTTCATTTCAGGGAAGGAACATTGCCTACTGTAGATCAGGGAAGAAAACTGTCTCCTGTATTTTAGGGAAGGAATCATTGGCTCCTCTATTTCAGGGAAGAAAACAATTTCTCCCGTTTTTCAAAGGAAAAATCACCTTCTGTATTTCAAGACAGGAAAAAATGGCGCCTATATTTTAGGAAAGAAACAAAGCCTTCATTTCCAGGAAGTACACAATGTATTTCAGGGAAAGGAACCATGCCTCCTGTATTTCAGGGAAGGAAACAATGACTCCTGTATATCAGGGAAGGCAACAATACCCACTGTATTTCAGGGAAGAAATTAATGCCTCCTGTATTTCAAGGAAGCAAACAATGCCTCCTGTATTTTCGGGAAAGAAACAATGCCTCCTGTATTTCATGGAAGCAAACAATACCTCCGGTATTCCATTGAAGGAATCAATGCCTCTTGTGTTTTAGGGAAGGATTCAATGCCTACCTGTATTTCAGGGAAGGAAACCATGCTTCCTGTACTTCGGAGAAGGAAGAGGCCTCGTGTATTTCAGGGAAAGATCATTGGCTCCTGTGCTCCAGGGAAGGAATCCATGCTCCCTTTACTTCAGAGAAAGAAGAGGCCTCATTTATTTCATGGAAAGAATCGTTGGTTCCTGTACTCCAGGGAAGGAAACTATGCTTCCTGTACTTCAGAAAAGGAAGAGGCCTCGTGTATTTCAGGGAAAGAATCATAGGCTCCTGTACGCCAGGGAAGGAATCCATGCTTCCTATACTTCAGGGAAGAATTCAATGCATTCCGTATTTCAGGGACTGAATCAATGCCTTCTACATTTCAGGAAAGGAATCAATACCTCTTGTATTTCAGGTAATGATTCAATACTTTTTGTATTTCCGGGATGGCATCAATGCCTTCTGTATTTCAGGGAAGAAATCAATACCTCTTGTATTTCAGAGAAGGAATCAATACCTCTTGTATTTTGGGGAAAGGATCCGTGCCCTCTGTTTTTTTTCAGGGAAGATATCAATACCTTTTGTATTTCAGGAAAGGAATTAATACCTCTTGTATTTCAGGAAATAAATCAATGCCCTTGTATTTCAGGGAAGGATACCATATCTCCTGTACTTCAGGGAAGGAATATGCCTTCTGTATTTGAGGGAAGGAATCAATGCCTTCTTTATTTCAGGAAAGGAATCAATACCGCTTGTATTTCAGAGAAGGAGTCAATACCTCTTATATTTCAAGGAAAGAATCAATGCCTTCTGAATTTCATGGAAGGAATCAATACCTCTTGTATTTCAGGGAAGGAATCAATACCTCTTGTATTTCAGGGAAGGATTCAATACCTCTTGTATTCCAGGGAAGAAATCAATACCTCTTGTATTTCAGAGAAGGAATCCATACCTCTTGTATTTTGGGGAAAGAATCATTGCCTTCTGTTTTTCAGGGAAGATATCAATACCTTTTGTATTTCATGAAAGGAATCAATGCCTTTGTATTTCAGGGAAGTATGCCATATCTTCTGTACTTCAGGGAAGTAATATGCCTCCTGTATTTGAGGGGAGGAATCAATACCTCTTGTATTTCAAGGAAAGAATCAATGCCTTCTGAATTTCATGGAAGGAATTAATACCGCTTGTATTTCAGGGAAGGAATCAAAACCTCTTGTATTTCAGGGAAGAAATCAATACCTCTTATATTTCAGGGAAGGAATCAATGCCTTTTACATTTCAGGGATGGAAACCATATATCCCATACTTCAGGGAAGGAGACCATATCTCCCGACTTCAGAGAAGGAATATGCCTCCTGTATTTAAGGGAAAGGATCATTGCCTCCTGTACTTCAAGGAATGAATCCATGCCTCCTATACTTCAAGGAAGAAATAAATGCATCCTGTATTTCAGGGATGGAATCAATGACTTCTGTAATTCAGGAAAGCAATCAATACCTCTTGTATTTCAGGGAAGAAATCAATACTTCTTGTATTTCAGGGAAGGAATCAATGCCTTCTGTATTTCAGGGAAGGAGTCAATACCTCTTATTTTTCTGGGAAGGAATCAATGCCTTCTGTACTTCATGGAAGGAATTAATACCGTTTGTATTTTAGGGAAGAAATCAATCCCTCTTGTATTTCAAAGAAGGAATCAATGCCTTCTCTATTTCAGGAAAGGAATCAATACCTCTTGTATTTCAAGGAAAGATTCAATACTTCTTGTATTTCATGGAAGGAATCAATGTCTCGTCTATTTCAAACCAACGAAATATATCGCTTCAATTTTGCTTGAAAGTTTCATCAGCTCATGACGAACTGAACCTTGAACCTTGTACATCAAGGAAGCAACGCCACTAACGCCTTCGCCTTTAAAGCAAGACCCGAGGCCTCGGCTGAAATCTATGGAGGTTTGTCAGCATGAAACATGGATAAACGATTGGGTTGACCTTGCAGAAGCTTCAAGTTGAAAAAGACTGAGTGGAGGTGAACTAAGTATTTTTAACGAATCTCTCTTTTTATTCTTTTTCTTCTTTCTTTCTCTTAAAACAGTAATTTTACTGTAACTTGACTTGATATAATTAGGAGGTAAACTATAAACGAAGGATAATTGAAACTTGCAACAAATCAAATGAGGCTGAATAAAATAAAGTATTTATCTTATTTTATTTTGAATTGTTTGGTCATAAAAATGATACCTATGCAACGGAGGGAAGAAGCAAAAAAGTAGTAGAATATGCCCTCGGAGCCTTTAAGTTGGAATAGATAAAAAATAGTTTAAAGAAACCCGAAGTGCAGATTTTCAGGACAAAGATACTCAAATTTATCCCTACACTGATAAAAATATAAGATGAACTTTCTTAAAAGACAAAAGGATAATAACTGAGGTGGGGTGAACACGTCCCCTTAAATATTAGTGCCTTGAATTAAGTAGTAAGTATGTACAGTTTGGACATAGGAATTCTTGGTACACCTCGCTCTGAGGAAGTGCACCCAGCCATGACCCTGATGCGAGTCCCTGTGTTTAGCCCCGCCCATTACCTCTGCCATCTCTCCCTACACTATCCATTTTGTTACTCGTCAGGAAGTGAGGGTGTGACAGGGTGCACAACTGTACCTGACAGTGAAGGGTTCCTAACCATGGTTGGAAAAGGCATAGACTAGCAACTTTATAACTTGAGAGTTTTTGAGATCCATGAGGATATATTCATCTAACTATCTGCAACCTATATATCTCTATCTATCGCTCTATCCTTAAACTTTAAGGAAAGAGTAACTTATAGGGATATCTCATTAGCCTGTTCGATTCAAGTTTTTTTCATGTCCCTTTTACTAAATACCCAAACTTTTAATCTTATTGCCGAAATTTTTTCGGTGTTCATTTAAAAAAACTATTTTTCAAACATCTTCAACACCATCTTTTCAACTTTCGAGCGCTCGTTTCTCATAGACTTTTAAAAAACAATTTTCAAAAAGCCTTAAGCAACCAATTTTGGATACTTTAAACACATATTTTTCGGATGTTTTAGCATATATTTTCAAAAGACCCTAGCTATAAAACATTAAAAAAAACTTATTTCAAAGACTCAAGAACCTATTTTCCAAACAGTTTTGCGAATTATTCTTCAGGCATCTAAGTATTATTATTATTATTTCTTTTTATTTTTAAACCAATATTCAAATTTTTTTCGACGATTTTCAATCATTCCCCTCTTAATCCAATTCTTTACAACTATACGTCTTAGATCGTATATTAATTCAAAAGATATTATTTTCCATTGTGCAAAATATTTGTTGTTACAAAGATCCCTTAAATGGTATTAATCATAAATAAAATAAACAGAGAATGGTAAAATTATAGACATTCTTTTATTTACAAAAGAAATGAAACTTCACAAAATGACGCTTGGGTTTATAGCATCTTGTTCTTCCAAAAAGGGCTGAAGCTTAACTAATAATAATAATAATAATAATAATAATAATAATAATAATAATAATAATAATAATAATAATAATAATAATAATGGATTGCTCCATCAAGCAGACTGTGCATTAATCACAAACTCTAGATTACATGGATACAAAATTGCAAAGAACTCCAATTTGAGCATATATTCATTATGACTATTAGTATTGTTATTATCATCCACAGTGTATAGATGTTTCTGAAACTTGTTGAATCAAGATATAGACTTGTATAGCAAGCTTCAGTGCAGTAATGTAATCATACTCAAAGAACAAGAATAGAACAGAGGATATGAAAATAAAGGTAAATATTTATAAATATACAAAAGCACAATAGGCATTTGATACAGACTACCTCGAATATGCCACCCAGCCCCACACTCATACATTCCTCAGGCTCAAGTCGAGGATGTGGCGAAACTGAAGATCAAGTAATAGAAAATGTGACGGAATTTGTCCTTACAAATGAAAGGTGACATAAGAACTATTTCGCAGATTTTTATAACCAACCAATTCCAATATCATTGCAAA
>NC_090754.1:18971272-18978772 GCF_036898095.1 Palaemon carinicauda
ATAATTTGATATATTTATATATATATATATATGTATATATATATATATATATATATATACATTTATGTATATATATATATATATATATATATATATATATATACCTCGTAACTGGGCATTTTCCAGCTTGAGAATCAAACATTGTTACGAGTCTTTCACAATGCTTGCCTCCAGAAGCGAACATGACTCCATGTCTTGCTAGACAGGGAAACATGGTACCATATCTAGAGAAGCAATGTTACTTCCTCCCTATTTCATAAAGTCAAGGAAGCTATGAACGTATTTCAGAGATGCAATGAAGCCGTTGCACGTTCTGCGTCCCTCGCCGGAATGGTACGATTTCCTAAAGTCGTCGTTGGAGTCTTAACGAAACCTCACGCAAGTACCTGCTAATGGTCAGGGATTACGCTAATGGAGTTGTAAATGGAAATCCAGAAGCGACAATACTTTGGGGTCGAGTCCCTGCTCTTATCTCTGGAGGGAAGTCGGGGAATGCCCTGGTAAAGGAATGGATTTATAATGAACTATTCCAAGAGCCGGTCAGCTCGTTGTATGTGGAGGTGTGCTTGCTTAGTGTTTTTTATCGATGTATCTTTTCAGATTTATAACCTTTTGTGACGAGCAGCTACTTACTTACTGGGGAGCAAGAGCCCGTGCTGGGAAAGCCAATAATTTAGACAAAATATTCTCATTACCCTAGAAATCACCAACAAGTCAGGAAACATTGTGCTTTCCTTATTACATCACACTAATTTGAGATTTGACACATATAAAATGCATTTCGGAGTTTATAGTAAATTTAGCGCCAATCGTAACCACATATTCATTGAAATTTTCCAGGTTTTGTATCCAAAACTATCATCAAGAATCAATCATATCCTACTAGGCTCAAGATTCAAGAAGTTTTCGAATCTTTTTTTAACAATCAGCATAAAATTTCCGGAAATTTTAAGAAAAATCATATCAGCAAATTCACTAAATAAATTAAGAGTTGGTGTAAGATGGTTTATGAGCAGGAATCTAGATGGTAAGTACTTGCATTACCATTATTACTATTAATAGTACACGCAGCCCGTCAAAAATGACAGCTAAATATTTAGATAGATATGCACATACATGCACATGTACCCCCTTTCACCAGTGTGACTACTCCCACTCTAGTTTTGGGGTGTCTGAATGTGCGTGGATGTATTATGATAGAGAGTAAAAGATGTGAGATTGGAAGTATGTTTAGGAATAGAAAGATGGATATATTGGCTTTGTGTGAGGCAAAGATAAAAGGGAAGGGTGAAGTGATGTTTGGTTTAAATGACTGGTAGAGTGTCTTGGATTGAAAGGGGAAGAGCAAGAGAGAGTGTGGCTTTATTGCTGAGTGAATGGATGACAGGTAAAGTAGTGGAATGGAAGATATCATCTAGGTTAATGTGGGTAAGGTTTGGGTTGGGTAGGGAATGTTGGGCTTTTGTCAGTACATATGGGCCAGGTTGTGAGATAAGTGAAGAAGAGCGGAATGAGTTCTTGAATGAATTAACTAGGTGTGTAGAAGGACTGGGTAGAAGGAATTATGTAGTTGTCATGGGTGACTTAAATGCTAGAGTGGGCGCTGGAGAGGTAGAAGGTGTCATTGGGAAGTATGGCGTACCAGGTGTAAATGAGAGTGGTGATAGACTGGTAGATATATATATGTGTGTTGAGCAGGAGATGGTGATAAGTTCTAGCTTTTTCAAAAAAAAAAAAAAAGATAAAAACAAGTATACATGGGTAAGAGTGGAAAATGGAAGAGTGGTAGAAAGGGTGTTAATGGATTATGTGTTGATAACTAAAAGAATGTTTGGAAGATTGAAAGACGTGCACGTGTTTAGGGGTATGGCTAACGGTATGTCTGATCATTTTTTGGTGGAAGGAAAATTAGTTGTAGCAAAAGGGTGGGGGAATAGAGTAGGGGGGATGTAAAAGAGAGCTCGAGAGGGTTGAAGAGCTAATAAAACCTTAGGTAAAAAGGGAATATCAAGAAAGGTTGAAAATGGCATATGACAGAGTGAAAGTAAGAGAAACTGGTAATTTAGAGGAGGAGTGGAAGTTAGTAAAAGAAAATCTTCTTGGGATTGCAAGTGATGTGTGTGGCAAGAAGTTTATTGGAGGCAGCATTTGGAAAGGTAGTGAATGGTGGAATGAAGGAGTGAAGGTAAAAGTGGAAGAGAAAAAGAGGGTATTTGAAGAATGGCTGCAGAGTAATAGTGTAGAGAAGTATGAAAGATATAGAGAGAAAAATGTGGAAGTAAAGAGCAAAGTAACTCAGGCAAAGAGAGCGGCTGATCTGAGGTGGGGTCAGGGATTGGGTCGTTCATATGAAGAGAATAAGAAGTTTTGGAAAGAAGTGAAGAGATTAAGGAAGACTGGTTCGAGAATTGAAGAGACAGTGAAAGATGGAAATGGAAGGTTGTTAAAAGGAGAGGAGGCAAGGAAAAGGTGGGCGGAATATTTTGAAAGTTTACTGAATGTTGAGGATAATAGGGAGACAGATATATTTGCAGTTGCAGGTGTTGAGGTGCCAGTGTTGGGAGATGAGAATGAGAGAGAGATTACAAGAGAGGAAGTGAGGAGAGCACTAGAAAAGTGCAACTGGTATGGATGGTGTGAGAGCTGAGATGTTGAAGGAAAGAAGTGTGACTGTACTTGAATGGTTGGTAAGATTGTTTAATATGTGTTTTGTGTTGTCAATGGTACCAGAAGATTGGGTTTGTGCATGTATTGTAACACTATATAAGGGTAAGGGAGATGTGCATGAGTGTTGTAATATAAGGGATATTAGTTTGTTGAGTGTAGTTGGAAAAGTGTATGGTCGAGTACTAATTAATAGGATTAAGGATAAAACAGAAAATGCAATCTTAGAAGTACAGGGCAGTTTTAGAAGAGGTAGGGGTTGTATGAATCAGATTTTTACAGTTAGGCAGATATGCGAGAAATATTTAGCAAAAGGTAAGGAGGTGTATGTTGCGTTTATGGATCTGGAGAAAGCATATGATAGAGATGATAGGGAAGCAATTTGGAATGTGATGAGGTTATATAGAATTGGTGGAAGGTTGTTGCAAGCAGTGAAAAGCTTTCACAAAGGTAGTAAAGCATTTGTTAGGATAGGAAATGAAGTGAGCGATTGGTTTCCGGTGAGAGTGGGGCTGAGACAGGGATGTGTGATGTTGCCATGGTTGTTTAACTTGTATGTTGATGGAGTGGTGAGAGAGGTGAATGCTCGAGTGCTTGGACGAGGATTGAAAATGGTAGACGAGAATGACCATGAATGGGAGGTAAATCAGTTGTTGTTTGCGGATGATACTGTACTGGTTGCAGACGCGGAAGAGAAGCTTGGCCGATTATTGATAGAATTTGGAAGGGTGTGTGAGAGAAGGAAATTGAGAGTTAATGTGGGTAAGAGTAAGGTTATGAGATGTACGGTAAGGGAAGGTGGTGCGAGGTTGAATGTCATGTTGAATGGAGAGTTACTTTAGGAGGTGGATCAGTTTAAGTACTAGAGGTCTGTTGTTGCGGCAAATGGTGGAGTGGATGCAGATGTACGTCAGAGAGTGAATGAACGAAGCAAAGTGTTGGGGGCAGTGAAGGGAGTGGTAAAAAATAGAGGGTTGGGCATGAATGTAAAGAGAGTTCTTTATGAGAAAGTGATCGTACCAATTGTGATGTATGGATCGGAGTTGTGGGGAATGAAAGTGACGGAGAGACAGAAATTGAATGTGTTTGAGATGAAGTGTCTAAGGAGTATGGCTGGTGTATCTCGAGTAGCTAGGGTTAGGAACGAAGTAGTGAGGGTGAGAACAGGTGTAAGAAATGAGTTAGCAGCTAGAGTGGATATGAATGTGTTGAGGTGGTTTGGCCATGTTGAGAAAATGGAAAATGGCTGTCTGCTAAAGAAGGTGATGAATGCAAGAGTTGATGGGAGAAGTACAAGAGGAAGGCCAAGGTTTGGGTGGATGGATGGAGTGAAGAAAGCTCTGGGTGATAGGAGGATAGATGTGAGAGAGGAAAAAGAGCGTGCTAGATATAGGAATGAATGGCGAGCGATTGTGACGCAGTTCCGGTATTCCTTGCTGCTTCCTTCGGTCGCCATGGATGACTGCGGAGGTAGCAGCATTAGGGGATTCAGCATTATGAAACTTTATCTGTGGTGGATAACGGGGGAGGATGGGCTGTGGCACTCTAGCAGTACCAGCCGAACTTCGTTGAGTCCCTTGTCAGGCTGGGAGGAACGTGGAGAGGAAAGGTTCCCTTTTTTCATTTGTTTGATGTCGGCTAACCCCCAAAACTGGGGTAAGTGCCTTGGTATATGTATGTATGTATGTATATATATATATAGAGGCAAACATTTGCTCTTTATTATATAGAAGATATTATTTTACCACAAACTGCAATTTCACAAAACCATGACATATGGTATATCGTTAAAGAAAAAAACTAAACATTAATAAGCAATATATAAAACCACCCAAAATAGTTGAAAAATTATTAAGAAATATGGTTAACCGACACGAGGGGTTCAAAGCAACACAATTGAATGAATATTGATTAGAATAAACAACGCCCCAATGCAGTGTTCTTCTTGAGAAAGTAATGTCAGGAATCGAGAATGCCAAGGAAAGAGAGAGAGAGAGAGAGAGAGAGAGAGAGAGAGAGAGAGAGAGAGAGAGAGAGAGAGAGAGAGAGAGAGTGAGAGTTCTGAAGAAGACATTGCTATGAATTTCATC
Organism: Palaemon carinicauda; assembly: GCF_036898095.1. Taxonomy (NCBI): domain Eukaryota; kingdom Metazoa; phylum Arthropoda; class Malacostraca; order Decapoda; family Palaemonidae; genus Palaemon; species Palaemon carinicauda. Next base: position 18,976,027 of record NC_090754.1, read on the forward strand.
ACTCGAACAGAATCATACACACACACATATATATATATATATATATATATATATATATATATATATATATATATATATATATATATATATATATATATATATATTATTACTTGCTAAGCTACAACACTAGTTGGAAAAACAGGATGTTATAAGCCCAGTGAGGAAAGGAAACAAGTGACAAAATTAAAATAAACATTCTCTATATAAACCACAAAACTTAACAAAACAGGTAGAAGTGAAATAAGATAAATAGCGTGCCCGATTGTACCCTCAAGAAAGAGAACTCTAACCCAAGACAGTGGAAGACCATGGAACAGAGGCTATGGCACTACCCAAGACTAGAGAACAATGGTTTGATTTTGGAGTGTCCTATAAGTGCTGCTTACCATAGCTCAAGAATCTCTTCTACCCTTACCAAGCGAGAGAGAGAGAGAGAGAGAGAGAGAGAGAGAGAGAGAGAGAGAGATAGAGATCTAAAACTAGGCACTGCTGTGAATATCATCACTCGAATACAAACACACACACACACATATACGCTGCAATATTGTCTTGCTTCAGAGTCACTTGCAAGTCGCATCTCCGGCTGGGAATCTGCTCAAGAGCAAATATGCTTAAGCAAACGCGCCCATTAGGATAATAGCTTCGCCCCACCATGTGCCGGAGCCGTCAGCCTTCTGCGAGTATGGGAGGGCGGCTTCTGGGTAACGTTTGCCAAGGATTGGGACAAAGGTGTGGCTCTAAAAGATGGAATGGAAGGGGAAGGAAAACAAATGGGTGTAAAAGAGAGAGAGAGAGAGAGAGAGAGAGAGAGAGAGAGAGAGAGAGAGAGAGAGAGAGAGAGACTAATAAGCTGGTTATCATTATCATAATACCAATTTTGATGAGATATATTATAACAATGAGAGTCAAAGTCAAAAAAAGTCAAAAACCTTTATTCCATTATAAAATGGTTATTCTGTTACATAACAATATAAATTATTTACATAAAATTCACAATAATTGGATTGTAAAAATTTAGGATATATATACATTCAAGTAAAATTTAAAAAATATTGCCTAAGTTTCTTTTTGAATAAATCAGTACTAACATTTGTACATTTTCTTATTTCCAGAGGTAGTTTGTTCCAGCAAGCTGGGCCCCTTATTGCCATTGAGCGTGAAATCAATTCAGTTCGATAGCTGTCTACATATAGATTTTCATTCTGTCTGGTTAATGCATTCCTACAGTTACCACAACATTTAAGCATCTTTTAGGCCTACACAACTACACCACCAAAAGGCACTATCTTCCTGCACCAACCGACTAGTCTCTCTCTCTCTCTCTCTCTCTCTCTCTCTCTCTCTCTCTCTCTCTCTCTCTCTCTCTTTGTGGCATATTATTATTCATAAGTTGATGTAATGGCTGTGCAGAACACACGCAAGCTGTCATGCTGCCTGGCGGGGAAATGTGGAAGGTTGGTGTGTGTCAGAATGGTATAAGAGGTGACAGAATCTACACGGGGAAGATTGTATTCCCGGAGGAGTCTCAAGAAAAAAAAAAATGTTGTCAAGAAAGCGCCTGGAAACCCCGAGAGGTAAACTCGACTCTAAAATGTGTTCGCTGCAATTCTAGGTTGAGGAGACAAACTTGCGAGGAGATATTCGCTTGTGTCGCAAGCTTTTTTTTTTTCTCTTTCCCCTTCCATATATGAGGGTAGAGATTACGCAAAAGCCTTTTCCTCATTGAGTGACCAGCTATCGATGTTCAGTATATCATGTGATATCAAGATTAATAATTGCATTCTTATCCCGAAAGTTATCTCAGAGGGATAAGTTTATATGTTTTATCTTATCGCTATATGCATGAAGCATGTCACTGTTAACCTCCTCGTGGATGCATGTATGCATAAATAGTTTCAGCTGAAATGAAGTGCATCCCTAGAGCATGGCCATAATTTGATCCCCTCGAATAATTACCGATAATAAATAATTTAAGTAGTTTTCGCTATGTGGTCCTTACTTATTCATTTTCGTTCTATAGGAACCAGCCGATCGAAATATGGTGCGAGAAGCCAAATTCCCTATATTTTGATATATCTACTATATAGTCAGATGATGACTTTGTCCTGGTGTGTATGTTTTCAATTTCAAAAGTAAGCACTCCACTGTTTGCTATCGCACACCTGAAAATTAGTGTAGTCATCGGGATCTCGAGGATAAACCGGTTAAGCGAGTCCCCTTGCCTGGGCAGTCCACTTCCAGTATGTGGAACTCTTTTACTTCCTCAGTGTTTCCAGACATTTAACCTGTCTTTTTGGATTCATTCATTCTATTAACACAGAAGGGAAATTACACACACAAAAAAGGAGCAAATACGAACCAATGAGAAGGACCTTCAATAGTCAATAAAGATGAGAATAATTATGATGATGATGATGATGATGATTGGGGCAACGATGGCCCTCCCAGTGCCTGAAAAAGTAAATAAAAATGGAACAGAAATCATCGAAAGGAAATAGCAGCAGCAGAAGACCAAAGAAGAACGGAGACGTGAAATCCACAAATAAAGGCCGAGGACTGGAAATGCTTTTATTTACTCCTCGAAGCTAATGAAGCGATTTGGCCCCGACCCGAGCACCGCCAATATCTAATTCCGTCAGTGTTGGAAATGAAATTGGATCGACGAATGAGCGCCGCTTCGGAACTACAACGTGAGGTTACATATTCTTACGCGTGGAATGGTTATGTGGCGGCTGGCCTGCAATTC
>NC_090754.1:18993772-19011272 GCF_036898095.1 Palaemon carinicauda
GAATAAAATTGTAGTTAAAGCTACACATTATATAACTCTTAGTTTCCAAAGTATTAGCTAGTTGTTTTCACTCTTCTTTCACTCAGCTTTCGAATCAGCAAAAAATATTTGTCTTTCAGATCTTTACTTTCATGGACTGTTTTCATCTGCTTTGCTCTAGAGGGCGATTCTTCTCTGTCTCTTTTGGTTTATTTCTAATTGTCATTGTTTGGAGGTTTATCTTTCGTCCTTGACTTGTTAATCTGTTTTTAGGGAATATTAATGCTCTACTTCTTGTTGCAAATTCCATTTCCATGTGTGTTTACTATCTCTTAATTACATCACTTTTAAAGTTTCGGGAAGTGATCACGTATGTTAATGTCATATATTCATATTTCCTTTAAAATGAAGTATAATAAAGTAATTTATCTTTTACGTGTTTCAATAAAACGTCCCCTTGCTTCATGTTAGGCTTAAGCACATTTTCATCTTATTATCATCCTCATTATTATTCATTTTATCATCATCCTTATTATTAGTGCTTGTGCTATTGTTGCCTGATAAAGCTCAATCATCTGTTTAAAGTGATCCAATGGGCAGGGTAGAGAACCGTGAAAAATTGCTATTGCCTTTTGTACACAAACAAAGCAGCGGCTCCAGTTACGGCATTCGTTATGATAATAGAAAAATGGAATAACTGACAGCGCGCATGATTTTATCGACACTGAAATATCGCATTCATTAAGAGAAACCCTTATTCAATTCAGTCAACACTACAAATGCGATTAGTTTCACTAGTCGCCCATTTTTCTATTTCATTTAATTTATCATCGAACGCAAAAGGCGACCAAGTTGAAGGATTTGTTTCGAGCCAATGTTCTTTAAGCGAATAATCCAGACTGATACCGTTTTAATATTGACTGTTTTAAACTGATGATCCACTGATTACTGCCCCTCGAGTGTCCTGATCTCCCCTGACGCTTCACAACAATTGCAAGTTTTGAATGCAGTAGGACACGATAAATGACATTTCCAATTGGGGTGGGTTCGCCTCGCCATGAAGTAATTGCAACAATTTGTAAGGGAATTCGAAACGAATCATTTAAGCAAATTATCTGCTGCGTTGGCATCACAGCTGATCTCTCGGCTAGCGAAGCTGAACAACACTGACGTCGATAATCATTGGGGCTGCAATGCCAATAAACAGAGAACAATCAAGTAACGAGGGTGGGTCAGTGCTTGGGAATATATGCTCCCGTATACATTAAGAGTAATGGAAGACCTACAGAGTACGATGGCCAGAACAGCAATAGGTCGCATAAGGAGCTCAAAGCCGAAAGATTAAGTGAATGGAGGTGAAAACAGCCCCATTGCGGAACAATACCTACACCAATACCCCCTACCCCAAACGCTAATACTAAAAGAAGAGGGAAGGAGGATGGAACTAGAATTAGCGTCACGTGGAATTTGAACCTATCATTTTGAAATTTGAAGGCTTGCAATTTACTGAACACTATTGAACAAGCTTGCAATTTACTGAAGGTTATTGAACAAGCTTGCAATTTACTGAGCAATATTGAATAAGCTTGCAATTTACTGAGCACTATTGAATAAGCTTGCAATTTACTGAACGATATTGAATAAGCTTGCAATTTACTGAACGCTATTGAACAAGCTTGCAATTTTATGCATGTTATTGAACAAGCTTGCAATTTACTGAACGATATTGAATAAGCTTGCAATTTACAGAATGTTATTGTACAAGCTTGCAATTTACTGAACGACAATGAATAAGCTTGCAATTTACTGGATACTATTGAATAAGCTTGCAATTCACTGAACACTATTGAATAAGCTTGCAATTTACTGAAAGCTATTAAATAAGCTTGAAATTTACTGAACGCTATTAAATAAGCTTGCAATTTGCCGAACGCTACTGAACTAGCTTGCAATTTACTAAATGCTATTGAACAAGCTTGCAATTTACTAAACGCTATTAAACAAACTTACAATTTACTCATCGCTATTGATATGCTTGCAGTTTACTGAATGCCATTGACCAAGCTTGCAATTTACTGAATGCTATTGACCAAGCTTGGAATTTACAAAACGCTAATGAACAAACTTGCAATTTATGAAAAATTCGCAATTTACTGAAATTTAATGAAAACGATTGCAGTCTCCTGAACGCTAAAGAAAACGCTTGCAATTAACTGAACGGTAATGAAAACGCTTGCTATTTACTGAGGATTAATCAAAATGCTTACAATTTACTGAACGCTAATGAAAACGTTTGCAGTTTCCTGAACGCTAATGAAAACACTTACAATTAACTGAATGCTAATGAAAACGCTTGCTTTGTACTGAACACTAATCAAAATGTTTATAAATTACTGAATGCTATTGAGAACATTTCATTTTCATGAACGCTAATGAAAACACTTGCAATTAACTGAACGCAAATGAACAAGCTTGCAATTAACTAAACGTTAGTGAAAACGTATGCAGTTTTCTAAACGCTAATGGAAACGTTTACAATTAATTGAACGCTAATGAAAAGCTTGCTATTTACTGAACACTAATTAAAATGCTTGCAATTTACTGAACCCTAATGAAAATGTTTCAAGTTTCCTAAACGCTAATGAAAACGCTTGCAATTAACTGAACGCTAATGAAAACGCTTGCTAATTACTGAACACTTATTAAAATACTTGCAATTTACTGAACGGTAATGATAATGTTTGCAATTTCCTGAATGCTAATGAAAATGCTTACAATTAACTGAAACCTGATGAAAAAGCTTGCAATTACCTGAACATTAATGAAAATGTTTGCAGCTTTCTGAAGCTAATGAAAACTTCTGCAATTAGCTGAACGCTAACGAAAACGATTGCTATTAACTGAACTCTATTGAAAATCCTTGCAATTAACTGAATACTAATGAAAATGCTTGCAATTAACTTAACGCTAATGAAAAAGCTTGCAATTATCTGATATCTAATGAAAACGCTTGCAATTAAGTGAACACTAATGAAAAACCTTGCAATTAATGAAAGCTAATGAAAACACTGCCTATTAACTGAACGCTAATAAAAACGCTTGCAATTAACTAAACGCTAATGAAAACACTTGCAATTAACTGGACGCTAATGAAAAACCTTGCAATTATCTGAATGCTAATGAAAACGCTTGCTATTAACTGAGCGCTTATGAAAATGCTTGCAACTAACTGAACGCTAATGCAAACGCTTGCAATTATCTGAACGCTAATGAAAACACTTGCAATTAACTGGACGCTAATGAAAAACCTTGCAATTATCTGAATGCTAATGAAAACGCTTGCTATTAACTGAGCGCTTATGAAAATGCTTGCAACTAACTGAACGCTAATGCAAACGCTTGCAATTATCTGAACACTAATGAAAATGCTTGCAATTAACTGAACGCTAATGAAAAAGCTTGCAATTAACTGAAAGCTAATGGAAACGTTTGCAATTTTCAGAACGCTATTGAAAACGCTTGCTATTAACTGAACGCTAATGAAAACGCTCGGTATTTACTGAACACTAATTAGCATGCTTGCAATTTACTAAACACTAATGAAAACGCTTGCGATTAACTGAACACTGACGAAAACGCTTGCTATTTACTGAACACTAATTAAAATGCTTGCAATTTACTGAACACTAATGAAAACACTTGCTATTTACTGAACACTAATTAAAATGCTGGCAATTTACTGAACATTAATTAAAACGCTTGCAATTTACTGAACGCTAATGAAAACTCTTGCTATTTACTGAACACTAATTAAAATGCTTGCAATTTACTGAACGCTAATGAAAACGCTTGCAATTTACTGAACATAGATTAAAACGCTTGATATTTACTGAACACTAATTAAAACGCTTACAATTTACCGAACTCTAATAAAAAGGTTTGCGGTTTCCTGAACGCTAATGAAAACGCTTGCAATTAACTGAACGCTAATGAAAACCCTTGCATCTTACTGAACACAAATTAAAATGCTTGCAACTTACTGAACGCTAATGAAAACGCTTGATATTTACTGAACACTAATTAAAATGCTTTCAATTAACTGAACGCTAATGAAAACGCTCGGTATTTACTGAACACTAATTAGCATGCTTGCAATTTACTAAACACTAATGAAAACGCTTGCGATTAACTGAACGCTGACGAAAACGCTTGCTATTTACTGAACACTAATTAAAATGCTTGCAATTTACTAAACACTAATGAAAACACTTGCGAATAACTGAACGCTGACGAAAACGCTTGCAATTGACTGAAAGCTAATGAAAATGCTTACAATTAACTGAACTCTAATGAAAACACTTCAAATTAACTGAACGCAAATGAAAAAGATGGCAATTAACTAAATGTTAATGAAAAACCTTGCAATTAAAGAAAGCTAATGAAAACGCTCACTATTAACAGGATGCTAACGAAAACGCTTGCAATTAACTGAACGCTAATGAAAAACCCTGCAATTATCTGATTGCTAATGCAAACGCTTCCTATTAACTGACCGCTAATGAAAAAGCTTGCAATTAACTAAACACTAATGAAAACGCTTGTAATTATATGAACGCTAATGAAAACGCTTGCAATTAACTGAACGCTAATGAAAAAGCTTGCAATTAACTGAAAGCTGATGAAAACGTTAGCAGTTTTCTGAACACTATTGAAAACGCTTGGTATTTACTGAACACTAATTAACATGCTTGCAATTTACTGAACACTAATGAAAACGCTTGCGATTAACTGAACGCTAACGAAAACGCTTGCTAGTTATTGAACACTAATTAAAATGCTTATATTTTACTGAACCCTAATGAAAACGTTTGCAATTTCCTGAACGCTGATGAAAACGCTTGCAATTTACGAATCACTATTAAGACTTCTAATTTATTGATCGTTGATGAAAAAGCTTGTAATTTATAGAACACTAACGCAAACCCTTCCAATTTACTGAACGCTATAAAGACTATCAATTTATTAAAACGATAAGAGCAAGCTTTCATTTGATTAAAAAAATAACAAAATGCTTACCATTTATTAAATGCTAAGAGGATGTTTGCAATTTGTTGAACGTGAAGACACTTAAAAGTTTAAAGGTTAAATGGCTGCACATGAATGGCAGAGGCAAGGGACACTGACATTGCCCTGTCGAGCAGATCAGTGCCCTAGAATCCTAGATGCTGACCATATACAGTATACATATGATCAGCGCCCAAGCCCCCTCCAAGCTAGGACCAAGGAGGGCTAGGCAATGGATGCTGATGACTCAGCAGATACACCTACAAGATCCCCCAAACCCCAAAATCCTTACAAGGATGTCGAGGTTGCAGCGACCAAAGAAACTAACGAGTTTGAGCGGGACTTGAACTCAAGTCTGGCGTTCACCAGTCAAGGACGTTACCACATCGGCCACCACAACTGATTATTTAAACGCTAAGAATATACTTTAAATCTACTGAACGGAAAGAAAAAGGTTGCAGTTTGATGAACGTTAAGGCTTTCGGACTCTGCAAAGAAGTTTCCAATATAATGAAACCTGAGAAAATGCTTTTAATTTCTTGAATTCTATGAAGATGCTTTTACCCTCTTGAGCACTAACAAGATTGCAAGTTGTTGAACGCTAGGAACATGCTTTTAAATCCTTGAACGCTATGAAGGCATTTTACAATTTGGTGAAAGCTTAGAATATACTGTATTTTTCTTTGAACAGTTAGAAGACATTTGTAATCTGTTGAAAAGGAATAATATACTTACAATATATTGAACGTCCAGAAGTTTGCAATTCGGTGAACACCAATAATATGATTGTAATTTATTTATCATGAAGAAGCACAATCTAATTAATTGAAGTGTATGAAGGCATTTGAAGTTTATTGCAAGCTAAGGAGGGGGGGGGGGGCCGCTGTAAGAGGGGGGGGGGGGGGGGCTGGTGGGTGGAGGAACTACCCCGGAAGATTTATTTTTCATTATCACCGAGACGATTCTTTACAGTTAAAAGAACCATCAATATTCTTTCACATGAATAAATGAATATGTCAGGACGAATATCTGATATGATTCCATATCTGATGGGAGATATTAAATATTTACACAGATTTTTTATTTATTTTTTACGAAAAGATTATCTTGGTTACCATGATATAATTTCTACTCTCTCTCTCTCTCTCTCTCTCTCTCTCTCTCTCTCTCTCTCTCTCTCTCTCTCTCTCTCTCTCTCTCTCTCAGGCAAGAAGAGAACACGATTTTCTCTCTTACACTCTATTATTAATCTTATTATCTTGATATGTAAACCACTGGAATTTTGCATTCATATGAAGGAAAAAGAAATTGTAAAGCAATACTACATGCATTTTTCAATTCAATGCATTATCACCCGACAACGAGGCCATATATAAGGTGTTTTATTTGTTACTAAATTTATATAATTCACTTCTAGATGCAATGCGACTAGTGAGTACAGAAGGACCAATTACATAAAGAATATTCCAAGGAATGTGATACTTCCAATATCATTCATACGAGCATAACTCTACACCACATTACATTTTATTATTCCATTAAAATCGCCACAATGGAGTCAATGAGCTGGGCGCCATGCATGGAGAAATGATATGTGAATTTGTAATCCGTAATTGAATAACCAATTCGGCAAAATTATAAAGAAAATAATTTCGATAGGTGGGGGGTGTCGGACTCTTTATTCATAAAAGTTACTCAAATCTCAAAATGTTGAAAAGAACTAGTGTAACAAGCTCTGAGTATATAGAAATAAACTTTAGGCAAAAAAAAAAAAAAAAAAAAAAAAAAACATAGACAATAATCCTTTGTAACAATCTACAAACCTCCTAGAACAAACGCTAGTATCTTTTTTGAAGAATTCGGTGCTCTCCTTGAGATGATTATCATGGAGAAAAACGAATTAGTCATATGTGGAGACTTCAATTTTTGGATGGATGCCGCATCGAATCCTGACGCTTTGGCATTTAGTGAGTTACTAGAATCATATCGACCAGTGAATAATGTCGATTGTACAACTACTTTAACTGGGCATACTTTAGACTTAGTTTTAAGTGATGACATGAATAATATTGTATCTGATATAAAAGTTGAAGAGAAATGTACTATCTCCCCAGTACACAAACTTATTACGTTTAGTCTACCTCTACAGAAACATGCATTAGTAAATAAAATAACCTTTAGACATGAATCAAATTTTTCTCCTACCGTATTTATTGAAGAAGTTACAAAGAAAATAAATGATGCTATCAACATTCCATGTGATCATGATAACCGTCTGTTGGGAGCTATGTGTGTTAACTGTCGTACGCCCACTTATAATAAAGTGAGTAAAAATGAATACGATACCATGTGCCCACCGATGGAAAAGACTATAACTGCTATAACTGTAAAAGACCAATCTCCTTGGTTTGATGGAGAGACTTTGGTAAAAAAAGAGCGAAAAAAGACGTAAAGAAAGAAAGTGGAATAAGTTAAAAACTGAAGGTACTAGGGTAGAATACAAAACTGCTGCGTGTCAATATGACTACCTACTAAGAAGGAAAAAAAGTGAATACTATAAGAGGAAGATCCTCGAGGCAGAAACAGACATAAATAAGTTATATCGTCTCCTGAATGGTATAATGGGAAATGTAAAAGAAAAGAAGCTACCTGATGGATACGGTGACCAGGAACTAGCAAATAATTTTCTAGTATTCTTTAAAAACAAAATTTAAAATATAACAAGGTCATTTGTAAATATTCAACATCAGATTAATGATACACCAAATACACAGATGAAATAAATGAGATTTAACAACATAACACAAGATGACATCACCAGGATTATCAAGAGAGCAAAGAAAACAAACTGCGCGATCGATCCTATGCCAATATCTGAAGTAATTGGAGAGAGAAACTTTTCTAGTCTAGCCGAAATAATAATGAGAATAGCAAATGCAAGCATTGATGAATGTAAGTTTCCTAAATCTGAGAAAATGGCTATAGTCATATCAGTTCTGAAAAATGCACTGGACTACCAGGAATTAAGCTCATATAGACCTATTCAAAATCTATCCTTTGTCTCAAAAGTACTTGAATATGTAATTCTTGAACAACTAGTCAGTCACTTAGAAGTAATAGAAACTTTGCCTGACAATCAATCTGCTTACAGAAAACTATATTCTACGGGGACAGCCATCTGCTCTGTTGTAAATGAAATGTTGGAAATGATGGATGAAAATAAATGTGCTATTTTAATATTGCTCGATCTCAGTGCTGCTTTTGATACAGTTGCGCATGAACTGCTACTAAATGATCTACGGTCCATCTGCGATGAAGGTCAAGCCTTCGAATACCTAAAAGACTACTTAGTTGGTAGAAATTACTGTGTACAAATTGGAAACTCTTATTCATCATATTAACACTTAAATAGAGGGGTACCCTAGGGGAGTGTACTTGGCCCAATCGTATTCTGCATCTATATCGAAAATACTACAAAGGCATGACGTGAAGTTCAAACTATTTGCGGATGACACACAATTTTACTTCTCCATAAATGATATAGATGACACTACTGAAACTCTAAACCGAATCCTTCGTAGTGTTAGTGAATGGAGGACATTTAAACAACTAAAATTAAATGAGAACAAAACTGAATTCATGGTGGTGGGTAAGAGAAACAGCGTGAGAAACTTGGGTGATATTCAAATGAACATAAATAATGACTCAGTGCTGATATCTACTAAATTTCGAGATCTAGGTATATTTCTTGACTGTAACATGTCTCTAAATGCCCAAATAAATAATGTAATAAAAACTGCTATTTATCATCTAAGAAATAATGCGATTTATAAAAAAGTACCTGGCCGAAAATTCTGTAAAGAAACTTGTGATAAACTGTGTTATTACCAGGATTGACTATTGCAACTCTATTACAATTTACCAAAAGTGCAACTTAAGAAATTACAATACATAATAAACAGAGGAGCAATACTGATAAAAGGTGTCCCACCTAGAGAAAGGATCATCCCTATACTGATTGATTTACACTGGCTGCCGATTAAAGCGAGAAATGAATTTAAAATATGTAAATTAAACCACCAAGTTATCAGAACTGGTCATCCAAAATACTTGAGAGAACTGCTACATATTGCGCAGGCAACAAATCGTGTCAACACAAGAATAGTTACAGATGGCTTCAAACTGTTGGTACCTAGATATATGTCTACTTTAGGCTCTAGGCCGCATACTTAAAGGCTCTAGAGTCTAGAGCCTTTAAGTATGCGGCCCCGAGACTATATAATAAGGTCCCACGAAACATTCGAATGGTTGAAGACATTAAGGCTTTCAATAGGAAACTGAAGACTTTCTTATTTAAACAGTCTTACAACAGTGACGATTGAACAGTAAATGAACAATACGTGATCCGAATCGATAAATACTCTGAACGAACAAGGTAAAACGACAGCAGAGGTCCTGTAGAGAGTGGGCTGTATGGGACCGGAAAAGCAGCCATCAAAGTAAGTAAGTATAGGATAACATTCCACAAAATTTTAGAGCAAAAGATAATTCTTGCTGCTTCGAAAGAATATGATTCAGTTTTTCTTTTCTTTATTTTTTTGAAAAAAAAAAAAACTATTTCTCCCAAAGAATTATTATGAGGAAATCTTAAAAAAAAATAAAACGCAGTTTTCAAATAATTTTCTTCAATTAAATTTTAGAAAAGAAATAATGGGCCGAATCGGAAAACGTCATTTAAAGAATGAATATTTTCAAAATATTTAGAGACGAGAGACTAATTGCAGCTTTGAAAGAATGTTATTCTATAAAATTCTTGATTCTTTTTCTTTGATACTCGAAAAAATTAATAAAACTCTAGAAGAAATTAATAATTTACGGAGCTTTCCATTAAATGTGAAATACCAAATAATCTGAGTCAGCAAGTATTGATCCCCTCATCATGAAGAAGACTATTGAAGCATGGGAAGGCGCTTGTAGTTTATTGCAAGCTAAGGAGGGGGGGGGGGGGGGGGGCTGTTGGGGTGGGCGTGGTGGGGGGAGGAACTACCCCGGAAGATTTATTTTTCATTATCACCGAGATGATTCTTTACAGTTAAAAGAACCATCAATATTCTTTCACATGAATAAATAAATATGCCAGGACGAATAGAATATCTGATAAGATTCCATATCTGATGGGAGATATTTACCGTCTACAAATTGATTTTTATATTCTTATTTTTTTACGAAAAGATTATCTTTACCATGACACAATCTCTCTTAACCTCACCCCTTCTACTCTCTCTCTCTCTCTCTCTCTCTCTCTCTCTCTCTCTCTCTCTCTCTCTCTCTCTCTCTCATGAAGACCACAGTATTTTATTTTTCGCACTCTATTTCTCTCTCACACTCTATTAATAATCTTATTATCATGATATAATAACCAGTGAAATTTTGTATTCATAAGGAAAAACAAATTCTAAAGCAGTACTAAATTCATATTTTAATTCAATGCATTATCACCAGACACCGAGGCCATATATAAGGTATTTTATTTGCTACTATATAATTCTCATCTAGATGCAATGCGCCTGTTGAGTACAGCAGAACCAATTTCATAAAGAATATTCGAAGGAAAGTGATACTTCCAATATCATTCATACGAGCATAACTCTACACTCTATTACATTTTATTATTCCATTAAAATCACCACAATGGAGTCAATGAGGTGGGTACCATGCATAGAGAAATAACATGTGAATCTGTAATCCGTAATTGATTAACGATTTGAAAATAATTAATTCGGCAAAATTATAGAAAGAAAATAATTTTGATAGGATGACATTCCGCCAATTTTTAGAGCAAAAGATGATTTTTGCTGCTTCGAAATAAATATGATTAAATTGTATTTTTCTAATTCTTTAATAGAGAAACTCTACTACTCCCAAAGAATTATTAATAGAAAATCTTGAACAAAAAAATAGAACTTGCAGTATTCAGGTAATTTAATTAAATTTGATTCTAGAAAAGAAATAATGGGCAGAATCGTAAAAATATCATTTAAAGAATGAATATTTTCAAAATATTTAGAGATGAGACTAATTGCAGGTTTGAAAGAATGTTATTCTACAAATTTCTTGATTTTCTTTTAAACTCTCGAAAAAATTTATAAAATTCTAGAAGAATTGAATGATTTTCGGAGCTGTTTTTTAAATGTGAAATATCAGATGAACTGAGTCAGGAAGTACTCATCCCTTGATAGCTGTGGTTAACAGACCTTGGAAGGGTGATCATTGCATTTTTGCATAGAAACTTGCAATAAACGGTGGGAGTCTGGTATAAGCGGCAATGAGGCACAGCAACAACAACGACAAAAATATAGAGAAATCATTTAAAGCCAAAATAAAAAAAAAAAAATCAAATGAACAGTTTTTTAAATTGAACTTTCAGAAAGCACTTATCTTTCATGCTTTAATAAATCTTTTATTTTATATAAAAATGGAGGCCATAACCTAGAAATATTATATAAAAAATACGACAAATCCACGCATCTCTGATCTCTTTACAAATATATCCATAAATATGGGAGGTATACAAGTATTGAAAAAAAAAAATAATCTGAGCTTACTAATCATTTTGACGCAACTAATATATTTATGTATTATCATAGAAAAACTACATGAAAACTGAATTAAAAGCTTAACGTAATAAGTAGTAATATTATTTTGAAATTAGTTGAAAGGGAATAATATTGATGTGTTATCTCGTGAAGTGATAACAAGTAACATTATTGTAAAATTAATTTAAAGGTTTAATGTGATAATTAGCAACACAATTGTAAAAATTGGTTAATGTGATAACTAGTAACATTATTGTGATATTAGTTAATAGGTTTAATGTGATAACTAGTAACATTATTGTAAAATTAGTTAAAAGTTAAATAGTAACATGATTGTAAAAATAGTTAAAAGGCTAATGAGATAACTGTTAACATTATTATAAAGTTAGTGAAAATGGTTAATTTGATAACTAGTAACAGTATTGTCAATAATCATGGGATTAAAAATATCGCTCATTAAGTAGTATCGAAACACATCTCTGACTAATTGGAGAAGGATCAAAGTTTCTCTTCGCATGCTTTCTATCTCGTGTTGTTTTGACTTATGTTTTCAGAAAATCCATCGGCATTTATAATATTTCCATCACAGATATAAAGTTGTAAATATTTATCACTCTTAGCCATAGTTTGTTATTTCATCTATTTTAAGGAAACGTTGTTTGTAGGTGGCTGCTGTATTAAAATGTGATATTTTACATGCTATGCTTTATTCTCCCCCTTTGTTTTATCTTAAAACTAATATATATATATATATATATATATATATATATATATATATATATATATATATAATATATTATATATATGTATATATACATATTATATATATACACTAGAGAGAGAGAGAGAGAGAGAGAGAGAGAGAGAGAGAGAGAGAGAGAGAGAGAGAGAGAGAGAGAGAGAAGCGCGAACGTTATCATCAAAGCCATCCTCCTGACTGTCTTCGCCACTTGAGAGATAACATTACAAACAGACTAAAACAAGGGTAAACCTCATGTTGGACAACATATCCCATCCCCCAACCCCTCAGCCACTTGATAACGATCAACGTTCCCAGTGGATAAGATTACGAAAGGTCTCTGATACTATAACATCTGTGGGGTTGTATATAAAGTCACATTGGCCGTTGGTGTTCGGTTGGTGGACTGCGATATTAGAACTGTCCCAAAAATGGATCCGTCAGCACCCTGGCCCTGGGTTGTCATCTCGATTTCTGTCGTGGTGGGAGAGACGGAAGAAGATGACGAAGGAGAGTGAGGAGCACAAGGGGACCATGATGAGGGACAAAAGAATGAAAAGAACTTCTGTTTTAGAGGTAGGATGATGAGGAAGATTTGGAAGCATTACATTTCATAGGCAGGTTTAAGAAAAGATGATACTGATTAGTAACCATTGAGAAAAAGTGATATATAGGGTCACGTCAATACGAAAAAAAAAGTAAAAATTAGTTTGAGAATGCTATTTTCAATTAATGTTGATGAACACGTACATATACAGTAGGCTTTCGCTCGCTCTCTCTCTCTCTCTCTCTCTCTCTCTCTCTCTCTCTCTCTCTCTCTCTCTCTTTTATACACACACACACACATACACACACATATATATATATATATATATATATATATACATATATATATATATATATATATATATATATATATATATATATATATATATGAGGAGAACCAATCTGGAAATACTAAATAAAATCGAAGAGATTTACAAATATTTTCAACCTCGGTGGGTTAAACTCACACTTTTGTATATTTCAATCCGTTGCACATTTCTCCCCAGAAGCAGATCATTCTTGTTTATGGTCCCTTCATAATTCACGTCTTCATATTCTTTGTCTAACTCATACATATGTGAAGGAATGGTTTACCAATACACTCGGGTAATGTATTTTTCATCCAGATGATTTTTTTATTCTTGGTCGTATCGAATCCGAGAATCAATGCCGGACAATTCGTTGCCCGCATGATGCATTTTGCAATTCCGTTGAGATGTATGAATGATACATAGACTTGCTTGGTTTTTACCGTTTTTTGCCGTTTCGATAGACATTTTTTTTTTATTTAATCTTGATATTTTTTCCTGCGAATCGAATATGTTCAGCAGAAAGAAATGTTCGTGAATATAAATATTAGATAGTAGCCATATTGCATGAATGTGAGTTTTTTTTTTTTTTTTTTTTTCTTTTAGGATAAAAGCAAATATATACACACACACTTCACTTCTTTCGATGATGTTTGATCTTTTTTATTTGATCTTTTTTATCCAAGTTCATCTTTCAGTTTTAATTCCCCGAATTGTATCTGCGTGACCTGTATCGTGAATTCATATTACATGATTTCCGCATATCAAAAATGTTTACTCAGAAAAAGTATGGGTTTTTTTCTGTCAGTTGAAGAAATATGATAACTTATGGATATAACGACCTAAATATAAGTACACATTGGATAATCATCGAAGCCGCAATAAAATGACACGTTGCTGTTAATAAACAATATAAGATATTTATGTTCATACACAAGCAGATAGAGTATATTTTCTTTTCATAAGTTTTTTTTTTCGAAAAGAAATATATTTTATACTTTTTACAGTTAAATATTTGATTTGCGAAAAAGGGGTTTTGTTCGCTGTAGATCATTTGTAATATATATCAGATATGTCACATGAATAAAAAGAATTGAGGTAATTGAATATAGGGGTAATGGCTACTGAAAAACAAGTACCCAATTTCTTACCAATACCTGATGAAGATCAAAACAAAAACAAAATAAATGCAAATAACGTGAAGGATAAAGGCATAGAGGACTTTATAAATATAACCCAGTGTCCGTAATTAGCCGAGACCCGACATAACACTGAAGCGAATTTGTGGAATGTTCTTCCTAATCAGGTAGCTTGAATCGGTTGAACTTCAAAAGTTCAAACTTGCAGCGAATGTTTTTATGTTGAAAAGGCTAACATAAGTTTCTCTTTATAGTTTATATATGAAAAATCTATTCTAATATTTATATTTTATATAGGAAAGATCTATTCTAATATTTCATTTTAATTGTTCATAGCCTCTGTTGTAGTTTATTTATATCATTTCCTCACGGGGCTATTTATCCACATTGGACGCCTTGGGCTTATAGCATCCTGTATTTCCAGCTGGGGTGTACTTTAGCTAATAAACATAATAATAACAATAATAATAATAATAATAATAATAATAATGACGATGAATAATTCAAAATTCAGATATATAACAACTGGTCTCAGTTACATATACAGTAAATAAACTTATCTATTGTGAATAAAAGAAAAGAGACTGATTGAAATAAGATAATTTAACTTATAAACTTCACTCACATGCGGAAAGATGTATCGTGATGTTATCACAGATGCAAGAAAAAAAGTGACAATAAAAGTAAAACTTCAATTGAAATATTTATCATAATAATGTAAGGTTTGGAAATAATATTAATTCTATGACATTTAAATTATACCTAGAAATATTCATCTGAATGGCATCAATGACTTGCTTCAGGCATCAACATAATAATGTCAGAGACATTCAACTTATCATAATAAAACTTGAAGAAAGTTTGCGATTATTTCTTTTCTTTTTCTCAATTTTTTTTCTTTTTTTTTTTATAAATATAGAATTTCTATCTACTGTTGCCTCTTTTCTTTCATCTAAATGAAAATAAATGTTCTATATTGATTTTATTTTTGTTTTTCTTTCAGGTAACCATGATGCGTGACAGCATTCATCGCGGACAAGTCCGCAGGGGCTTATGACGTCACTGCCATAAATCATGATGTCATGGCGTTCTGTTTCTTGACAATCCGATTTGATATCCGTAACTTGGAAAGAATTATTATTTGTTTTTGTCTACGGTGTAAAGAAAACTTCGTGAAAAAGGTCATAATAAAACTTAAAGAAGAGGATACTTTCCTGACTACGAAAATAAATATAGAAAAAGATGGAGAAAATTTTGCGCGAACAAAGAAATACGGAGCAAAGAAGCATCTATGATCCAGGCAGATCTTATTTGATGTAAGAAATAACTCCTTATTTGCACCCGTCAAACCAACTCTTCTCATATCTTTACCTTTGGAAAACAGTAATCCTCGAATTGCATGGTTCAAAGGCTTTGGAATCCTCACCCAAATTCTGTTTCTCCAGACTATTATAACCTTTCTTCGTCTATCGCTTTTTATATTCGAACTTAGGCTACAGAATGGCAGTAGATTGCTAACTGTTGTTATAAAAAATAAATTTTTCATTAACTAAACCTCGTTTTTCTTCTTATTCAATACTACAAACCGAGTCCTTAATAAGTTTTCTCTTACTTAAATGTTTTAATGGGGCTAATCTTACAAGTTATGAAACTTCTTATGAAGCCATTTGAAAACAAATGTTTAATAGCTTCGAAAAAAAGATAGCTTATAAAAATCCCGTGAGATTTAACTATGAAAGGACAAATAAATATATATATATATATATATAAATATATATATATGTATATAAATATATATATATATATATATATATATATATATATATATATATATTTATATATTTATACATACATATATATATACATATATATATATATATATATATATATATATATATATATATATATATATATACATATACATATATATATATAAATATATATTTGTGTACATATATATATATATATATATATATATATATATATATATGTCTATATATATATGCATAATTATATATTTGAATTTATATATATATATATATATATATATATATATATATATATACATATATATATACAAATCTACATATGTGTATATATATACTGTACATATGTGTATTATATATATATATATATATATATATATATATAAAATATATATATATATATATATATATATATACTGTATATATATATATATATATATATATATATATATATATATATATATATATATATATATATATATATATATATGTGTCTGTGTGTGTGTGTGTATGTGTGTGTGTGTGTTTGTGCGTGTGTGTGATGATATACTGAAACTCACATGAAAATTTCTTGGTGGAGGAAAATAAACTAGACTCTTGACATCGATGAATGTGAAAAGGGATTCCAGATTTGATTCTAAGGCATTATCAATTAGGGAGCAACAGGGCAAAAAATAATGAGTTAGAGGAACTTGTTAGTCAGATATTATGATAAAAGTACCTATGGAAAATATAGCATATAAAACAACATGTAATTTGAAATATAGTAATTTTAGGGGCATGATTGTTGATATGTACATTATCATCGCTGTATTTTTTAAATTATTAAAATTACTACTATTAAAATGATTAAAATTATTATTATTGTCTACTGTCAGATGTCAAAACAGACCAGAAGAGAGTTGAAACGCATCTGGAAATCCATTAAAAAAAAATTTGCTTCACAGTTAGTCCTTCCTTAAAAATTCATGGAAACTGGATCCAACCTTTGGAATTATATTTTACAGATGCGAGCAAAGTGACAGGAATGAATACCTACTTTCGAATGACAGATAGAATTTGAATATAAAAATTATGCTTCAGTATTTACGTCATTCGTTCATATATGAAATAAATTACAGACCTCTCTGGTATATGATATAAATTACAGACCTCTCTTTTATATTTGAAATAAATTACGGATCTCTCTTTGGTATATGAAATAAATTACGGACCTCTCTTTGGTATATGAAATTAATTACGGACTCTTTTTTGTATATGAAATAAATTACGGACTCTTTTTTGTATGTGAAATAAATTACGGACCCCTCTTTCATATATAAAATAAATTACAGACCTCTCTTTTGTATATGAAATAAATTAC
>NC_090754.1:19018772-19021272 GCF_036898095.1 Palaemon carinicauda
TACAACTTTACGAGATAAGAGAACAATCCACTCTCAAACAGCTCATCGGTCACAAGAGATTTTTTATCGTGTCTTACTCTGGGACGCAGAATTATATATCAACGGTGTGCCAGTAGGTCTATGAGGCTAGCTTCACACGAGGGGATTAATGTCGCTCGGTTTTTGACCGCTCGGAAGAATTTCTGAGGGATAGAGATTTACTAAGAGTGTGCACTAGTAACCCGGGCGGTTCCTGTGTAGCGGCTTATAGAAACTACGAGGCCTTCGGGAAAAATCCTCTTGTGAGAAGACATGCTTCCTAACGAGCGGAAATATTTCCGTGCGGAAAAAATCCGCTCGTGTGAGGAGAGTCTGTTGAGAAGTGTCAAACTGAAACCCTTTCGAAAGGCAATTTTGCACTTGGTTGTGGTCTCAAGGACCATCACGGATTTGGTAATTATTTATTGGCCAGACTGAAAATTACAACTTATTTTTCTGGTCATCCTGGTTTACCAAAAATATATCATTTGGGTTCATCGTAACAGTTTAGTTAAGTTTTCTTCATTCATAACAATTACAGTAACTTGGGTCTCGCAGGGCACTTCAAGACCACATTTGGCCCGCATGCCATGAGTTTGACAACCCCTCTAGCCAAAGTTAAGCCCTCGGGCATGACATTAAACGAGCTTCTCATCTATATTCTACTTCTCCATTCAGTGAGTTCTTGGCCTTTTAATTAAATATGAAACTGTATTACCTTTACATTTCTCGAAAGCAAGTTAATTTTTTTTCTATTCGTCATGCTATATACATATTGATCATGAATAAATCCTTCACTATTCTAAAATAAAATATAATTACGTTTTAACGCTAATTATAAACATGATATTGACAAGTTAGATAAATGTTTACATCATTATTTCACCTAGATGCTTCAGATGAGAATTTATGAACATCGTCAAACTAATTGACACGGCAATTAATTCGCTAATAATGGACGGAACAAGTGTCTAGACAGATCGGAGAGACGCTGAAACTTGCATAATGGCCCAGTGGAAAAGTCTCTGCCTTTGCAATTTACGAATCGGGAGTTTGAGCCCTGCTTAGAGCACAAGAGTTCTCATTAGTACCACCCACCTTACTATCCTTTTGTAACGCAAGTGTATTTCATACGATTTAATGCTTTTAATGTTGCAGACTGATAAGGGTCTTAACGAAAAGACGGCCAGGACATAACTGACTTTATTCAACAAAGTAACGAGCTTATATACAAAAGGTTGAGGGCAACAACGGCACAATAATTCAAAAAATTTGAAACATGCGATGGGAAATTTAAGCAGGGTTTTCTATTATCAGTGTGGGAGAGAGAGAGCAGGGAATAAAAAGAAAAAAAAAAAAAAACAATGGCATCACAGTGTATGAGCGTGTATCAAATATATGTGCGTTATACATTCATGCTAAGTGTGATGATTTGAAGGCAATTTGTCTCCCTTATGAGCCATCAGCACCCACTGCCTGGGCCTTCTTGGTCCTAGTTTGGGCGGAGAGGGGTTTGGTTAGTGATGCAATCTGTTATGAAGTCATATTGAAGCACAGTTTATTTTCTGGTGAAGATTCAAATAATCATGAAGATCATTAATATTGTACACCCAAGAAAAGGCGAAAATGGAAAAAAAAAATCTTTCTTTCTAGGGTCATTAAAAAATGAACTTTTCATTAATTACTACGGATTTGCTAAACTAAAAATGACAAAATCAAAAAAGAAAAATATTGATAAATCATGATAGAATATAATAACGAACTAAAACCAACACTTTTCACATCCAAAGTTTTTCAATCTGCCATTTCTCTTCCTGACTTTTTTATTACCCTTCTAACAGTAAATACATTTTTTCTTCGAATATATCGATAGTCTGTCTAGGTGTGTTCATAATTAAGTAGCGATTCCAAACGCATTGGATTCAAAAGGTATTCGTACCCTTATTTTCTTACCATAATAAAATGCAGTCTTCAGGAATCCATGATTGCAGAGCCAAATCCATTTTGGATGACATTGGCTAATATTTTTCTTGAAAAAAAAAATCATCACAAATGTCAATTTGTTCAATTGCCTTTTCAGTATCGGAAAGTATATTACGAGCAATTTTCACGTATTGGTACCATTGGCAAATACATTTCAAGCAATTTTTCGCCAAATCTTATGTTTGCGGAAGGATATTTCAAGAAATGTTTGCGCAGTGTCATTACTGAGAGAGATATTTCAATCATTAATCACATAATTACTGTAACAGAAAAAGGCAATATCCCAAGTTTGTTATAGTTAAGATATTCGTTTTAAGCAATTTTCGCACAATTATTGTATAAAAAAGAAGCGAATATTTGAATGAAAGAAACATCCGGTTTATATCTGGTCTTTCTTCTTCTTTTTTATATTTATTCCTACCCTGATTCTCATTATATCTATTATTTACATATTCTTATCCTGAACGGTCACATGAAATTTTGATGAAAAAATAGGAAT
>NC_090754.1:19023772-19036272 GCF_036898095.1 Palaemon carinicauda
TAGTATATAACCAGACACGTTGCTCTCCCTTGTATAGGACAGATTATTATTTTTTATTCTAAAAGGTCGTAAAATTTTGCAAAAAAATAAATATTTGCAATGTAGTAAATGTAGTAATGATAATAAAATAAATAGAATGGTCTAACCGATCATAAAGTACTGTTTTGTTAAAGCATTATCTGAATAATGGAAATAAAAATAAACAAAAGAGAGATCAAGTAACACTAATCAAAATGAACGAGGAAACAAATGAAGCAAACTATTGGTTTTGTGTTTTCGTATTTTCTTTCCATATATATTTTATCATACAAATTGAAGTGAACTGTTTGCTTGATCCATATGAGTGAAGGAATCGGCTAGATAACAGAAAAATCAACAAAAACTACATCAATATTAATAATAATAATGATAATAATAATAATAATAATAATAATAATAATAATAATAATAATAATAATAATAATAATAATAATAATAATAATACATAGGCTAAAGCAATGGATATCATGGATATTTTCTTCATGGACTGTTAGCCTTATAAAAAGAAACGGCTTATTGTTAATAATAATAATAATAATAATAATAATAATAATAATAATAATAATAATGACTAAGATGACCTACTAAGAATATTTCGTATGAAAAATCAATTAGAAAAGACTAATGTTTTTTAATAATTTGAATACTCAAACTGATATTTGTAAACTCTCGCTTTCTTTCCATCACATAAATACACACATCCGGAAAGATGCAACATTTTGCAAAGACAACAAATAATTTCAATTTATTCCTGACAAATAATTCTCTAAATACAAATATCCTTTAATTTTCTTCAGTGGATCTTGATATTCTTATGAATAAATGTATGGGATAACGAATACACGATCCGGTGCTGAGGTCTGGGAGCCCATTCTTTATCCTATCGTCCTTAAAAGCCACTCATCATTGGCAGAGGCAAGGGATAGTGACACTACCCTAGCTATCAGGACAAGGTAACAATGTACTAGTGACTTATCTTATACCGTATACTGTATACTATATATATATATATATATATATATATATATATATATATATATTTATATATATATATATATATATATATATAGATAGATACAGATATAGATATATATATATATATATATATATATATATATATATATATATATATATATATATATATAATCAGAGCCCATGATTCCTCTCCATTCAAGCTAGGCCCGGGGAGGGCCAGTCAATGGCTGCTGATGACTCATCAAGTAGACCTAAAGGTTCCCCCAACCCCACATCCTAAGCTCACAAGGACGATAAAGATGCAGATACGACAAGAAACTACCGAACTTGAACGGGATTCGAACCCTAGTCCAGCATATCGCTAGGCAGGGAGGTTTCTAAACGGCCATCTTATCCCCTATTTAGCACACCCACCTCACAAGGGGTAGGCCTCAAGATCAATCCTACGAGGAAGAAAAGAATTGGTCTAATCAAGGTCTATGGAGACCTTGGCTCCAATCTCCTTTAAAATATACACTGTAGCAGTATTCTCTTAAACATTGTCTTATGTACCTGGCACTCTATCGGCCGTGGTGGGTTGCAGCCTAGTTGGAGGAAAGCGTATGGCTAGCAGCTTCATTCTGAATATACTTGCACAATTCGAGGTATAGTTTCTAGTTTTTAAAAACCACAATCTGCAGATTGTGATAGAAAAATCAATTATTACAAATTGATTTGTTTATACTTTAGTTAATTATGTTTTCAGAAATATAATATATATGTATATATACAATATATATATATATATATATATATATATATATATATATATATATATATACATATATATATGTATATATATATATATATATATATATATATATATATATATATATATATATATATATATATATATATATATACTACCGCTTGAGTTATGGGGTCTTTTGACTGGCCAGACAGTACTACATTGAATCCTTCTCTCTGGTTACTGTTCATTTTCACTTTTGCCTACACACACACACACACACACACAGCGAATAGTCTGGCCTATTCTTTACTTATTCACTTCTGTCCTCATACACCTGACAACACTGAGATTACCAAACAATTCCTCTTCACCCAAGGGGTTACTGAACTGTAATTGTTCAGTGGCCACTTTCCTCTGGTTAAGGATAGAAGAGGACTCTTTAACTATGGTCAGCAGCTCTTCTAGGAGAAGGAGACACTTAAATCAAACCATTGTTCTCTAGTCTTGGGTAGTGCTATAGCCACTGTACTATGGTCTTCCACCGTCTTGGGTTAGAGTTCTCTTGCTTGAGGGTACACTAGGGTACGCTGTTCTGTCTAGTTTTTCTTCCCCTTGTCTTGTTAGTTTTTTTTATAGTTAATATAAGAAATATTTATTTTAATGTTAATCTTCTTAAAAACTTTAATTTTCCTTGTTTCATTTCCTCACTGGGCTATTTTCCCTGTTGGAGCCCCTGGGCTTATACCATCCTGCTTTTCCAACTAGGGTTGTAGCTTAGCAAGTAATAATAATAATAATAATAATAATAATAATAATAATAATATATATGCATATATATGTATATACATATTATATACATATATATCATATTTATATTGTGTATATATGTATACATACATATATATATATATATATATATATATATATATATATATACATATATATACATATATATTGTATACATACATACTGTATATATATATATATATATATATATATATATATATATATATATATATACATATATATATATATATATATATATATATATATATATATATATATATATGTGTGTGTGTGTGTGTGTGTGTTTGTGTGTATAATATTACAAATTACGTTAACCTATAGGTTATGCATGACAAAGAAATATACAAACACGATTGCTATACATTTGTACAAGACATTACTGTAGAATTTCAGTAGCAAAATCTAAAAAGATTGAAATAGAGAAAAAATCATTTGTTCATGTCAAGTCTATATAAACCAGTAAATAATGAAATAAACCCTTTTTCGATGAAGATAAGAATATCACGCCTGAAATAGAAAAATGAACACTCAAAGTAGATAGGCAAAGTTAGCCTACGTGCTCAATACCTCATCATGAGGCACTTGAAGATTAGTATTAAAAGACGTGATACGATAACACACAACATCATCCTCAAAACGCATGCACACAACTGCGAGGGTCCAGCGCTACTATTGTCAGTTTACGATACGCGTTGTACCGTGTGCAAATATTATCTTCGGTGCCGCGCGCAAACCCAAGATGGTACCGTGTGCAATGGATCAGAAGTTATACCCAGTTTGGGGCAAGGGACATTCAGTTGCCATTAGAGCAGCAATCAAGGTGTTCTCCTCTAGTATCTTATAGGTGATAACTTATCTAGAAGAATCACTTCAGATTTTCTCAAAAGATATAATTGTGAAGAGACGCTCTTCAAGACTGAGTTTTTTGGTTTATTTACTTATCTTTATTTAAGACTCCACGTTGGAAGAATAAGATGATAACAAATAAAAAACTCTGCTTGAAAGGTTACTTTGGGGCTGGATCTGGGAATACCTTAGGCAACAGAAAAAGCGAGAAGAGGAAGGAATCTAAAGAGGAAAGAGAAACTGCTAAATAATAAGAGAATATTTCGCTTTTATTCATGAATGCAAAGTGGATTTCTGGCTGGGATAAAAGAATAAGTAGAGAAGTGATCGTTCTGATCTGGCAGTGTAAGTGAATGGTAAAAGACCGAGCCTGAAAAATTAACCGGTTATTACGGTGCATAAAAATTTCTTTGGAGGTAAAAGTGGGTTCGTACTGAATAGAGTTTGAAATTAGAATATATATATATATATATATATATATATATATATATATATATATATAGACAGATAGATAGATAGATATATATGTGTGTATATATATACATATATATATATATATATATATATATATATATATATATATATATATCTATCTATATATATATATATATATATATATATATATATATATATATTTATATATATATATTTATATACATACACATACATACATACATACATATATATATATATATATATATATATATATACACATATATATATATATATATATATATATATATATATATATATATATATATATATATATATATACATACAAATATATATACGTATATATATAGTATATATATTATAATTTTGAACATTTATACGTGTTTTCATATATTTATATATTCATTTAAAACGCACATACCTCTTGATATCTGAATTCTCTCTACCTCAGGATCAGAGACCCAAGGGAGAATCAACTTTATGATGATATTTTCTGGTCGGCTAGGGAATCGAACACAGGCCCAAGAAATTGAGGTTCCAGTGACTTAACCACTTAACCACTGGCTCAGTGGTTAAGTCACTGGAACCTCAGTTACCCTTAGGTTTCTGATCACTAGGTAGAGAGACTCCATATATTAAGAGGTACATACGGCTTATATATCTATATATCCAGCTATCTATCTATCTATCTATCTATCTATCTATATATATATATATATATATATATATCGAAAAATGGAATTCAATCAGATGGTCCTATCAGTATTAATTTAAGCTTCAGAAACTTGGAGCCTCACTAAAGCCTTAGAACATAAGTTAGTTAACACTCAAAGAGCTATGGAATTAATAATGATGGGAACAACACTAAGAGACAGAAAAAGAGCAACATGGATACAAGAGCAAACTAAAGTAGACGCTATTCTAACATGTAAGTAAAAGAAATGGACATGGTCAGGACATGTAATGAGAATGACAGATAATAGATGGACATTAGGAATATTAGGAATAAAAGAATGAGTTCCTAGAGATTGCAAACGAACCAGGGGAGGGAAGAGAAGACGATGTACTGAAGAAAAAGAAAGTTTGCGGTTATATACTAGCAAAGAAAGACCATAAACAAACGCCAGTGGAAGAACACTTCTAAGGAATAGTAATGGCTGATGATGATGATGCAATTACATATATAAAAACATGCACGCACACAATATATATATATATATATATATATATATATATATATATATATATATATATATATATGTATATATATAGATAGATAGATAGATAGATAGATAGATATTTACTTAAAAGGAATTTGCTATCGATTGCTATCCCAATATATAAAAACTAAAATTTATAAGGCATATTATTGGGAGTAAGAGGTTAGTTGCTATCATTATTACTATTATCAAAAAATAATTAGCTTAATAAATTCTTACAATTATCATAAATATATAGTAGTAGTATAATCGATTGATGCCAAATATAAAGAGGATTTTAAGAAAATTTATCCCCACCCCCAAAAAGCATGGTGATTGATAAGAGATAACAGGGCTCTTAGAAGTGATAAGAATGTAACAGCTGAAAAAAAAGGATCTTGTTACTAACTATAACCAAAAGAAGAAATACGAACTACTACAGAATTTGAATATACACAATTGATAACTTTCAAAAAGACACCTTGTACGTCCATGCTCCTTGATATATCAAATTCCTTCTTGGAATATTGAGAGTGACTCAAGGAACCAGTCATTAGTTGGCGAACAGCTAGAGTGACTCAAGAACCAATTGTTAGTCTGCGAACAAGGAGAGTGACTCGTCGAATCACCCGTTAGTCGGCGAACAGCAAGAATGACTCATGGAAAAATTCTTTGTCGGTGAACAGCGATTGACACACGGAAACAGGCATTAGTCGACGAACAGCGAGATTGACTAATGGCACCTGTCGCCTGTCGGTGAACAGCGAGTGACTCTATGAACCAGTCATTAGTAAGCGAACCGTAAGAGTGCCTTATGGAAGCAGTCGTTAGTAAACGAACAGCGAGAGTGGTTCAAGGAACCATTTGTTAGTCGACAAACAGACAGAGTGACTAACAGAACCAGTCGTTAGGTAGGGAACAGTGCGAGTGACTCACGGAACCAGTTGTTGATCGGCTAACAGCAAGAGTGACTCACGGAACCAGTCGTTAGTCGGTGAACAGCAAATGACTCACAGAACCAGACATTAGTCTGCGAATAAGGAGAGTGACTCATGGAACCAGTCATTGGTCGGTGAACAGTGGGGAATAACTCACGGAACCAGTCGTAAGTTAGCGAACAGTGAGTGATTTACGGCACCAAGCGTCAGTTGGGAAACAACAAGAGTGACTCACTGAACCAATCGTTAGTCGGCGAACAGTGAGAGTGACTCACGGAGCCAGCCGTTAGACGGCGAACAGCGAGAGTGACTCTCGGCTTTTTTTTTTGGTTCTTTTCCTCATCGGAGCAGAGTGACTGGTACATGGCGTGTGCCATTGCAATGCAATTAGAGCCAATTCCATCGAGGGTTTTATTGCTGCTCAAGAGCTTATTACCATCTCTAGGAGACTCTAGAGGTCTCTCTCTCTCTCTCTCCTCTGCAAACACAATGCTTTTAATGCTCTCCTTTTCTTACCATCTTGGGCATCGTTAATGTATTATTGCTCGTGTTGCGTTATATTCCCTTAGCCTTTTTCCACACACACACACACACACACACACACACACATATATATATATATATATATATATATATATATATATATATATATATATATATATATATCCATGTGTATATATATGTATGTATAAATACATTATACATACATTTATATAATTATATAAATATACATATAATATATTTATACATAAAAATATCCATATACACATACAAATATGGACCCTCTCTGAGTGTAGCTACCTTAACGTGGAGAAGGAGCTATATATCATCATACTCAGCAAAATACTACTATTCCAGGGCTACCCACACTAGGCTGGTTTCCTCTGAGCGATCAGAAAAGTCTCCCACCATCACAAGCGTAGTGATGAAAACTGACCAAACACCAGACATGAATAAGAACATGTCTGAGGCCTTTGTCCTGCAGTCGACTAGAAACGGATGCATTTTTCGTTGTCGTATATATATATATATATATATATATATATATATATGTGTGTGTGTGTGTGTGTGTGTGTGAGTGTGTGTGTATACATATATGTGTGTGTGCGTGTTTTGTGTATGAATGTTTGTGTGCTGTTTGGATATATATTAACAGTATACATATTTATAGTGAACAGGCATATCTTACGTTTTTAATACAAATAATTGAATTTCTCCTGTGTAAAAGTAAGGCAAATAATAATTAATATATTATATGTTTTTTTTTTTAAAAATTATACGGTTTACTAAACGTTTGCTTATCAATTTCAGTTAACTAAAAGCTATTGACCATTTTCTTTTATAGTTCATCTGTTAGAGATTTATTCTATTCTGCTATTTGTCATATATCATACATTTTTATTATTCTTTTATAATCTACTATATTGAAGCCCTTGTAGCATTCTGTTTTTGGGGTTGTAACAACAATAGTAATAACAATAAAGAAAATATATTTTATCCATACAACCTTATGAAAAATATATTACCTACTGGGATTCCTTCCATTTATCTTTGCCTTTTTTTTTTTTTTACAATTCTGTATCTCTGACTTTTTTCCTATCCTTATTGAATTCGATTATATAAAATAAAAATATACTCTTATTTGTAACATTATTTTTCATTTGGTCAAAAAATTTATTTCGGAGACATTAAAGTCTATGTTTCAGAAAGCCTATATTATGGTATTCCATTCAGGATTTTATAATGTCCATGCTTTTTATAAATGTATTTTTGTGACATTCTATCAGTGTCTTTATAATTCTAAATGTTTATTTTTTATAGTTATTCATCAGTGATCTATCGATAGTTTCACATTGCTATATGTGTGACAATATAACAAAGTTATTTTTAATTTCATATGTTTGATGTTTAATCCGTCTGTGTAATTCCATGCTTTTGACTCTATTTTCCTCAAAATTCTATTCATCAAAATTCCTAAAAAAGTAGACGAAACTAGTTTGTTTACTTTCTAATGTTTTTAACAAACAGGTTGCTTAAACACTTCGCAAATTTAGCAGACGGTAAACGGAAGGCAAAAAAAAAAAAAAAAAAAAAAAAAATTTTCTGCCTACAACAACCAAAACTTAAAAAAAAGATAATTATGTGCGTCGTTTGTTTGGTTCTCTTCTTAAAAAAAAAGCGAAAAACCCAAATTCATTCGAGAACGGGAGTGTCCATAAGCTTAAACGAGCGAAACGAATCGACTGTTATTTACAGTGGCAATCCTAATCAAATTGTTAAGGAAATTACTTGGGGAAGACTATTTTCCATTCAGAAATAGTGAGGTTACGATAGAATTGATTTTTTTTACTTTTACCAATTGTTTGTTAATTTTTCTTTTGTTTTTAAACGAAAACAATTTAATTTCGATACGGGAATTATACGATGGGTAGAGGGAGTGCATCTGGCAAGAGAAATACCTATTTCAATTTCCCGAAAAATACATAGCGAAGTTTAGCGTTCATTCGACTTCTCCACTGTTCAAAGAGAATTGGATTCACTCAACACACACACACACACACACACACACACACATATATATATATATATATATATATATATATATATACTGTATATATATATATATATATATATATATATATATACATATATATATATATATATATATGAATATATATATATATATATATATATATATATATATATATATATATATTTAATTCTCAAAAGGGAATCAGAAAAATTACCACCCAGTAAGTTTACTCTCCGAGATATAGAAAATATTTACAAAGGTCATATTATGCCATATAGAAAGACAGCTAGACTTTAATCAACCATGAGAGCAGGCAGTATTTCCAACTGACCATATCCCTGTAATCAACCAGCTAATGGAAATATCAATAGAGTATGACAAACCAATCTGTTTGACATTTATAGATTATGAAAAAGCTTTGGATTCAGTAAAAACTTCAGCAGTAATGAAAGCTCTTCAAAAACAAGAAATATATGGCTCCTATGTTAGAACACTTGAAGATTCTACAGTATAGAGCAATCGTAAAAACAGCCCACTCTCCCCCGTTATCCACCACAGATGTAGCTTCATAACTCTGAATCCCCTACTGCTGCTACCTCCGCGGTCATCTAAGCCCTAAGGCACCGGAGGAAGCAGCACGGCCTACCGGAACTGTGTCACATTCGCTCGCCATTCATTCCTATTTCTAGCACACTCTCTTGCCTCTCTCACATCAATCCTCCTATCACCCAGAGCTTTCTTCACTCCATCCATCCACCCAAACCTTGGCCTTCCTCTTGTACTTCTCCCATCAACTCTTGCATTCATCACCTTCTTAAGCAGACAGCCATTTTCCAATCTCTCAACATGACCAAACCACCTCAACACATTCATATCTACTCTAGCTGCTAACTCATTTCTTACACCCGTTCCTAACCCTATCTACTCGAGATACACCAGCCATACTCCTTTGACACTTCATCTCAAACACATTCAATTTATGTCTCTCCGTCACTTTCATTCCCCACAACTCTGATCCATACATCACAGGTGGTACGATCACTTTCTCATATAAAACTCTCTTTACATTCATGCCCAACCCTCTATTTTTTACTACTCCCTTAACTGCCCCCAACACTTTGCACCCTTCATTCACTCTCTGACGTACATCTGCTTCCACTCCACAATTTGCTGCAACAACAGACCCCAAGTAGTTGAACTGATCCACCTCCTCAAATAACTCTCCATTCAACATGACATTAAACCTTGCACCACCTTCCCTTCTCGTACATCTCATAACCTTACTCTTTCCCACATTAACTCTCAACTTCCTCCTCTCACACACCCTTCCAAATTCTGTCACTAATCGGGCAAGCTTCTCTTCTGTGTCTGCAACCAGTACAGTATCATCCGCAAACAATCAACTGATTAACCTCCCATTCATGGTCATTCTCGTCTACCAGTTTCAATACTCGTCCAAGTACTCGAGCATTCACCTCTCTCACCACTCCATCAACATACAAGTTAAACAATCATGGCGACATCACACATCCCTGTCTCAGCCCCACTCTCACCGGAAACCAATCGCTCACTTCATTTCCTATCCTAACACATGCTTTACTACCTTTATAGAAACTTTTTACTGCTTGCAACAACCTTCCACCAACACCATATAGCCTCATCACATTCCACATTGCTTCCCTATCAACTCTATCATACGCTTTCTCCAGATCCATAAACGCAACATACACCTCCTTACCTTTTGCTAAATATTTCTCGCATATCTGCCTAACTGTAAAAATCTGATTCATACAACCCCTACCTCTTCTAAAACCACCCTGTCTTCTAAGATTGCATTCTCTGTTTTATCCTTAATCCTATTAATCAGTACTCTACCATACACTTTTCCAACTACACTCAACAAACTAATATATATATATATATATATATATATATATATATATATATATATATATATATATATAAATATATTTATCTATATATATATATAAATATGTAAATATATATACAAATATATATACAAATATACATATATATATATATATATATATACATATATATATATATATATATATATATATATTTCTTTTAGATCACGCTCAGTTCTCCTTGTCCCACAGGCTGGCGGAGAGGAAGTAGTCATACCCTGGTGAGAGAGGGGTGCGTGGAAACGTGTGAATAACTATATAATTATTCAGCCGTCATTTTTGACAGGTCGCGTAAACTAGTCTAAAAATTAAACCTTAAACAGACTACAATAGCCATATCTGCAAAAAATGATAATTAGGAAAAATATTGAAACAATTAAACTGAAAAAAAAGTTTATTTATATTTCTAATCATGCACCATCATACATGCACTAAAGCCAGGAATTTCACAGCCTCGTTTATCGATCATTTCATATATTCATTACCAAAATATCAAGACACAACACCGACTTCACAGCGAGAATATCAATCACCAAAAGGTTAACGACGATTTCGATAAAATATTGCTTGCAATGTCAAACTCAACATGCCACCATCAATTTCGTAAACAGATCGCCAAACTGTTGCGGATGATGTCGCTCACAAATAGCCGACAATGTCGCCAACTTGTTGACGACAAGGTACTAATGTTGACTATATGTCGATGACTATATTACCAACTTGGTGTTGACAGTGCTGGTCACCATTTGTCGACAATGCAACCAACAAGACGCCAATAATATCATCAACTAGTGACCGACATTTCGCCGGTATTATCGTCAAAATTTTGATACCAGTATTGCCCTTAATGCACTAAACTAGCCTCATACACATTAAGAAATGATAAAAGGCAAATTTCTGGAACGAATACCATAAACTATTACTATCAGTTATTACCAATAAACAATGTAAGGGATGAATCCCGTTCTAGATTCTTTTCCTCATATATATATATATATATATATATATATATATATAAATGTATATATACATATATATATATATATATATATACATATATATATATATATATATATATATATATATATATATATATATATATATATATATATGATTATATATATACAGTATATATATTTATATATATACACACAGATTATGTATATATATATATATATATATATATATATATATATATATATATATATATATTACGAAATGTGTGTGCGTGTGGTAGAAACGTGGGAGAAAGAGATAATAACAAAATGCTACACGAACAATAATACATTAACAAAGCCGAAGGTGGTAAGGAAATGGGAGCATTAAAAGCATTGCGTTTGCAGAGGAGAGAGAGAGAGAGAGCAAGAGAGAGAGAGAGAGAGAGACAGAGGGAGAGAGAGAGAGAGAGAGAGACTCCTAGAGATGGTAATAAGTTCTTAAGTAGTGATAAAAAATCTCAATGGAATCGGCTCTAATTGCATTGCAATGGTAAATACCATATTCCAGACGTTCCACTCCGATGAAGAAAAGAACCAAAAAAAAAAAAGTTGAGTCACTCATACTGCTTGTCAATGACTGGTAAAGTGAGTCACTCCCCTGTTCGATAGCTACTGACTGGTCAAATGAGTCATTCTTGCTGTTCGCCAACTATTGACTGGTTAAGTGAGTCACTCTTGCTGTCCGCCAACTATTGACTGGTTCTATGAGTCACTCTCGCTGTTCACTGACTAATGACAGGTTCCGTAAGTCACTCTTGCTATTTTGCCGACTAACGACTGATTCTGTGAGTCATTCTTGCTGTTCGCCAGCTAACAAGAAGCTTCGTGAGTCGCACTTGCTGTTCACTGACTAACATTTGTTTCTACGAGTTACTCGCAGTTTGCCGACTAATGGGTAGTTCAGTCAGTCACTCACACTGTTTGCTTACTAATGATTGGTTTTGTGAGTCACTCGCCGCTCACTGACTAACAACTGATTCTGTGAGTTAGTCTCTCTGTTCACCAACTAACGAGTGTGAGTCATTCTCGCTGTTCCCTGACTAACAAACAACTG
>NC_090754.1:19041272-19056272 GCF_036898095.1 Palaemon carinicauda
ATGGAGATGGTTTGGGCATGCTCTCCGCACTCCCCAAGAGAGGTTAGTTCACCAAACTTTCAACTGGGGTCCAAAAGGCACTAGAAGAGTTGGAAGACCCAGACCTACATAGCTGAGGACTATGACGCGTGAAGTAGGAGATGATGAATGGAGAAGTATTGATTTTAAAGCTCAAGATAGAGACGACTGGCGAAATCCGAACTAGTCCTTTTGTGTCAATAGGTGTTGGAAGAGATGATGATTTATATATATACATATATAATGCATATATATATATAAATATATATATATATATATATATATATATATATATATATATATATATATATATATATATATATATATTTATATATACACTATATATATGTATATATACATATGTATATTATCTACAATATATATAAATATATACAGTATATATATACATATATAACGGATTTTGAGCGAAGCGAAAAATCTATTTTTGGGTGAGATGGCCATGTCGTCCTGATGGAAGTTCCTATAGGGTAGCTTCCTAGGGTATATTACAACTACGGCGATATTCCCAGAGAATTTACCTAAAGGTACCCAGAATTCTAACTCCTGGAGCGAATATCCCTACCAGGGATATCGCGAAATATCAGAGGACGTATACTTGACACGCCACATGGCAATCTGCACCCCGAACTTTTCATACTATATACACATGACATGTGGTTTGGCCTAGAAAACAAGCTTGTTGCATATGCAGATGATGCTACTCTCTTTGCATCAATTCCATCCCCTGAATGTAGATCTAGGGTTGGTGAATCCCTTAATAGAGATTTAGCTAGAATTAGTGCATGGTGCAAATTATGGGGTATGAAGTTGAATCCTAACAAAACTCAAAGTATGATTGTAAGTAGGTCAAGGACGGTGGCTCCTCAACATCCGGATCTCAGTATTGATAATGTTTCTCTAAATATGTATGACTCTTTCAAAATTTTAGGTGTGATTCTCGACAGTAAATTTACTTTTGAGAAACATATAAGGTCTGTGTCTTCTTCAATTGCACAAAAAATAGGCTTATTGAGAAAGTCTTTCAAGATTTTCGGTGATCAATCTATTCTGAAGAAGTGTTTTAATTCTTTCATTCTACCTTGTTTTGAGTATTGTTCTCCTGCTTCAGCTGCTGATTCTCATCTTAATTTGTTGGACAGAAACTTACGGTCTATTAAATTTCTTATTCCTGATCTAGATATTAATCTCTGGCACCGTCGTTCAATTAGTTCGTTATGCATGTTGCATAAGATTTTTCATAACTCTGACCATCCTTTACATTCAGATCTCCCTGGACAATTCTATCCTGTTCGTAATACTAGGCAGGCAGTTAATTCTAATAGCCAGGCCTTCTCCATCACGAGGCTCAATACTACGCAGTACTCTAGAAGTTTTATTCCAGCTGTTACCAAGATGTGGAATGATCTTCCTAATCGGGTGGTTGAATCAGTAGAACTTCAAAAGTTCAAAGTTGGAGCAAATGCTTTTTTGTTGACCAGGCGGACTTGAGTCTTTTATAGTTTATTTATGACATATTTGTTTTTGATGTTGTTAATAGTTTATACATGACATGTCTGTTTTGACGTTGTTACTGTTTTTAGAATGATTTATTGTTAATTTGTTCTCTTCATTTACTTATTTACTTATTTCCTTATTTCCTTTCCTCACTGGGCTATTTTTCCCTGTTGGAGCCCCTGGGCTTATAGCATCTTGCTTTTCCAACTAGGGTTGTAGCTTGGATAGTAATAATAATAATAATAATAACACTTCGAAGGGGTCAATTGGCAAGAAAACGAAAACGAGAAAGAAAAAGGAGAGCTGTTCGCAAGGCTCTCTCTTCTCCCGTTTCGTAAGTGTGCATTGCGCCGATTCTGGCGCCATCTGTATTCCTTGTAGCGATACACGAGGTGCTACAGATACTGTATGTAGGGAGGGGTCCTACAGCCCTTTCATAGAAAGGGAAGGGCGGGTTCATCAGGACGACATGGCCATCTCACCCAAAAATAGATTTTTCGCTTCGCTCAAAATCCGTTTTTTGGGCTCAAGCCATGACGTCCTGATGGAAGTATACCAGAGCATTACTGTATCTGTGGATTCTCAGAACGTGCCGTACTCCCCGGAGGTATTTCCCCGGTCGACTAGACCTAGAGACCTAAGATGTTACCGTTATACATCTTTTCAACTAACCATAAACCATGTTAGAGCTTCCTGCCCCCTATAGGGAAGAGTCCTACTAGACTCTGGGAAAGTCTCGAAGAGTACATATACCTATGTATGAATACCAGGCAAGCCAATATAGTGGTCTCACCCTATATTAAGTAAAGCATAGTTTGTAAAGAACCACTGCGTCAATATGAAATATCGACCAGTTCTACGCTCAATACTTGTATTGGACAAAGGTTTATATCCGCATAGGAGGAAGCTGTAAATCCACCACCATCCCCTTATGGGGTGGAGTCCTCCCGCTAAGGGAAAGCATAAACCAATGCAACATTAGCTTGCATAAAGGAACAATCTATTAGAATTATCCCAGATAAATATACATAGAATGAATGCTCAATTATATCAATAAATTGACACAGGTGAAGGAGACGCAAGGTTCTCAAGAACAAGTTTATTGACAGACAATAAACAGACAGGTTAACAACAATTATATATATATATATATATATATATATATATATATATATATATATATATATATATATATATATATATATAAGAAGAGGATAACCAAAACTTTAAGCATAAGTATGATAGTAAACAGAAACTTGTTTATCTGAAAGAAAAACATTAGTGCCACTTTTAACATACCGAGGTATCAAAGTCAGAAAAGTCTGTATTACTAATCAGTTACATTAGCGTTAGAAACGCTCGGCACACATGTCTGCACTTATGCTAGGTTCACCTTTGGAAGTGGAACAGTCAACGTGGGCAACTCAGTGCCCTCACTTAGTTTGTAGCACAGTATGTAACTACACACTCACCCTGGAATTAATCGTCCCAATTAAAACCACTGTTCCTCGCAGAGTTAAACAGCAGGGTTAACGACGCAACCCATTGCTACCACAGATCTCTTTAGTTGCTCCACTTGCTTCGCATAGTGGCGAAAGAACACTCTGGAAGACTTCCAGCCAGTGTATGAACGAAGATGTTCAAAATCCATACAATTAAAGAAATTTAAGGATGAGGCAACTTTCCTCGGATCGTGACCTGCGGGTGTACTGTCAGGATCCGCTCTGCGAATAAAATATGTGATTTTCGCCCTGAGTTGATTCAGTGATAAATTTGAGCCTGATGTTTCTCCCCTGAATAGTTGACCACCCTTGAAGTCTGAAGTTCTATGAAGATAGACCTTTAGGCATTCTACTGGACATAGAGATGCATCTTCTTTCAGAGGGCAGATTCTCCAGGGACCCCACCTGTTGGTGGGTAACTCATTCTTGGCGAGAAACGTAGGATCCGGAAACAGGTTCAGTTCTCCCCCATCCAGGAACTGAACACGACCTTCCTCTCTCGAGAGGGCTACAATCTCACTAACCCTGGCCCCGGACGCGAGTGCAAATAGGAAAATAACTTTCTGGGTCAAACCTTTAACGCACACTCCTCATTGCTCAACAGAGAAGTGAAATGAAGAACTTTGTCTAAAGACCATGAAATGGGCTTTGGAGGTGCTGAAGGTCTGAGCCTAGCGCAGGCTTTCGGAACTTTAT
This sequence comes from Palaemon carinicauda, assembly GCF_036898095.1. Lineage (NCBI taxonomy): Eukaryota > Metazoa > Arthropoda > Malacostraca > Decapoda > Palaemonidae > Palaemon > Palaemon carinicauda. The sequence continues at coordinate 19,045,004 of NC_090754.1, forward strand.
TAAAGATCTCGTTAGCGAGGTCGACCTGGAAGGCATATAGAATGGGTCTTGTCAAAGCAGACTTACACGTCGAAATCGTGTTAGCTGCCAACCCTTGACCATGGAGGTGGATGAAGAAAGATAAGCAGAAGTCCGTCGAGATCTCCTGCGGATTCTTTGCCTTGACAAAGGCCACCCATTTTCTCCAAGATGACTCATATTGCCTTCTAGTAGATTTGCACTTATATTCCTCTAGGAAGTCTATGCTGGCTTTCGAAATCCCGAAACGCCTACTCATCGCTAGGGAGAGAAAATCGTGAGCTGCAGGGTCCGGGTTTTCTGTAATGAAGCGCAGACAGTCGACTTCTGGACTCGCTGGGACAGAACTGGATCTGGTAACGGTAGAAACTTCAACCGTAGTTCCAATGCCAGGGGGAACCACACGCTGTTCGGCCACTTGTGGGCCACTATTGCCGCTACCCCCTTGAAGGATCTCAGTTTGTTGAGGACCCTCAACAGAAGGTTGTGAGGAGGGAACAGATAAATCCTGGACCATCTGTTCCAGTCGAGGGACATCGCGTCCACTGCTTCCGCTAAGGGGTCCTCGTACGGGGACACGTAGAGGGGCAACTTCTTGTTGTCTTTCGTTGCAAAGAGGTCTATCTGCAGTTCTGGGACTTGACTCAAGATGAAGGAGAATGATCCTGCGTCTAGGGACCATTCCGACTCTATCGGTGTGAACCTGTATAGAGCGTCCGCTGTCACATTGCGGACTCCTTGAAGGTGAACTGCCGACAGGTACCACTTCTTCTTTTCCGCCAATCGGAAGATGGCCAACATCACCTGGTTGAGAGGTGGTGACCTTGATCCTTGTCGATTCAAGCATCTCACAACTACCTCGCTGTCCAGCACCAACTTTATGTGGATCGAGTGACGCGGGGAGACTTTCTTTAAGGTAAGGAGCACTGCCACAGCTTCTAGAAAGTTCATGTGAAAGGTCTTGAATAGCTTGGACCAAGTCCCCTGGACTATTTTCCGATGAGAGTGACCTCCCCATCCCTCCTTCGAGGCATCTGAGTGAATTGTCACCGACGGGGGAGGTGGCTGAAGAAGAACCGACTTCTTTAGATGTCTGGCTTGGCACCAAGGCCTGAGAAGAGTACGTAGACGAAGCGGAACTGGTCTTCTCAGATCTCTTCGCGCGTTTGATGCATAACTTCTCCAAACTCCGGTTGCATCCTTTAGCTGTGCTCTTAGCACCGGGTCTGTCACCGAAGCAAACTGGAGAGAACCCAGTACTCTCTCCTGTTCGCGTCTTGATATCCTTTCGGAATCTAGAAGTCTCTTGACAGAACCCGCTATCTCCTTCCTTTTCTTTGCCGGGATGGAGAAACGGTGTGACATTAGGTCCCAGTGGATTCCCAGCCACTGGAACTTTTGAGATGGAGAAAGTCGAGACTTTTTTCTGTTGATCTTGAAGCCTAGATACTCTAGGAACTGGATCACTTGAATGGAAGCTCGCAAGCATTCTGTCTTGGATGCTGCCCACACCAGCCAGTCGTCCAGGTAGGCTACTACCTGAATTCCCTTTAGGCGTAATTGTTTGAGAGCTACGCTCGCAAGCTTCGTGAAGATCCTTGGAGCTATATTTAGCCCGAATGGCATGGCTCTGAAGGCGTATAGTCTTCGTTGTAGCTTGAACCCTAGGTAGGGGGAGAGTCGACGGTTGATTGGAACGTGCCAATAGGCGTCTGACAAGTCTATGGAGACGGTATATGCCCTCTTGGGCAGTAAGGTCCTTATGTGTTGCAGTGTTAGCATCTTGAACTTGCAGTTCACTTTGAACTTGTTGAGTGGCGACAAGTCCAGAATGACTCTGAGTTTTTCCGAGTCCTTCTTGGGAACACAAAACAGCCTCCCTTGGAATTTGATGGACTTTACCCTTCGGATCACTTTTTTCTCCAACAATTCTTGGATGTACTCCTCCAGAACGGGGGTGGAGTGTTGGAAAAACCGAAGGTACGGGGGTGGAGTGCTGTACCAGCTCCAGCCCAGTCCATTCTTGAGTAGGCTGTGGGCCCAGGGATCGAAGGTCCACCGATCCCGAAAATTCTGAAGTCTCCCTCCTACCGGTATCATCTCACTTGGACTGTTGTCCTGAGGTCTTGCCTCCCTGACCGCGACCACCCCTGAATCCCCTTCCCCTTGAGGGGCGCCTAGACGAGCCTCTGGCTGCTCCTCTAGGCTTTGCTCGAAAGGAAGTTGACTGCCCTTCGAACGTTGGGTTGAATGCCGAGGACTGCGTCGACACGGCCTGGGGTACCCACTGGAAAGTGGTCGGGGTTTGTGCCACCATCTGGGGCACTGAAGGCATCGGCAATTGCTGTTGCTGTTGCTGTCCAAAAGGCTTGGCTGGCCGAGACGGTAGCCTAGTCCTCTTAGTCTTCCTCTTTGGTTGGGGACCCTCATCCGGGGAAGACTTTCTCTTGATAGACAGGCCCCACTTCTGGAGAAGATTTCTATTCTCCGTGGCGGCCTTATCAACAACTTCTTTGACCAATTCGCTAGGGAAAAGGTCTTTGCCCCAAATGTTGGAGGAGATTAGTTTCCTTGGCTCGTGCCTCACCGTAGCCGAGGTGAACACGAACTCCCTACAAGCTCTCCTCGCCCTGACGAAGCTGTAAAGATCCTTCGTCACTGTGGCCAGATGAGTCTTGGCCACTACCATGAACATTTCATGGACCTTGGGGTCACTTGCCATCGTCTCAAGAGTGGTCTGAAGAGACATTGAGGCAGCCAGTCTTTCTTTTGTCTCGAGCTCTCTCCGCAAAAGAAAGTCAGACAGCTTAAGGAGGTTCTCATCGAACTGACGTCCGGCAATATCAGTCTCAAACTTCCCGACTGAGAAGGTAAGATGAACGTCCTTCCAGTCCTTGTGGTCCATAGGTAGGGCCAGCGACAAGGGTTTACACTCCTCCAGGGAGGGGCAAGGCTTGCCAGCCTCGACTGCTTTTAATACAGCCGCAAACCCTTTCTGCAAAAAGGGGAAGGCTCTAGCAGGAGAGGACACAAAGGAAGGGAGCTTCTTACTCAATGCAGCTACCTTTGAGTTCGTGAAGCCCCTCTCTTTCATCGAAGATGAAAGCAAAGCTTGAGCCTTAGCATGGTCCATCACTATGACCTCCTTCGGCTCTGTCTCCTCCTTTGAAGCTGGTTCCTTCCTCAACCGGACATAACAGTCCGGATATGACCCTTTGCTGGGCCAGAATTCCACCTCCTCAAGGGGAACTGAACCCAACTTATCCGACATGACGATCTTTCCAGTCGTCATCGGCATGTGCTCAGCATATCTCTACGGGTTAGCATCTGAGCACAAGGGAAGGTCTTTCACATTGAGCCTTTTCTGGGGCCCACGTGATGCTGCATCTGCAGTTCCATTGCAGCCGCCTTCTCAATATTCTCCTTCTGCATTTGTTGGATCATTCCAACAATGGAGGAGAGGGCCTGTCCCAGCTCTACTGGGAGAGCAGACGATGTTGAGGGAATAGGTTCAGGGATCTGAACCGGAGCAGCCGACACCTCGTCGGCCTCTTCCTCTACAATGTCTGGGGCTTGATCTTCATCCTGGCCTCCTGCCAGGAGGTCTTCCTCCAGACGCTCGGACACGTCTGACATCCTGTCGTCCAACTGGATGTCTTGCAAGGCAACCGCGACTTCAGCATCCACCTGGATCTGAACTAGGGGGATCTCCTCTTGAGGCTGGGGAATCACTGCATCAGCTGATGCCCTAGGGAAAAGGTAAGCCCTCATCTTCTCACTTGGAAGATAAGGTCCACAGGTGTTCTTCTGGAAGCCCCTTACCCATGTACGAAGCTTCTCCCTTGCTATATCCCTTGATTCCGCTGTCCTAGGGGAAACAAAAGCCTCAGTAATCAGGTTAGAGCACACGGTACATACCTGGGGGTCCCAATACCGGAGATCACCTTTGGAGACAGCGCATGCTGCGTGCCTCTTACATAACTCATGTCCGCAGAAGTTCTTACTGCGGACGTTGCAGAAAGCACTTCGGACGTTCCTCCTGTAAAGAGAAGAAATTTCCATGAGTATCAAGTGAACTACGTATCACTGGATATGCACAGTTAGCATAACAAATCAGAAAGGAAAGACACACACTTGTGTTTCCCGCACAACCAAATGCTGCAGCCTTCCAGATAATAAAATCGTATGGTTAATCTGTCCTAGAGTAACCAATGACAAATTTCCAGAGGAAACAGGTGGAGCTCACACCTAAGATATGATTTTAAAATACCGGATTATAGACAAGAAAGAACTCACTTTCTTATCTGTAAGGCAACACCAAAGGGCTGTGCAAGACAACACAAAAGTGTTAGAACACACAGTGTTGTACCATTACCATACTATAGTTTTCTCCCTACAGTATATGCTATACTGAAGAATACTGGTACAGTATAGAAGGTAATGTGCCGGCACACACCATAACTAGCTTTAAAGTATACTACTTAACAGCTATAAGGCGGCAGAACGCTGGTTCAAATGCATGTGCCGGCCGGCAGTAACTGCCGGCCGGCAACAGCCAATGTCGGCTACACAAGGTAGCACCCGGCTTCCGGCCACCGCTCGTAGCGACCGGCAGACAAGGGCGTGACAATGGCCGGCCGGCAAAGGTAAACAACCGACGCCGGCCAGCAGCAAAAGAACCAGAGAATTCCGACTGCCCGGCTGCCAGCCACATAGGCCGGCAGCCGGGTCGGGTACAGCACTAGAAGAAAACAGAATGGATGCCAGGATAAGAGAGTGTACTACCTCAAAGCCCGGCAATCCGAAAGAGTGCAAGTAAGGAAGGGGAGAATCTAATTCAGGCTTCCTGACCAATGCCGTCTGGCTCTACAGACAGACATGGATGAGGGACCAAGGGAGGTCCGGGCAGCACTCAAAGCAGAAGACCTTTGCCGGCCGGCACACTCTGCCGGCCGGCAAGGGACTGAGTCAATTCCACATCCTAACCTATACTAGGTCCAGATGTAGAATGACGTACAGTACTGTAACGGCTAGGCCATTACAGAAATAAAGGGGGAAGGGACAAAGAGGGTCCTACCAACCTTGCTTTAGGAAAGAATCACCCACAGCCAAGAAAACTCATCTTAGCCTAAGGGAGATCCAAGGAGGGAGGCCAGCAATACTTGCCAACCCCCACTTAGCCAAAGCAAGGAAGGTGTTGCTACTCCCGGGGAGAGGATCTCATCCTCCCACCGAGAACAGCAACAAGGACTAGTCTGTTAGATCACAAAAGAAGGAATCATCTCGTACAGAAACCTTCGGGAGTGACCTAAGGAGGTTAAGCCTCCTATGTCTGCGTCAGACTAGCGAGGGAGCTCAACCCCAAGCCAGACAAACACAGACACAGACTAAAAACTCTGATGTTCTGCCCCTCTCTGAAGCCAGACTTACTGGAACAGGAAGGTACAGTAACACCCCAATATAGTTGTATCGAAAATTAATTCAGAAAAACTACTAGGGTTAAGCCCAAGGCTTAAACAGAGGGAAAGGGATTGCATACCTTTTCCGAAGAAAAGTTAGCAACCGGGGAGTATGAGAAAGTATACTAAGGCCCCATAGGCAACATAGCCTAGGCACCAAGAGAATCGATTACCTAAATCACCAAAACTCACTCGTATACTATCTTGGAAATAATCAAAATAATCTTAAATGTATAAAACTGCCTAAAGCTTCAATAAAATTTTAAAACACTCGGAAATCCAAAATTCATGCAGGAAAGTACTAGGGCCAAACGACTAGGCTACATGGTCTAGCGTAGGCCAGAATTGGCGAATACTTCACCAAAACAACCAATACTAAAAGCACGAATAAGGAAATCCTATGTAACGCTAAATAGCTAAAATTATTAAAGCAAAACAGCCGGGAACATCGCTCTGGCTAACTAAAACTCATACCTAGCGAGCGACAGCGTCCAGGACGCCTCCGGTAGGCAACGGCTCTTGTAACAAAGATTATTACTATTAATCACTTTAAAATTTACCAAGAGCCTACATTTATACATAAAAGAAATGGTACTCAACTTATCAGAGGCAGACGAAGTTGGAGAAGCCATAAAAAGATGATTAAATCCAAGATTTTGCGAGAAACACAGGAAAAAACACCGAGTTGTTAAGCTACGCAAAAAGGAATACAGATGGCGCCAGAATCGGCGCAATGCACGCTTACGAAACGGGAGAAGAGAGAGCCTTGCGAACGGCTCTCCTTTTTCTTTCTCGTTTTCGTTTTCTTGCCAATTGACCCCTTCGAAGTGTTATCTCTGTTCGGGGTGCAGATTGCCATGTGGCGTGTCAAGAATACGTCCTCTGATATTTCGCGATATCCCTGGTAGGGATATTCGCTCCAGGAGCTAGAATTCTGGGTACCTTAAGGTAAATTCTCTGGGAATATCGCCGTAGTTGTAATATACCCTAGGAAGCTACCCTATAGGAACTTCCATTAGGACGACATGGCTTGAGCCCAAAAATATATATATATATATATATATATATATATATATATATATGTATATATATATATATAAATAAATAAAACCGTTACTAGCCCACTGCAGAACAAAGAACGCAGACGTGTTCTTTCTATGCCAGTTCACACCACCAAACCTTCTTAGTTTGTCAATATATCGTCTTCTCTTTCCTCCATTGCTTCTTTTGCAATCTCTAGGGACCCATTCAATTATTTTTAACGTCCATCTATTATCTGTCCTTCTCATTGTATGTCCTGCCCATGTCCATTTCCCTTTCTTACATGTTGTTAGAGTAGCCTCTACTTTAGTTTGATCTCGTATCCAATTTGCTCTTTTTCAGTCTCTTAGTGTTATTCCCATCATTATTCTTTCAGTAGTTTTCCGAGTTGTAACTAGCTCCAAGTTTCTGATGCATAAGTTAATACTGGTATGACTATCTCATTTAATACCTTTCTTTTTAGAGAAAGTAGCATTTTACTTTTCATAATATCATTTAGTTTAACAAATGTTCTCTATCCCATGCTTATCCTTCTTTTAATTTCAATGTTGTGTACTGGGGATACGCTTTACTCTGCGTCCCACGTACGCATATTTAATAATAATCATTGATTTTTTAACCCAAAGCTTACACCTGAAAATTTAAAGAAGCTGAGAAAATTCAAGAGTTAACATTAAAACTTTGCTCTTTTATAAAGGCGTTTAAAATTATTTCCCTTATAACTAAGGGTAAAGTCATTATCATGGATTATTGTGTCTACTTTTGAACATGTAACATGTAATCACACCATTATTTGTATACACTTTTGAGACTGCAATTTTATGCCATTTATTTCTTTTGTATATTCCTGTAAACGTTTAAACTGAATAAAATAAATGAAAATTAACATGTGTTTCATTGTTCTGTTGTTTATAAACTAAATTTTAATGAAAGAGTAAATAAAATTGTCTTTTCTTGATACCCTAGAAGGTTTTCATACAATATTCTAAAAATAGTATTTACAACAACAAAGATTAGTAGACGTTTTTTCTTTTGGTAATTTCACCTATGTACTCAGAGCTACCGATTCTTAGAGCCTGAGATACAAAAGGGAAAAATCAAAAGATTTTATAGAGTCGTCTGGATGGAATATACACACTTAAAGGATTTAAAGGCAACTCTTGAATGGCAGAGGCAAGGGACAGTGACATTGCCCTAGAGACTAACCATATACAGACATGACCAACGCCCAAGCCCCCTCTCCACCTAACCTGAACCAGGGAGGGCCAGGCAATGGCTGCTGATGACTCAGCTGGTAGACCTATAGACCCTCCTAAACCCCACAGCCTTAGCTCACAAGGATGGCAAGGTTGAAAACACTACAAGAAACTGTCGAGCTTGAGCGGGTCTCAACCCTGGTCCAGCAATTGCCAGGCAAGGACATGTCGAATTGGCCACCATAAGATACTAATATAATGTAAGTAATTTCTAGAAATCGAAACGTCTAAGAAAGGGATAATGTTATCTCCAAGATCTTTAGACTTTGGTTATCTCCTTCTTTTCTAGAGTGTATTTTACACGTAAAACAAATGAATGGTCGGCGTCAATGACTTAGATGTCAGGATGCCAGATAACTCATAATCAATCAGTCAACAAATGAATTGATAACTGCCGCAAAAGCCTCAAAATTGAAATTTTCGATTTTGAGAAAACATTGTCAATAATTCAAATTAAGTCTCCTCTAACTCGTGGAACAAATGTTGTGCAATCTTTATTTAAATAACTCAGGAAGTAAAATAAAACAAAATGTAGTATGTCACTAAATAGAGCTTTTATGTACTTGAAACTTATAACTGATGATATCGCTAATTGTTAGTTCATTCATTTTACATTAAATATTGCGTAATATCATTATACTAGTGTACGCGACTCGTCAAAAATGACGGCTAAATATTTAGATATGCACACACATAGATTTAGCCCTTCCCACCCATCCTCCCTTTCGTAAATACAACCCCTCTCACAACGGTACGATTACTCCGTCTCTCCCTTACCCTAGGGACAGGGAGAGGCCGAGTAGTTATACGTTTGGCAATGACGCTGAGCGTGACCGGAAATATATATAAATAAAATATATATATATATATATATATATATTTATATATATATATATATATATATATATATATATATATATATATATATATATATATCTAACCAAACACTTGCTCTTTGTTATATGGGAGAGATTTAGTAAACAATATCTTAAACTCTTCACAGATCTGATTCCAAAATATCAATATATTTTCCATGTACCTCATCCAGAACAAATCCTTATATAATTATATATATATATATATATATATATATATATATATATATATATATATATATATATATATATATATATATATATATATATATATGCAAGAACTACGCTGATTGGACTGTCCAAACTACATCCGAAATTCCTTTCAATGAAACCACCAATAATCGAAAAGACGTTATTGGAAAAGCCGTTTTGCAAGCTTAAAGCCATTTTTTTTTACCAAGCGGGAAACGGTCAGAGTATGGGACTAATTTGTTGAATAAAAAAACCTGACATGTTTTTTTTTATAGCCTCCATGGTACATAGAGAATCCATATTACGCCTTGATAACTTTACATAGTGATGGGGGAATATTCGCAATTTTGAATCCCATGCAAAAATATTCAGAGCGTTCTATAGGGATATTATCTTTGCTTGTTTTAGGAAGCCACAAAAAAAGTAGGTATTATTGGTTAATTGGTTTAATTTTTTTTTAAATAAAATTCTGCACTAATATTGTATCGAGCCATTTTTCCCAATATGAATATGTAAGAGTGTTTTTGTTAGCCTTTGTATGTATATGTAAACAACGTCCTTCTGGTCTCCAATAGTTTGATTATCATTATTTGCTTCTTTTTCACTCTTTATTACGCCCTTCTGTTCTCCATCAGTTTGGTTATCGTATATATTTGATTTTTATTTTACTCATTACTTCTTTTTATTTCGTCTTCGCCTTTTCCCCCTTTGTTATTCTATCCTTATCATTATTAGCCATACATTTGGCGAGTGGATTAATACCCGTTCTACAGCATAGACGAAAAAAAGGCATTTCTATCCAAATTGAAATATATGCCAGACGAAGTAGGATCTATCTAATCAGCAATGTTCACATAAATAGAAAAAAAATACCATTCGAGTGCACACCCCCGTCCCCCTGAGCATCAAGGTCAAATGAAAGATTCGTTTTCTGAAAGGATCAAAAAGATAAATTAGCCGGTTTATCTTCAGAGAAACCGGTTGAGACATTGATTCACAGCCTCTAGCTTTTGGTTACACACAGCCTAGAGCAGGGATTCTCAACCTTTTCTCTATCATTTACCACTTCGGATTTGTATATATATATATACATATATATATATGTATATATATATACATAAATATATATATATATATATATATATATATATACATATATGTGTGTATATATATATATATATATATATATATATATATATATATATATATATATATATATATATATATATATCCATTTACTCCATTACTCCCAAACACTTCGGATTTGTGTGTGTATATATATATATATATATATATATATATATATATATATATATATATATACATATATCCATTTACTCCCTTACTCCCAAACACTTCGGATTTGTGTGTGTATATATATATATATATATATATATATATATATATATATATATATATATATATATATATATATATATCCATTTACCCCCTTACTCCCAAACACTCAGTTCATAGTCATCTTATAAACAGTACGGATTTAGTGCAGTAACGCGTCAGAGAGGTTATGCTTCCCTGTGATGATGATGATGATGATAAAGGCATAGAAAAATAAGAATATCAGAAAAAAAATATGCAGTCCATTTACACCTCACATACACAAAAAAGACTTATCTAAAGAAAAATGACAGTTCTTTCATTTTGCAAAATATCAACTTCATACAGAAACACCAGGAACATTATTAGTGGAAGCACTCCTGATTCATTGAGATAATCTGCTAGCTTATTCGAGGAGCTGTTGATGAAAAAGCTACTCTCATATCGTCACTGATTTTCTAGCAGTTCCTAGCGTTTGTCTTCATTGGTACTAAAGTAGAGAAACATGATTCGCTCTAGTACTTAGTTACAAAACGAGCAAGCACTCGGAAGCCTCGCTGAGTAAGAAGAGAGAATGATCTGGGAGCTAGAGCATTGTGCCAAGGGCTCCCACTCGGCTGTAAATGCCGAGCAATCTGAACGTACGAACGGCGAATTAATATGCACGATTTACCCAGACCAACTTTCTCCAATTCTTCTTTACGAATATTAGAGGATTGAAGATCAACCAGTTTACCCTTCTATGAGTCATTAACATTCATTTCTGACAGTTCAGTGGCAAAAGATCTCATGGTTAATTTCTCTGTTGGAATCATGTCTTTGGTAAAGTAGCCTGTGAAGTGATTCTTCAAGATTTTCAAATGTCCAATGATGTCCTCGTTTATCGCAGGTAATCCACAAGGTCTTTCACTGATGAACTCATCTAAGTCGGGAAAATTGGCCAAGTTATTTTGATGAATTCTTCGTGCTCATAAGTCTAGCTTTGTATGCCATGCTGTCACCTTCTCACTGCTTCACCAATGGTTACCAATGTTCCTTGAAGCTGCTTGTTGACTTTCCTGTCTCTAAACTAGGCAAAATATCCCTAAAATAC